>NC_134483.1:265964541-266294541 GCF_040206685.1 Ascaphus truei
AATAAAATTGTATTATTTTCCGATATCCGCAGTGATTCTGGTCAACCTGACAGATTTTTAGTAATACAGTATACTGTACTGCAAGACCATGTGTTGTCTACCTTTTACTACAGTATACTGTACTGTATGAATGACAATAGAGTGCTGTATACTTTATAAGGGGAATCCTTCTGATCAACTCTCTTTGATCAATACTGATAAATACAGTATCATATTTATACCCCTTTAGCACCTGTCGTTCCATCCTATGCACCCATTTACTGTACAATGGTGATTGCGGTCGTATTCACGTACTTTATGTGAGATAAATTAACCAGTTCTTTTATTGCTGAAGTCGCCACAAAATACTTTTATTTACAAATACAGTACAATACAATGGTGAAACTTTTCAAGTTAACAGCAATTCAAAACATCAACACACAATAATACATACTTTACAGTACTGTATACTGTACTAGTATATTTGGGCCTTGTCTTTGGGGGTTTATTCATGCAATTATTAGGGTGACCTGGCGTTGGAAATACTGACACAGTACAATCCTACAGCTACACCACCCACCCCCTCCCTTAGAGTTTTTAATCCCTCCCTGGCCAAGCATCAATCGTCTGGCTAATCCAATCCAAGCCATTGTTTTGTTAATCTGGCCCTGGGCTGTTCAGAACAGCCACTGCTTCTAAATTACTGAAAATATACAGGATAAATATACAGTGATGTGAAATAATCCTTTCTGTGTGTCTGAGAGGGTTGAAAGTCACCAGGTCCTCATACAGTAGAGTACATTCTCGAATACCTTTAGAATAAAAATACAGTATATATAAATATACAGTATAAATATTGCACAGTATACTGTAATGTTAAATAACCCATCCTGTTCTTTTTCCCTTCATACTGTAACAGTATCCTCATTGTGTCTGCGGTACAGTAGTTCATTGAGAGAGGAGAGGTTTTGTGTACATCATTACTGCTGTTTATATACTGTACATTTGACTGCACAAGCAGATTTGACGAACACAAGGCCCCCCCTCCCCCTTGGGCACCCTTTTTCCTGGAACGACAAGAAAACAAAAACTTTGTTCAGTTACTGTACTGTACTGTATGTGCGTATATGGTAGAACTACTGTACAGTAGGTGGCTGGTGCAGCTTTCTCTGGAAAGAAAAAAATGGAGCAGTTAGTAGGCAGTTACTGTAGTACTGTCAAACTAGTCTACTGTACTGTATACTGAAACTACTGTATACTCTGACTATTGGGAAAGAAAAAATCTGTGCCATACTTACCTGTATCATACTGTACTTACTGTACAATACTACAGCACTGTACTACTTTCCTGATGCTTGTCCATTGCGCGCGATGACAATGGGCAACACAGTGGCAATATGGTCTATATATTTATTGCATCGTTCCTCGGTGAGTACATCGTTCCAAAAACTCATTATGGCTTTATACAACTCGTCCTTCTTGGAGGGTTTCGCCACTTTACGGATGTGGTCCTTCAGCTGATGCCAGACCATTTCGATCGGATTGAAGTCTGGCGATCTGTGATTGGAAAGAAAGGACAATTAGTTTAAGAGATACAGTACACAGTACAAACAGTGGGGAACATAAATGGGACACGGTCTACTGCACTTACTCCGCTGGCGTCTTCACCCAGTTGATGCCGCGCTCAAGGATATGCGCCGTCGACGCGGTGTGCTTGGGATCATTGTCCTGGTAAAAGCGATGACCACTGGGAAAGTCTTGTGTGATGTATCGCACTATCACGGGCACAATGTTGTCTTGGAAGAAATCTTTATTCATGATTCCTATAGCAAGAAAAGAAAAGTGCTCAATAGTACAGTACAGTGCATACGGTAAGGCAACACTAGTCAAGTACAGTGCATTAGGCGGCATTATATTTGAGAAATTGTACCTTCAAAGACGACAATGCATCCCGGTCCACGCCTAGAGATGGCACCCCACACATGCAGCTTCACAGGGTGTTTTGGCCGTGGCTTCAAAGTTATGCGGCCTTTTTTGTGGAACGCAAATCTTGCAAATCTCTCCAGCGACACAGTAGACTCATCAGTGAAGATGCAATCCTGGAAAGTCTCACCGCTGTCGATCCATGCCTGGGCCTGGAGCACTCTTTTGATTTTGTTTGCGTCCCGTATCATGGGGTACGCTCTGTAATGACAATGAATAAAAAATGTTAGCGTCACAGCGCAGTACAGTTGGCAAAACAACACTTTTACTTTACAGTACAGTACCTCCTGTACTGTCCACTACTAACCTCACACGTCCATATTTCCATCCAATTCTGCGTCTCATCTTCTTTATGCTGCTCTCGGATACAGTCAGATTGTGGTTTTCCTGAAGAGTGTTTTTAACCCTTAATGCACTCCTCTCATCATTCTCCTCACTTATTCTGTCCACCAGAAGAGTAGTCTCCCTACAATGCAAAGAAATTATATTGTGTTATTAATATGCAGCAATATAAAATGTATACTGTATACTGTACATGTAATGTTGTAATATACAGTAAATATAAATATACAAAAAATGTATACTGCTGTACTATAAATATAAATAGACAAAATATACAGTATACAGTACTGTTGTAATATAAATATACTATATAAATATACTGTTGTTATATCATAATAAATACACATCATATACTGTATATTCGTTGTCAGATGAATTGCAATATACCAAAAGTGTAAACTGCTGCACAAAAAATATAAATTGACCACACATACAGTACACTACAGTATATACTGTTGTAATATAATAAATATACTATATAAATACGGTATACTGTTGTTATATCATAATAAATACACATCATATACTGTATATTCGTTGTCAGATGAATTGCAATATACCAAAAGTGTATACTGCTGCACAAAAAATATAAATTGACCACACATACAGTACACTACAGTATATACTGTTGTAATATAATAAATATACTATATAAATACGGTATACTGTAGATGTACACTACAGTTTTCTATATTTTTTTGGGTTAAGTTTTATAAATACAGTATACTTACGCATTTGTTATCTTTGGTGCCTTTTTGCGGTCTCTGTTTTTTCCTTGTGCATGATAGCACACGGTGCTTAATGGCACAACGAGGCCAGAAGCAGTTAACCAGCGCTGGATATCTGCAATTCGTTTTCCGCTCGTGTACATCTCCTTCATTCTCATGCTGAGATCCTTTGAAATCTTCTTAACAGGCATTGCTGCGAGTACTGTAGAAAGAAATACAAACACAAGAATGTATATTCGATGTTTAGTCGATGTGTATTCAATGTGCAGTGAATCCACAAAATGGATGGTGTATTTATATGTTAATGACTCACATAACAGACCACCCACTTTCAACACCTGTACCTGGCCGCCATGCATAAAAGGTTGTACACGTTGCATAGCCCACCACTTGCTGATCTTTATCTGAGCCATTGTCCAGATACTGCATTGTGCCTCCCGCTTACATGGAGCAGCCCCGGTTCTATGGAAGAAAGAACCATCTCACCTCTGCTGTGCCTGCCACACTGAAAAAGAGAAAGGCAGTTACCGTTTCCAAGCCAAAGGCAAAGCGACAGGCTAAGGCCAACAAAGAAAACCTTCTGCTGACCCCAAAGGCTAAGGCTTTTAAAACACGTCAGCCTTATTATGTGAAGAAGAAATACGGTACTGTGCTCGGTTCGCAAGACGCATGGCAGCCAACTCACCGAATCCGCAGACCACTTGCTCCCATATGCTTCGACGACTCTGCTGTAGCTGTCCCGGAAATCTTCAGCCCGGCTTCTCCACCCCCATCTTCTCCGGTTCCATCTGAAGATGCTGCTGCCTCTGAAATCAACGGGTCACTGTCTCCTTTGCTCTTGGACGACTCTGCTTCTCTCCCGGAAATCCAGCGGTCACCTTCTCCATCCCTCTTCCACCACGCTGCAGCTTCTCCTGTACCGGGCATCCCCAGGTCACCTCTTCCACTCTCCATCGATGCCGCTTCTCTCCAGGGAACCCCCATCTCATCCTCCGTTGCACCCATCACCCCAGATCTCCAGATGCCATGCACAAGCAGCTCGTTGGACCGGATCCTGAATGGGCTAAGTGTGGATCTCCCCGGGAATTCTAGTGTGCTGGCAAAGCTAGATCTGCTTCTGGAGTCGGTGCTACATATGGAGCAACGGATGCTACAAATGGAGCAGCGGCTGGATCAACGGATGCACAAGATAGAGGCAGACATAGCGGGCATACATTATTTGCTCGGTGTTAATGCCCCTGTTTCCCTGACGCTGGAGCAGGGGGGTGACATGGATGTGATGCATGGTACCTTCGACCCCCTTCCATCACCAAGCACACCCCCTCCACCAGAAGATACAGTGTACTATGCTATTGAGGAGGACATGACAACCCCGTCAAGACCACGCCAGGAGACAACCCGGCGACCACTACCGGAGGAAAGCTTCCTCCCAGACACCCTACCATTGCCCATCGCCTCAAGTACACCCGCTCCCAAAAGACCTCCTACACCCGCTCGCATACAAACAGAGCCCGACATCTCCCTGTGCGATCTGCCACTGGCGCTGAGGGAGAAGTATAGGGTGAGGAGTGCTGGTATACCACACAAGTATGCCTTGATCATATTTAAACACCATGTTCCCTACACATTGTACTGCGAGTGGGTGTTCAAAGTGAACTATGATGGGAATCGCCAAAAAAATGCCCTTCCTGCCAATTTAAGGAAAAAGATTGTGGAAGAAATGCAGCGCTATTACCCTGTTACAGATCCTGTAATGAGAGGCGTTAGAGACTGCATTAATGGCGTTTTGCGCCATGCAAGGCATCGGCCATGGCTGGAAAATGGGGAGGACTTTCAGTGAAACCATACTGTAATATTGTGCTGTACTGTACAGTACATGTTTTACCCTATAGTACCTGCTGTACTTAAACAAAGGATACTGAATGTTGTTGTGTGTTGCACGGTTTTTGTACTGTATTTGTAAATAAAATATCTCACACTCAGTACTACTGTACAAACTGCTTTTTGCTGCCAGACTGCAAACCCGCAAGACCAGCAACATTGTAACAAAAGAGCAATGAGCGCGCAATTGGCGTGGGAACTTCTGTTCTAAGGCCCCTATAAATAATATTCTTTATTTTAATAATATTGTACAGTGAGCAGGGGGTTCCCTGAGACAGAAATCTAATCTCAGGGGACCCCCTGCTCCTGCACAATATTATTAAAAGTTCAGAAACGAGGCTTCATTAGCATAGCGTATAGCCGCTAAGGTAATGAAGGGGTTAAGGCATAATAACCAATAAATACATTCAATACACTACCCACTACCCATGGCAACCTCCGCTGCTGTACAGTAAAACAGAGAAAAAAATAACACTTTCAAAGTAATGTCCCCTAACCCCTTAATCACCATAGCGGTTATTAACCGCTACAGTCATGAAGGGGTTAACCCGCCCTCACCCACCACTCGGGACGCCTACTGTACATACCCTCCCACTCTAACCCCCCACCCCGTGAGGCCTAACCACCCTCAACCCTCACCCACTAACTACCCACAAGGGAGGCCTACCCACATACCGTTGGGGAACCCCACCCCCCACCCCCAGTCCCCGCAATCAAAACAATGCACAGCCCCACAATAAACAGCATTCTATTTATTAAATACATTACCCACCCCCTGTGCCCCCCCCCATAAATACAAGATTTATTCTTTTACATTCAGGGTCCATAACGCAGCCCCACGCTAGTCCCCGGTGGGCTGGCAGGGCACCTGGACAGACCTACAGTTTACCAGCAGCATTCCAAAGGTTCTGGAGGCCTGCTGGTGGATCCTGCCAGCACCATGGCGCCCAGGTGGTCTCCTTGGGTCACCGTGAGCCACAATTGGGTCCCCACGGTAGGCCCAAGGATGTCTGGGAGCCCCGGGTCAAACCCACAGGTGTCTGCGGGGCCTCGGGTGGTTTCCATGGGGGTCTGGGGAACTCACGGGTGCTCACTACGGGTCCGCGGTGCCCCCACAGAAGTGGGACCACACATCATCATCCCCGCACCTACGGGTCGGAGGTGCCCCCACAGAAGTGGGACCACACATGGTCATGCCCGCAGACTACGGGTCCGCGGTGCCCCCACAGAAGTGGGACCACACATCATCATCCCCGCATGTGTCACCCGTGGAACCACCAGCCTGCTACCCTTTAGGATACCCGAGGATACCCACAGGTGGTCTCCATAGGCCCCACGCAAAACCACGGAATCAAACCCTGAATGTAAAAAAAATAAACCTGGCCTATACATTCAATACATACACCCTCCCCCCCAACACCTACAGTACAATAATGTGCAAAATAACTATTATCCAGATATGGATAATAGATTAATTGCCCATTATTAAAAACATTAACTAGCATATACAAATAAATAAAGTACTACTTACCTCATCAATACGAAGTGTCCGATGCCAGCGCCTTCCTTCTCTTGCCCACACAAAACATAGCCAAAACCAAGCCAATACATTGCAATTACATTCAGATATCAATTAACCCCTTAAACACCTTATCGGATAATAACCGCAAAGGTAATTAAGGGGTTAAGCCACACAAGCACGATACCCACCCTTCACCCATGAATTTGTACTGTGGCTTCATCATGCAACTATATATATATACTGTATATATATACATACAGAGAGACAGAGAGAAAGAGAGAGAGATATATACAGTATATATATATATACACACGTTATATACACACCCATGATAAACCAATATACAGTACAAATAAATGTAGAAGGGTTATCAAAAGCATACTGCCCTACAACCAAACACGTCTCCATACAGACACTACATTAAAATCAATTTCCTTTAAAAATCCTAACTGATCTCACAATCTACTGTACTGTATATGATCACAAACCAATGAAAAAAGTCACATTCCAAAATGCATAAAATCTATGCACCATACTGTATACATTCTGCAAATTAATCAACGTAAACAAAAATCAATTAGCAATCATTATTCAGATCCCTAAACATTTCATACTCAATCATGAACAATGAAACCATTAACAGATTGACGCCTAGAGCAGAACAATTAAGCCTTTGAAAAAATATAAGTACCGACAAAAATACAACCTTTAAAGTACAACCAAGGCTATCTATCCCTGACCTTCCTCAAACACACAATACAATACCAAGGAATAATACATCTATCTAATTTTAAAATACTTTAAACTCACAAAATAATTAAAAACACATCTAATCCAGCTTTTAAAACATCATCATTTCTTACCCTGAATGTATACTGTATATCTCTCTAGACATATATATTGTACATACATACATACAGTGGCAAGAAATGATATACCACAAAAAAAAAAAAATACACATGTTAAAAAACCTTTTGAAATAATTAACAAGTTAAATAAAATACATTTCTTTACTGTAGTTCACTTACCATTACTTGCCCCCACCGACTCCCGTTGCCCAGCTTACTCACGAACCAATCCACGATCAGGAACCCATAAAATAATAAACCATTCAAAATAATAAACATTAAACTAAAAATCCAAACCAATCCACGGGTCTTCTACTTGTAATACATCTTCATCTGTATTCTTCTTTCTTCTATCTCCTTCCGGGCGGGGCAGGGCGTGGTCTTCTTTCCATCATCGGCCACGCCCTTGTCTTTTTTCTTCTCCGGAGGTCCTTCCTCCGTGGCGTCTGGCTGCAAAATGAGACGACATAGGCTTTTAAAGGCCTATGACGTCACATTTTGCATCATGGTTCCCACGGTCCTGATTGGACCGTGAAAACCATGTGTTTTGGCCGACAAAAAAAAAATTGATGACGTCACTTAAAGGGAATGAAAGCACAGCCAATCAGAATGGCTTTGCTTCAAATGCCTTTAAGGTGACATCATTAAAAGACACATGGCCGTGCACACATGGTACTAGAGCCAATCAGAGCGTGGGAACTTTATCCCTACTCTGATTGGCTCTGGTATACCATGTGTCAGGGCTTGGGGGAGAAAGGATGTGACGTCAATGAAAGCCAATCAGAGCGTGGGAACTTTATCCTTATTGACGTCACATCCTTTCTCCCCCAAGCCCCTGACACATGGTATACCAGAGCCAATCAGAGTAGGGATAAAGTTCCCACGCTCTGATTGGCTCTAGTACCATGTGTGCACGGCCATGTGTCTTTTAATGATGTCACCTTAAAGGCATTTGAAGCAAAGCCATTCTGATTGGCTGTGCTTTCATTCCCTTTAAGTGACGTCATCAATTTTTTTTTGTCGGCCAAAACACATGGTTTTCACGGTCCAATCAGGACCGTGGGAACCATGACGCAAAATGTGACGTCATAGGCCTTTAAAAGCCTATGTCGTCTCATTTTGCAGCCAGACGCCGCGGAGGAAGGACCTCCGGAGAAGAAAAAAGACAAGGGCGTGGCCGATGATGGAAAGAAGACCACGCCCTGCCCCGCCCGGAAGGAGATAGAAGAAAGAAGAATACAGATGAAGATGTATTACAAGTAGAAGACCCGTGGATTGGTTTGGATTTTTAGTTTAATGTTTATTATTTTGAATGGTTTATTATTTTATGGGTTCCTGATCGTGGATTGGTTCGTGAGTAAGCTGGGCAACGGGAGTCGGTGGGGGCAAGTAATGGTAAGTGAACTACAGTAAAGAAATGTATTTTATTTAACTTGTTAATTATTTCAAAAGGTTTTTTAACATGTGTATTTTTTTTTTTTTGTGGTATATCATTTCTTGCCACTGTATGTATGTATGTACAATATATATGTCTAGAGAGATATACTGTACAGTATACATTCAGGGTAAGAAATGATGATGTTTTAAAAGCTGGATTAGATGTGTTTTTAATTATTTTGTGAGTTTAAAGTATTTTAAAATTAGATAGATGTATTATTCCTTGGTATTGTATTGTGTGTTTGAGGAAGGTCAGGGATAGATAGCCTTGGTTGTACTGTAAAGGTTGTATTTTTGTCGGTACTTATATTTTTTCAAAGGCTTAATTGTTCTGCTCTAGGCGTCAATCTGTTAATGGTTTCATTGTTCATGATTGAGTATGAAATGTTTAGGGATCTGAATAATGATTGCTAATTGATTTTTGTTTACGTTGATTAATTTGCAGAATGTATACAGTATGGTGCATAGATTTTATGCATTTTGGAATGTGACTTTTTTCATTGGTTTGTGATCATATACAGTACAGTAGATTGTGAGATCAGTTAGGATTTTTAAAGGAAATTGATTTTAATGTAGTGTCTGTATGGAGACGTGTTTGGTTGTAGGGCAGTATGCTTTTGATAACCCTTCTACATTTATTTGTACTGTATATTGGTTTATCATGGGTGTGTATATAACGTGTGTATATATATATATACTGTATATATCTCTCTCTCTCTCTTTCTCTCTGTCTCTCTGTATGTATATATATACAGTATATATATATAGTTGCATGATGAAGCCACTGTACAAATTCATGGGTGAAGGGTGGGTATCATGCTTGTGTGGCTTAACCCCTTAATTACCTTTGCGGTTATTATCCGATAAGGTGTTTAAGGGGTTAATTGATATCTGAATGTAATTGCAATGTATTGGCTTGGTTTTGGCTATGTTTTGTGTGGGCAAGAGAAGGAAGGCGCTGGCATCGGACACTTCGTATTGATGAGGTAAGTAGTACTTTATTTATTTGTATATGCTAGTTAATGTTTTTAATAATGGGCAATTAATCTATTATCCATATCTGGATAATAGTTATTTTGCACATTATTGTACTGTAGGTGTTGGGGGGGAGGGTGTATGTATTGAATGTATAGGCCAGGTTTATTTTTTTTACATTCAGGGTTTGATTCCGTGGTTTTGCGTGGGGCCTATGGAGACCACCTGTGGGTATCCTCGGGTATCCTAAAGGGTAGCAGGCTGGTGGTTCCACGGGTGACACATGCGGGGATGATGATGTGTGGTCCCACTTCTGTGGGGGCACCTCCGACCCGTAGGTGCGGGGATGATGATGTGTGGTCCCACTTCTGTGGGGGCACCGCGGACCCGTAGTGAGCACCCGTGAGTTCCCCAGACCTCCATGGGAACCACCCGAGGCCCCGCAGACACCTGTGGGTTTGACCTGGGGCTCCCAGACATCCTTGGGCCTACCGTGGGGACCCAATTGTGGCTCACGGTGACCAAGGAGACCACCTGGGCGCCATGGTGCTGGCAGGATCCACCAGCAGGCCTCCAGAACCTGTGGAATGCTGCTGGTAAACTGTAGGTCTGTCCAGGTGCCCTGCCAGCCCACCGGGGACTAGCGTGGGGCTGCGTTATGGACCCTGAATGTAAAAGAATAAATCTTGTATTTATGGGGGGGGGGCACAGGGGGTGGGTAATGTATTTAATAAATAGAATGCTGTTTATTGTGGGTCATTGTACTGTTTTTATTGTGGGTACTGGGGTGGGGGTGGGGTGTTTCCCCAACGGTATGTGGGTAGGCCTCCCTTGTGGGTACTGACTGGGTGGTTAGGCCTCACGGGTGGGGGGGGGGGTTAGTGTGGGAGGGTATGTAGGCATCCCGAGTGGTGGGTGGGTGAGGGTGGGTTAACCCCTTCATGACTGTAGCGGTTAATAACCGCTATGGTGATTAAGGGGTTAGGGGACATTACTTTGTATGTTTTAATTTTTGTGTCTGTTTTGCAGAAGCGGAGGGGCCATGGCCAGGATGGGGGGGGGGGTTAACGGTATGTGGGTAGGGGGTGAGGGTGGTTAGCAATGCAGGGCGGGAGATTTACTGGTAACAGAAACATCTCTCTCCCTTCAATGTAATCTGTTTAAAGCCCCCTCCCCCCTAATGTGTGTTTCTGTAAAATCTCTCTCCCTTCAATGTACTGTATTCTGTTTAACAGAAACATTAGGGGGGGAAGGGGCTTTAGGCCTTTATATCTCTCTCCCTTCATTGTAATCTGTTTAACACAAACATTAGGTGGGAAGGGGCTTTAGGCCTTTATATCTCTCTCCCTTCATTGTAATCTGTTTAACACAAACATTAGGGGGGAAGGGGATTTAGGCCTTTATATCTCTCTCCCTTCAGTGTAATCTGCTTAACACAAACATTATGGGGGAGGGGGCTTTAAACAATGCTGTGTATAATGTATAAGGTTTTTTTTACAATTAGATAGATGTAATCCTTGGTATTGTAAGGGTTAGTTTGGTTTTAAATTGTCTTTTCTGGTTGGTACTTACAGTATATATTGATTTTGGTTTACTTGATTGGTTAAAATACTGTAGTTTGACTTGTTTGGAAGTGTTTGTACAGTATTTACTGGTAGAGTAGCTTGCAATTATATTGTTAACATTCATTTGCAGAATGTACAGTATTGTATATGGTGCATAGATTTAATGCTATGCATCATTTACAGTATACAATGTAAATGCAATGTACTGTGTGGATTGTAATGTTATGTTTTATATTGTAAAATAAGTTAGGATTATTAAATGGATTATTATTATTGTCTGTATAGAGAAGCGTTATCTGTAGGACAGTATGATTTTGATAACCATTCTACATGTATTTGTACTATTGGTTCATCATGTGTGTATATATACTGTATACTGTATATATATATATATATATATATATATATATATACATCTACACTATCAATAAAAATGTATTTCAAATGTATTTATTGGCATTTATTTATTTATTTATTTAGATTAATTTATTAATTGTGGGGCTGCTGTGCGTTAATTTTTTTTATTGGGGGTGAGGGGGGTGTTTGTCCCTTGGTGTGAGTTTACGACTTGCAGCAGCAGCAGCACAATTAATAAATAAATCTAAATAAATAAATAATAAAATAAATGACAATAAATACATTTGAAATACATTTTTATTGATAGTGTACATGTGCAGGGGGTCTCCGGAGCTGAAGCGCACAGGTTTCAGGTCTGGGGACCCCGTGCCCCCCGAGATACAGGCCCCTTTAGGGGGTGCCGGTATCCCTCTGCTCTGCTTGGTTTACAGGCCGCGATCACGTGATCGGGACCTTTAAACGCAGAGGGATACCGGCACCCCCTAAAGCGGCCTGTATCTCGGGGGGCACGGGGTCCCCAGACCTAAAACCAACGCGGTTCAGCTCCGGAGACCCCCTGCACATCTACACTATCAATAAAAATGTATTTCAAATGTATTTATTGTCATTTATTTATTTATTTTTTTGGCGGCTGCTGTGTGTATTTTATTGTTGTGGGTTGCGGGAGGGTGGGTGAATGGGGTATTCGCCCCAACGATGGTTGGGGAGGGCTTGCGGGGGGGGGGGGGTAGCGGGAGGGCTTAACCCCTTCATGACCGTAGCGGTATTAACTGCTACGGTCGTGAAGGGGTTAAGTGCACCCGCAACCCCCCCCCCCTCCCGCAAGTCGTAAACTCACACCAAGGGCCAAATACCCCCCTCACCCATCCCCACTACACACAATAAAGCGGGCACGGTGGGTTAACCCCTTCATTGCCTTAGCGGCTATCCGCTATGGTAATGACGCAGCATTTTCCGTATTTTTAATAATATTGATCAGGAGCAGGGGGGGGGGGGGGGGGGGGGTTCCCTGAGCATTAATTTCTGGCTCAGGGAACCCCCTGCTCACTTTACAATATTATTAAAATAATGCTTCTTTACCATAGCGCATAGACGCTAAGGTAAAGAACGAGTGTTTATTTATACTGTATATTGTATGTGTTTTATTGATAGTGTACATGTGCAGAGGGTCTCCGGAGCAGAAGCGCACAGGTTTCAGGTCTGGGGACCCCGTGCCCCCCGAGATACAGGCCCCTTTAGGGGGTGCCGGTATCCCTCTGCTCTGCTTGGTTTACAGGCCGCGGTCACGTGATCGGGACTTTTAAACGCAGAGGGATACCGGCACCCCCTAAAGCGGCCTGTATCTCGGGGGGCACGGGGTCCCCAGACCTAAAACCAACGCGGTTCAGCTCCGGAGACCCCCTGCACATCTACACTATCAATAAAAATGTATTTCAAATAATTTTTAATGTGCGGATGTTTGCGCAGAGAGAGAGCAGCGGATCTCTCTCTGCTGCAAACACATCTCGCCCCCGCCGCCCATACAGTAGTATCATTTATGTATGTGCATATACAGTACAGTACAGTACTGTACAGTACTGTATGTTAGGGCTTACAGGGGTTGTTGTTATACAGTATATATATAGTATATATACTGCATTACAATTCATTATAGGGGACGGCTTCACAGAGAATAGCTCGCAAGCGCCACCATGTGTATTTTGACGGCATTGCAGTATTGTAACCAGCCGGAATAAAAAGCTTAAATTCCTGCCGGAAAATAACGCAATGCACTCTGGCAGAAAACTATCAGAAACCTGAATACACCCGAGTATACCCGAATTCGCGGGACTAGCCGTGCTCGAATAAAGTGTGTCGCCAGTGTAAGTGCTGTCAACTGAATTTTTTTTTATATATATATAACTCTCAAAATGCATATTTGCCCCCTGCCCCTATGGCATCGGGACAATTACCATTTCCATAGGTAGCCCCAATTTACCCAGTGTCCCTGTTCTAAAAAAAAAAAAACAAAAAAAAAAACCCTGATCCCTTAACCTTTCCTAGGTCACAGGCTCTGAGGCAGTCTCCGATAAAGAAGTTCTTATGGCTTCATGGGGAACCCGAAGCAATAGGCTCCCTAGACCACTCCCTATTGATATGCCTGCCAGGCAGATCGGTACGGATGGGGAAGAGACGGACTCTAGGCAGGAATTAACCCCTGTCAGGGACCGTTCATGGGACAGGGAAAAGTCACAGGATGAATCAGAATCAGATACTGACACTGTGGCACAGTTTTATGCAGGTCTGTCAAACAACGCTAAAAAAAAAAAAAAAAATGTGTTATAACTCCAAACTGCTGTATTTATATTTAACATAACGTAAGAAGGAAAAAAAAAAAAAAAGAGCAGAGAAGCTAAGAAAGCAAGGGAAAAGAAAGGACAGGAAGTGCTATGATTGTAAAGAGACAAGATATTTTTCCAGTAATTGCAAACCAGCCCCTAAGAAGGGAACCAGAGAATTTTTTTTTTTTAGTAGAATATTTTTGTCTAAATTCAGACGGGTCTTTCCCGCCGGTATTGAGATTCTCAAGTATTGTAAATCTTAGTGGAAAATATGTTTTGTGTGTAAATTCAAGGTAGGAAAATTAGTTTTTCCCCAGAATGTTTTATTAAATTTTATAAATATGGTAAAAAGGTTGATTGAGTAATCCCTGTGTGCTTGTATAATCTGAGTGAATCCTAACTATGTGAAAGTTTTATGTGCATTGAATAATATGAATGTCGGTTTATTGTATATATACAATTATTATCTAGGTACTTGCAAGTGTTTCTGAAATAAGAACATAATTAATTGCTCATGTTAAGTGTAAATTTTAAAGGTAAGAAACACCCGCACTATAACACAAACTAATCAATAATGGGAAAGGGAGAGTTTGACTGGTTATAGAGAAAAGGACAAAAAGATGGGCAAATGTCAGAAAAAAAAGAAAGAAAAAAAATTATAATTCAGCCCAGTCACTGGTATATTTTGAGGATTTATTCGTTCTGGCCAGACGATGATTTCTTAAAAACCAGAAAGACATCCTTTTCCAACTTCTCTATTTCCATGACAAGAGAGAGAGAGGGAGATAGAGAATCAGAATAGCAGCCCAGACAGCCCCCCTTCTCCAGTTGAAAAAAATGTGCGGAGATACATTTGAGACACGAAAGTTAACCGAAGCTCTGTACTGTAGCTACAAATTAGGTTTAACTGTTTTATTAATATAGTTTGCGAGCAGGATCAAACAGTTTTGCATTGCCTTGTCTTGGTAATTTTTGTTGTATTATTTTTGTTTCTTTTGTGTGTCACATTTTATTCTGTTATCAGGCCGTGTGAGGAGCTGCATTTTTAGATGTCCCAAATTATATTGTAATGTAATTAACAGGTTTTTTTTCTTATCTGTTTTGTTCCAAGGTTTTGGCAGGATGCCCAGAAAGCTATTTCAAGCTTGTTCCAATCCGAGAAAAAAAAAAGTTTTTAAATCTGTGTCTATAATTTCTTATATTACAGGATGTTTCTGTCAGAAGACAATAGTTGCTTATATTTATATTCAGTAGTGTTTTCAGTGTTTTTAATGCAAATTTTATACCCAAAGGATTCAAGTTAGTTTAGCTACAGATCAAACAACAATAGTTAGTTATGTTTTGAATGCTGTTATCCTTTCTGTAATATTGTTCATATATAAAATTATGTGAACAAAGGAGGGGTATTATTGCTGTTTATCATATAGCTGTCTATGCCCAGAAGTTAGATGGTTTAGTGCCCGTGATGAACGAAATCTGAAAGTATTATTATTATTATTATTTTTAAGAATAATGCTGAGTGCCTTTTAAAGTTGGCAGTGTGCTCGGCACTTTTCAAAGAAATTATATTACAAGTAATTAGTTTGGAGTTCTATACAGAATTATTTTAGTCATTTTTTTCTTTTGGTTTGGCAATAGCTGAGGCACCAATTTGAATGAATTTAGATTGTAGCAAAGTCAAGACCACAGTGACTGTTTAGTAAAACAATTAGTAAGTATTGTATGCAACTAATATATTTTTGAGTCTCTCTAGGCACATGTCAAAGTTGAAAGTGCACCTACGAGAGATGGGTTAATGGTCAAGCATTTCCTACGCAAGAACGTTCTTCATCCCAGATGAAAAGACGCTACTACTACTATTAATAGTACTACTCATCACCACTACAGCAAATAAAGTGGCAGAGGTCTCTTTTTGGATCCACGTTACGCATATGAAACTTATCCCAGCACCACCCACAGTTGCTTCAATCTGCACCGTATCCAAAGTGGAAAAGCCTAGAGATACAGCCAAAATTCCAGGCCTCAACATATGAACTTTGAACTTTTTAATAATCTTTTTTCTTTACAGGTTTTGTTATTTTAATTATAAATGTATAGTCTATTAGGTTTGTGTAAATAGTGTGCACACAAAGACGATAGGGTAGGAACAGGTATATTTTGTTTTAGTAATTGTTATTTTGTTTTTATTGATTTGTGTATAGCATATATGCACACCTTTTGTCACACAATGGAATCCTAGTAAACAAAGCCCATATTTTATGTATAATATAACCCAATATACTATCTATATTCAATAGGTTGCACCCCAGGGAAAATAAGTGTTATATTTAACCCCTTGAGAAAAAGACAATATGAAATAAGACATTTGTAGAACCATCTATAAGAAATTGGTTACGAAGGGTGTAGAAATAAGAGTTTGCCCTAGGGAAGTTATTGACTCTGTGATAGGAGGACAGATAGAATATTACCCTGCAACTAGAATAGTTTATGTTATTTGGGGAAAATAGTCCAGTGTTTAAAGGTAGAGATGACGGATGGGATTTGTTGGGACTTGGTGGTTGGATTAGTTCTCTGGAAGCGAAGCTATTGGATGCTTTTGTGTGTGTGTCTGTCCTACTCATCACTCTCTATGTATGTGTCATATGCAGTAAACTTTGATCCAGAAGTGCGTTGCACCCCCACCGACGCTATGCCTCTTTTCGGTGATGTCAGCAGTCCCCCAGAAGAAGAGACCGAGAAGAAATCAACTGTGCCGATATAACGGCTGAAAAAGAATGACAAGGCACAATTGGACAATCTCTTGGTCCAGCAGGACTATGCAATGGTTAACTGTTCTTTAAATAGACTGTCTCTAAAGAATAAGAGGGGACTAAGAAGATTGGATATGAGGCTATGAGGAAAGTGGGAGGTCACCCAGAGGCATGTGTCAGCCACAAGGAAAGGATCATCATTCAGCCATTTTTTACCATAGCAGCCATTTTTCTGTTTTGCCATTCTTAATAAATGCAGTATGAAAGATGCGTACAAGATGGATATTTGTGCAATCGCTCCCGGTAGAAATTAGCCCCCACCAATTTTCACAAATTTTAGCCGCCATAATGTGCTAGTAGTTACAGAAGAGCAGTGTGAATAGTAATTTAGAAATTGGTAATAGTTTTTGTAGTAATAGTCAACCTGGTAAACAGAAAAGATATCATACCAGCCACACCGATATATATCTCTCTACAAACAAGAACTCCTGTGGCCATAAATATATATACATATTTTTAATTTCTTCGAACTCCCTAAACCTGCACCACTATTACAGTACGACAAAATATATCAACAATATCAAAAATAATATAGCAGTTGTTAGGTTATGGACCCACGACAAAATGAGGGAAAGAGAATTGTTATGGGACTGATATTTATCGTTTGCATATTTGTAGTATTAGTTGTTATTATTTCATGTTACAAATTTATGTGCTTATCTTTATGTAAAATGATTATGCCTTTTGGTAAGTCCATTGATCACACATATGCATCACTGGACGTTAATGCCCCCATTCACAGTTTCCCAAATATGATACATGACTCTGGACCTACTGCCACTAGAGTCCAGATACCTTTGATGGATTATGATAATATTCAAATCCAATACGAGACCCCCATATCCTAGAGGTTAATTGTCATTTAGTCATGACAAAAGGGGGGATTGAAAATGTGCATATAAGGGGGGACTCCATTTTGATTGCTGGATAACCATTTTTCTATAACTATTCTGTACTAACATTTAAGTCTCAGGAACTAACCACATGCTATATGCCATACGTAATTGTGCTGTCCAGGCAGTCTGAGAAAGTGACCTGACCTATCACCCACTTATCACTAGCTGAACTGTATTTGTTCAGACTTATTTTTTGCCCTGTAGAAACAGGAACTTCTTCCCAGCCATATTGAGCATGAGTTACACAAGAATGCATTACTCAACATACTGTCCTAAAGACTGACATTTTCTTTAACTGTCTCCAAGTTCGGTATTAAGGCCCCTTCCCAGACTATAAACTGTCTATGCTGTCTAACTGTTATTTTGCTGAGATAGACAGACTGTAAATTAAAAGGGGAAGTATGTTCTCATATGTGTGTTTTTTCTATGCTCAAGTTTGCTATATAAACTGGCTGTATACCCTTCAATAAACAGGAGAACAGTTTTTGACAAAGCTTCACTGTCTGACTCAATTACTGCTTTCCTCCGAGCTCGTCCACCATTTTGTTTTCCCAGATCATCAGCGCTATAAGAGTGGGTTAAATCATCCGGAGGTGTGAAGTCATCCCGAGTCGGCAGCCGGTGTATTTTCACGCTAAGACGTTGGAGAATACAAGGGCACATTTTCACCAGCGTTCGCCATTTTCCCCAGCATCCCCCATGATCTTCCCATCATTCCCCATTTTCCCCATCATCCCCCATGATCTTCCCATCATTCCCCATTTTCCCCATCATCCTCCATGATCTTCCCATCATTCCCCACTTTCCCCCGCATCCCCCATGATCTTCCCATCATTCCCAATTTTCCCCAGTGCACCCCATGATCTTCCCTGCGTTCCCCATTTCCCCAGCGCCCTCCATGATCTTCCCATCATTCCCCATTCTCCCTAGCGTCCCCCATGATCTTTTCATCGTTCCCCATTTTCTCCAACGTCCCCTATTATTTTTCAATTGTTCCCCATTTTCACCAGCATCCCCCACGATCTTCCCACCGGTCCCCTTTTCCCCCAGCAACCCCCATGATCTTCCAATCATTCCACATTTTACCCAGCGCCCCCCATGATTTCCCCATTGTTCCCCATTTTCCCCAGCGTCCCCCATGATCTTCCCATCATGCCACATTTTACCCAGCGCCCCCATGATTTCCCCATTGTTCCCCATTTTCCCCAGCGTTCACCATGATCTTCCCATCGTTCCCCATTTTACCCAGTGTCCCCATGATCTTCCCATCGTTCCCCATTTTAACCAGTGTCCCCCCTGATCTTCCCATTGTTCCCCATTTCCCCCAGCATCCCCCATGATCTTCCCATCGTTCCCCATTTTCCCCAGCGTCCCCCATGATCTTCCCATTTTTCCCCATTTCCCCAGCGTCCCCCATGATCTTCCCATCATTCCCCATTTTCCCCAGCGTCCCCCATTATCTTCCCATCGTTCCCCATTTTCCACAGCGTCCCCCAGGATCTTCCCATCCTTCCCCATTTTCCCAGCATCCCCCATGATCTTCCCATCGTTCCCCATTGTCCCCAGCATCCCCCATGAGCTTCCCATCATTCCCCATTTTCCACAGCATCCCCCATGATCTTCCCATAGTTTCCTATTTACCTCAGCATACCCATGATCTTCCCATCATTCCCCATTTTCCCCAGCATCCCTCATGATCTTCCCATCGTTCCCCATTTTCCGCCACGTCCCCCATGATCTTCCCATCGTTCCCCATTTTCCCCAGCATCCCCCATGATCTTCCCATCCTTCCCCATTTTCCCAAGCGTCCCCCATGATCTTCCCATTGCTCCCCATTTTCCCCAGCGTCTCCCGGGATCTTCCCATCCTTCCCAATTTTCCCAGCGTCCCCCATGATCTTCCCATCCTTCCCCATTTCCCCCAGCATCCCCATGATCTTCCCATCATTTCCCATTTTCCCCAGAATCCCCCATAATCTTCCCATTGTTCCCCATTTTCCCCAGCTTCCCCATGATCTTCCCATTGTTCCTCATTTTCCCCAGCGTCCCCCATGATCTTCCCATCATTCATATTTTCCTCAGCGTCTCCCCCATGATCTTTCCATCGCTCCCCATTTTTTCAAGCGTCACCCATGATCTTTCCATCCTTCCCCATTTTCCCAAGTGTCCCCCATGATCTTCCCATCGCTCCCCTTTTTCCCCAGCGTCCCCCAGGGTCTTCCCATCCTTCCCCATTTTCCCCAGCGTCCCCCATGATCTTCCCATCTTTTCCCAGCATCCCCCATGATCTTCCCATCGTTCCCCATTTCCCCCAGCGTCCCCCATGATCTTCCCATCCTTCCCCATTTTCCCTAGCGTCCCCCATGATCTTCCCATCCTTCCTCAATTTCCCCAGCGTCCTCCATGATCTTCCCACCGTTACACATTTTCCCCAGCATCCCCCATGATGTTCCCATCGTTCCCCATTTTCCCAGCGTTCCCCATGATCTTCCCATCATTCCCCATTTCCCAAGCATCCCCATGATCTTCTCATCGTTCCCCATTTTCCCCAGCGTCCCCCATGATTTTACATTGTTCCCCATTTTCCCCGGGCATTTCCCATGATCTTCCCATTGTTTCCCATTTTCCCCAGCGTCCCCCAAGATTTTCCATTATTTCCCATTTTCCCCAGCATCCCCCACGATCTTCTCATCGTTCCTCATTTTCCTTAGCGTCCCCAATGATTTTTCCATTGTTCACCATTTTCCTCAGCATCCCACACGATCTTCCCACCATTCCCCATTTTCCCAAGTGTCCAACATGATCTTCTCCTCGTTTCCCATTTTCCCCAACGTCCCCCATGATTTTCCATTGTTTCCCATTTTCCCAGCATCCCCCACGATCTTTCCATCATTCCCCATTTTCCCCAGCATCCCCCATGATCTTCCCATCATTCCTCATTTTCCCCAGCATCCCCCACAATCTTCCCATCTTTCCCCATTTTCCCCAGCATCCTCCATGATCTTCCCATCGTTCCCCATTTTCCCCCGCATCCCCCATGATCTTTCCATCATTCCCCATTTTACCCAGCATCCCCTATGATCTTCCCATCATTCCCCATTTTCCCCAGCATCCCCCATGATCTTCCCATCATTCCTTATTTTCCTTGGCATCCCCCTCAATCTTCCCATCGTTCCCCATTTTCCCCAGTGTCCCCCATGATCTTCCCAGAATTCCACATTTTCCCAACATCCTCCATGATTTTCCCATCGTTTCCCATTTTCCCCCGCATCCCCCAAGATCTTTCCATCAATCCCCATTTTACCCAGCGTCCCCCATGATTTTCCATCCTTCCCCATTTTCCCCAACCTCCCCAATCATCTTCCCATTGTTCCCCATTTTCCCCAGCATCCCCCACGATTTTCCATTGTTCCCCATTTTCCCAGGGCGTCCCCCATGATTTTCCATTTGTCATCCATTTTCCCAAGCGTCCCCCATTATCTTCCCATTGTTCTCCATTTCCCCCAGCGCACCCCATGATCTTCCCCGCATTCCCCATTTTCCCCAGCATCCCCATGATCTTCCCATCGTTCCCCATTTTCCCCAGCATCCCCCATGATCTTCCCATCATTCCCCATTTCCCCCGCATCCCCCATGATCTTCCTATCATTCCCAATTTTCCCCAGTGCAACCCATGATCTTCCCTGCGTTCCCCATTTCCCCAGCGTCCTCCATGATCTTCCCATCATTCCCCATTATCCCTAGCGTCCCTATGATTTTTTCATTGTTCCCCATTATCCCCAGCATCCCCCACGATCTTCCCACCGGTCCCCATATTCCCCAGCATCCCCCATGATCTTCCCATCTTTCCCCTTTTCCCCAGTGTCCCCCATGAACTTCCCATTATTCCACATTTTACCCAGCGCCCCCCATGATTTCCCCATTGTTCCCATTTTTCCCCAGCGTCCCCCATGATCTTCACATCATGCCACATTTAACCCAGCGCCCCCCATGATTTCCCCATTGTTCCCCATTTTCCCCAGCGTCCCCCGTAATCTTTCCATCATTCCCCATTTTCCCCAGCGTCCCCCATGATTTTCCATCCTTCCCCATTTTCCCCAACCTCCCCAATCATCTTCCCATTGTTCCCCATTTTCCCCAGCATCCCCCACGATCTTCCCATCATTCCCCATTGTCCTCCATGATCTTCCCATCATTCCCCATTTTCCCCAGCATCCCCCATGATTTTCCATTGTTCTCCATTTTCCCAGGGCGTCCCCCATGATTTTCCCATTGTTCTCCATTTCCCCCAGTGCACCCCATGATCTTCCCCGCGTTCCCCATTTTCCCCAGCGTCCCCCATGATTTTCCATTGTTTCCCATTTTCCCCAGCATCCCCCACGATCTTCTCATCGTTCCTCATTTTCCCCAGCATCCCCCATGATTTTCCAATTGTTCTCCATTTTCCCAAAAGTCCCCCATGATCTTCACATTGTTCTCCATTTCCCCCAGCGCACCCCATGATCTTCCCCACGTTCCCCATTTTCCCCAGCATCCCCATGATCTTCCCATCGTTCCCCATTTTCCCCAGCATCCTCCATGATCTTCCCATTGTTCTCCATTTCCCCCAGCGCACCCCATTATCTTCCCAGCGTTCCCCATTTTCCCCAGCACCCCCCATGATCGTCCCATCATTCCCCATTTTCCCTATCATCCCCCATGATCTTCCCATCGTTCCCCATTTTCCCCATCATCCTCCATGATCTTCCCATCATTCCCCATTTTCCCCCGCATCCCCCATGATCTTCCCATCATTCCCAATTTTCCCCAGTGCACCCCATGATCTTCCCTGCGTTCCCCATTTCCCCAGCGCCCTCCATGATCTTCCCATCATTCACCATTCTCCCTAGCGTCCCCCATGATCTTTTCATCGTTCCCCGTTTTCTCCAGCGTCCCCTATGATTTATCCATTGTTCCCCATTTTCCCCAGCATCCCCCACCATCTTCCCACCGGTCCCCATATTCCCCAGCATCCCCCACGATCTTCCCATCGTTCCCCTTTTCCCCAGCAACCCCCATGATCTTCCAATCATTCCACATTTTACCCAGCGCCCCCCATGATTTCCCAATTGTTCCCCATTTTACCCAGTGTCCCCATGATCTTCCCATCGTTCCCCATTTTAACCAGTGTCCCCCCTGATCTTCCCATTGTTCTCCATTTTCCCCAGCGTACCCCATGATCTTCCCATCGTTCCACATTCTCCCCAGTGTCCCCCATGATCTTCTCATCATTCCTCATTTTCCCCAGCGTCCCCCATGATCTTCCCATCGTTCCTCATTCTCCCCAGCGTCCACCATGATTATCTCCTCGTTTTCAATTTTCTCCAGCGTCCCCCAAGCTATTCCATTGTTTCCCATTTTCCCAGTATCCCCCACGATCTTCTCATCGTTCCTCATTTTCCCCAGCATCCCCCATGATTTTCCCATTGTTCCCCATTTTCCCCTGCATTCTCCACGATCTTCCAACCATTCCCCATTTTCCTAAGCGTCCACCATGATTTTCTCCTCGTTTCCCATTTTCCCCAGTGTCCCCCATGATCTTCCTATTGTTCCCCATTTCCCCCAGCTTCCCCCATGACCTTCCCATTGTTCCCCAGAGTTCCCATGATCTTCCCATCATTCCCCTTTTTCGCCAGCATCCCCCATGATCTTCCCATCGTTCCCCATTTTCCCCAGTGTCCCCATGATCTTTCAATCAATACCCATTTTCCCAAGAGTCCCCCATGATCTTCCCATCATTCCCCATTTTCCCCAGAGTCCCCCATGATTTTCCATTGTTCCCCTTTTTCCCCAGGGTCCCCCATGATTTTCCATTATTTCCCATTTTTCCCAGCGTCCCCCATGATCTTCCCATCATTCCACATTTTCCCCAGCATCCTCCATGATCTTCCCATCGTTCCCCATTTTCCCCCGCATCCCCCATGATCTTCCCATCGTTCCCCATGTTCCTCAGCGTCCCCCATGATCTTCCCATCATTCCTCATTTTCCCCAGCATCCCCCACAATCTTCCCATCGTTCCCCATTATCCCCAGCGTCCCACATGATCTACCCATAATTCCACATTTTCCCCAGCATCCTCCATGATCTTCCCATCATTCCCCATTTTCCCCCGCATCCCCATGATCTTTCCATCATTCCCCATTTTCCCCAGCGTCCCCCATGATCTTTCCATCATTCCCCATTTTCCCAAGCATCCCCCACGATCTTCCCACCGTTCCCCATTTTCCCAAGCGTCCACCATGATCTTCTCCTCGTTTCCCATTTTCTCCAGCGTCCCCCATGATTTTCCATTGTTTCCCATTTTCCCAGAATCCCCCACGATCTTCCCATCATTCCTCATTTTCCCCAGCGTCCCCCATGATCTTCCCATCATTCCTCATTTTCCCCAGCATCCCCCACAATCTTCCCATCGTTCCCCATTTTCCCCAGCGTCCCCCATGATCTTCCCATCATTCCACATTTTCCCCAGCATCCTCCATGATCTTCCCATCGTTCCCCATTTTCCCCCGCATCCCCCATGATCTTCCCATCGTTCCCCATTTTCCTCAGCATCCCCCATGATCTTCCCATCATTCCTCATTTTCCCCAGCATCCCCCACAATCTTCCCATCATTCCCCATTTTCCCCAGCGTCCCCCATGATCTTCCCATAATTCCACATTTTCCCCAGCATCCTCCATGATCTTCCCATCGTTCCCCATTTCCCCCCGCATCCCACATGATCTTTCCATCATTCCCCATTTTCCCCAGCGTCCCACATGATCTTTCCATCATTCCCCATTTTCCCCAGCATCCCCCATGATCTTCCCATCCTTCCCCATTTTCCCCAACCTCCCCCATGATCTTCCCATTGTTCCCCATTTTCCCCAGCATCCCCCACGATCTTGCCATCATTCCCCATTGTCCTCCATGATCTTCCCATCATTCCCCATTTTCCCCAGCATCCCCCATGATTTTCCATTGTTCTCCATTTTCCCAAGCGTCCCCCGTGATCTTCCGATTGTTCTCCATTTCCCCCAGCGCACCCCATGATCTTCCCAGCGTTCCCCATTTTCCCCAGCATCCCCCACGATCTTCCCACCGTTCCCCATTTTCCCAAGCGTCCACCATGATCTTCTCCTCGTTTCCCATTTTCCCCAGTGTCCCCCATGATCTTCCAATTGTTCCCCATTTTCCCCAGCGTCCCCCATGACTTTTCCATTGTTCCCCAGATTCCCCCATGATCTTCCCATCGTTCCCCTTTTTCGCCAGCGTCCCCCATGATCTTCCCATCGTTCCCCATTTTCCCCAGTGTCCCCCATGATCTTTCTATCAATCCCCATTTTCCCAAGAGTCCCCCATGATCTTCCCATCGTTCCCCATTTTCCCCAGCATCCCCCATGATTTTCCATTATTTCCAATTTTCCCCAGCATCCACCACGATCTTCTCATCGTTCCTCATTTTCCCCAGCATCCCCCATGATTTTCCCATTGTTCCCTATTTTCCCCAGCATCCCCCACGATCTTCCCACCGTTCCCCATTTTCCCAAGCGTCCACCATGATCTTCTCCTCGTTTCCAATTTTCTCCAGCGTCCCCCATGCTTTTCCATTGTTTCCCATTTTCCCAGCATCCCCCACGATCTTCCCGTCATTCCCCATTTTCCCCAGCGTCCCCCATGATCTTCCCATTGTTCCCCATTTTCCCCAGCGTCCCCATGATTTCCATTGATTAACATTTTCCCCAGCATCCCCCACGATCTTGTCATCGTTCCTCATTTTCCCCAGCATCCCCCATGATTTTCCCATTGTTCCCCATTTTCCCCAGCATTCCCCATGATCTTCCCACCGTTCCTCATTTTCCCAAGCGTCCACCATGATCTTCTCCTCGTTTCCCATTTTCCCCAGTGTCCCCCATGATCTTCCTATTGTTCCCCATTTTCCCCAGCGTCCCCCATGACCTTCCCATTGTTCCCCAGAGTCCCCCATGATCTTCCCATCGTTCCCCTTTTTCACCAGCGTCCCCCATGATCTTCCCATCGTTCCCCATTTTCCCCATTGTCCCCCATGATCTTTCTATCAATCCCCATTTTCCCAAGAGTCCCCCATGATCTTCCCATCGTTCCCCATTTTCCCCAACGTCCCCCATGATTTTCCATTGTTCCCCATTTTCCCCAGCGTCACCCATGATTTTCCATTATTTCCCATTTTTCACAGCATCCACCACGATCTTCTCATCGTTCCTCATTTTCCCCAGCGTCCCCCATGATTTTTCCATTGTTCCTCATTTTCCCCAGCATCCCCCACAATCTTCCCATCGTTCCCCATTTTCCCCAGCGTCCCCCATGATCTTCCCATAATTCCACATTTTCCCCAGCATCCTCCATGATCTTCCCATCGTTCCCCATTTTCCCCCGCATCCCCCATGATCTTTCCATCATTCCCCATTTTCCCCAGCGTCCCCCATGATATTTCCATCATTCCCCATTTTCCCCAACCTCCCCCATGATCTTCCCATTGTTTCCCAATTTCCCCAGCATCCCCCACGATCTTGCCATCATTCCCCATTGTCCTCCATGATCTTCCCATCATTCCACATTTTCCCCAGCATCCCCCATGATTTTCCATTGTTCTCCATTTCCCCCAGCGCACCCCATGATCTTCCCAGCGTTCCCCATTTTCCCCAGCATCCCCCACGATCTTCCCACCGTTCCCCATTTTCCCAAGCGTTCACCATGATCTTCTCAACGTTTCCCATTTTCCCCAGTGTCCCCCATGATCTTCCCATTGTTCCCCAGATTCCCCCATGATCTTCCCATCATTCCCCATTTTCCCCAGAGTCCCCCATGATTTTCCATTGTTCCCCTTTTTCCCCAGGGTCCCCCATGATTTTCCATTATTTCCCATTTTCCCCAGCGTCCCCCATGATCTTCCCATCATTCCACATTTTCCCCAGCATCCTCCATGATCTTCCCATCGTTCCCCATTTTCCCCTGCATCCCCCATGATCTTCCCATCGTTCCCCATGTTCCTCAGCGTCCCCCATGATCTTCCCATCATTCCTCATTTTCCCCAGCATCCCCCACAATCTTCCCATCGTTCCCCATTATCCCCAGCGTCCCACATGATCTACCCATAATTCCACATTTTCCCCAGCATCCTCCATGATCTTCCCATTGTTTCCCAATTTCCCCAGCATCCCCCACGATCTTGCCATCATTCCCCATTGTCCTCCATGATCTTCCCATCATTCCACATTTTCCCCAGCATCCCCCATGATTTTCCATTGTTCTCCATTTCCCCCAGCGCACCCCATGATCTTCCCAGCGTTCCCCATTTTCCCCAGCATCCCCCACGATCTTCCCACCGTTCCCCATTTTCCCAAGCGTTCACCATGATCTTCTCAACGTTTCCCATTTTCCCCAGTGTCCCCCATGATCTTCCCATTGTTCCCCAGATTCCCCCATGATCTTCCCATCATTCCCCATTTTCCCCAGAGTCCCCCATGATTTTCCATTGTTCCCCTTTTTCCCCAGGGTCCCCCATGATTTTCCATTATTTCCCATTTTCCCCAGCGTCCCCCATGATCTTCCCATCATTCCACATTTTCCCCAGCATCCTCCATGATCTTCCCATCGTTCCCCATTTTCCCCTGCATCCCCCATGATCTTCCCATCGTTCCCCATGTTCCTCAGCGTCCCCCATGATCTTCCCATCATTCCTCATTTTCCCCAGCATCCCCCACAATCTTCCCATCGTTCCCCATTATCCCCAGCGTCCCACATGATCTACCCATAATTCCACATTTTCCCCAGCATCCTCCATGATCTTCCCATCATTCCCCATTTTCCCCCGCATCCCCCATGATCTTTCCATCATTCCCCATTTTCCCCAGCGTCCCCCATGATCTTTCCATCATTCCCCATTTTCCCAAGCATCCCCCACGATCTTCCCACCGTTCCCCATTTTCCCAAGCGTTCACCATGATCTTCTCAACGTTTCCCATTTTCCCCAGTGTCCCCCATGATCTTCCCATTGTTCCCCAGATTCCCCCATGATCTTCCCATCATTCCCCATTTTCCCCAGAGTCCCCCATGATTTTCCATTGTTCCCCTTTTTCCCCAGGGTCCCCCATGATTTTCCATTATTTCCCATTTTCCCCAGTGTCCCCCATGATCTTCCCATCATTCCACATTTTCCCCAGCATCCTCCATGATCTTCCCATCGTTCCCCATTTTCCCCTGCATCCCCCATGATCTTCCCATCGTTCCCCATGTTCCTCAGCGTCCCCCATGATCTTCCCATCATTCCTCATTTTCCCCAGCATCCCCCACAATCTTCCCATCGTTCCCCATTATCCCCAGCGTCCCACATGATCTACCCATAATTCCACATTTTCCCCAGCATCCTCCATGATCTTCCCATCATTCCCCATTTTCCCCCGCATCCCCCATGATCTTTCCATCATTCCCCATTTTCCCCAGCGTCCCCCATGATCTTTCCATCATTCCCCATTTTCCCAAGCATCCCCCACGATCTTCCCACCGTTCCCCATTTTCCCAAGCGTCCACCATGATCTTCTCCTCGTTTCCCATTTTCTCCAGCGTCCCCCATGATTTTCCATTGTTTCCCATTTTCCCAGAATCCCCCACGATCTTCCCATCATTCCTCATTTTCCCCAGCGTCCCCCATGATCTTCCCATCATTCCTCATTTTCCCCAGCATCCCCCACAATCTTCCCATCGTTCCCCATTTTCCCCAGCGTCCCCCATGATCTTCCCATCATTCCACATTTTCCCCAGCATCCTCCATGATCTTCCCATCGTTCCCCATTTTCCCCCGCATCCCCCATGATCTTCCCATCGTTCCCCATTTTCCTCAGCATCCCCCATGATCTTCCCATCATTCCTCATTTTCCCCAGCATCCCCCACAATCTTCCCATCATTCCCCATTTTCCCCAGCGTCCCCCATGATCTTCCCATAATTCCACATTTTCCCCAGCATCCTCCATGATCTTCCCATCGTTCCCCATTTCCCCCCGCATCCCCCATGATCTTTCCATCATTCCCCATTTTCCCCAGCGTCCCACATGATCTTTCCATCATTCCCCATTTTCCCCAGCATCCCCCATGATCTTCCCATCCTTCCCCATTTTCCCCAACCTCCCCCATGATCTTCCCATTGTTCCCCATTTTCCCCAGCATCCCCCACGATCTTGCCATCATTCCCCATTGTCCTCCATGATCTTCCCATCATTCCCCATTTTCCCCAGCATCCCCCATGATTTTCCATTGTTCTCCATTTTCCCAAGCGTCCCCCGTGATCTTCCGATTGTTCTCCATTTCCCCCAGCGCACCCCATGATCTTCCCAGCGTTCCCCATTTTCCCCAGCATCCCCCACGATCTTCCCACCGTTCCCCATTTTCCCAAGCGTCCACCATGATCTTCTCCTCGTTTCCCATTTTCCCCAGTGTCCCCCATGATCTTCCAATTGTTCCCCATTTTCCCCAGCGTCCCCCATGACTTTTCCATTGTTCCCCAGATTCCCCCATGATCTTCCCATCGTTCCCCTTTTTCGCCAGCGTCCCCCATGATCTTCCCATCGTTCCCCATTTTCCCCAGTGTCCCCCATGATCTTTCTATCAATCCCCATTTTCCCAAGAGTCCCCCATGATTTTCCATTGTTCCCCTTTTTCCCCAGGGTCACCCATGATTTTCCATTATTTCCCATTTTCCCCAGCGTCCCCCATGATCTTCCCATCATTCCACATTTTCCCCAGCATCCTCCATGATCTTCCCATCGTTCCCCATTTTCCCCTGCATCCCCCATGATCTTCCCATCGTTCCCCATGTTCCTCAGCGTCCCCCATGATCTTCCCATCATTCCTCATTTTCCCCAGCATCCCCCACAATCTTCCCATCGTTCCCCATTATCCCCAGCGTCCCACATGATCTACCCATAATTCCACATTTTCCCCAGCATCCTCCATGATCTTCCCATTGTTTCCCAATTTCCCCAGCATCCCCCACGATCTTGCCATCATTCCCCATTGTCCTCCATGATCTTCCCATCATTCCACATTTTCCCCAGCATCCCCCATGATTTTCCATTGTTCTCCATTTCCCCCAGCGCACCCCATGATCTTCCCAGCGTTCCCCATTTTCCCCAGCATCCCCCACGATCTTCCCACCGTTCCCCATTTTCCCAAGCGTTCACCATGATCTTCTCAACGTTTCCCATTTTCCCCAGTGTCCCCCATGATCTTCCCATTGTTCCCCAGATTCCCCCATGATCTTCCCATCATTCCCCATTTTCCCCAGAGTCCCCCATGATTTTCCATTGTTCCCCTTTTTCCCCAGGGTCCCCCATGATTTTCCATTATTTCCCATTTTCCCCAGCGTCCCCCATGATCTTCCCATCATTCCACATTTTCCCCAGCATCCTCCATGATCTTCCCATCGTTCCCCATTTTCCCCTGCATCCCCTATGATCTTCCCATCGTTCCCCATGTTCCTCAGCGTCCCCCATGATCTTCCCATCATTCCTCATTTTCCCCAGCATCCCCCACAATCTTCCCATCGTTCCCCATTATCCCCAGCGTCCCACATGATCTACCCATAATTCCACATTTTCCCCAGCATCCTCCATGATCTTCCCATCATTCCCCATTTTCCCCCGCATCCCCCATGATCTTTCCATCATTCCCCATTTTCCCCAGCGTCCCCCATGATCTTTCCATCATTCCCCATTTTCCCAAGCATCCCCCACGATCTTCCCACCGTTCCCCATTTTCCCAAGCGTTCACCATGATCTTCTCAACGTTTCCCATTTTCCCCAGTGTCCCCCATGATCTTCCCATTGTTCCCCAGATTCCCCCATGATCTTCCCATCATTCCCCATTTTCCCCAGAGTCCCCCATGATTTTCCATTGTTCCCCTTTTTCCCCAGGGTCCCCCATGATTTTCCATTATTTCCCATTTTCCCCAGCGTCCCCCATGATCTTCCCATCATTCCACATTTTCCCCAGCATCCTCCATGATCTTCCCATCGTTCCCCATTTTCCCCTGCATCCCCCATGATCTTCCCATCGTTCCCCATGTTCCTCAGCGTCCCCCATGATCTTCCCATCATTCCTCATTTTCCCCAGCATCCCCCACAATCTTCCCATCGTTCCCCATTATCCCCAGCGTCCCACATGATCTACCCATAATTCCACATTTTCCCCAGCATCCTCCATGATCTTCCCATCATTCCCCATTTTCCCCCGCATCCCCCATGATCTTTCCATCATTCCCCATTTTCCCCAGCGTCCCCCATGATCTTTCCATCATTCCCCATTTTCCCAAGCATCCCCCACGATCTTCCCACCGTTCCCCATTTTCCCAAGCGTCCACCATGATCTTCTCCTCGTTTCCCATTTTCTCCAGCGTCCCCCATGATTTTCCATTGTTTCCCATTTTCCCAGAATCCCCCACGATCTTCCCATCATTCCTCATTTTCCCCAGCGTCCCCCATGATCTTCCCATCATTCCTCATTTTCCCCAGCATCCCCCACAATCTTCCCATCGTTCCCCATTTTCCCCAGCGTCCCCCATGATCTTCCCATCATTCCACATTTTCCCCAGCATCCTCCATGATCTTCCCATCGTTCCCCATTTTCCCCCGCATCCCCCATGATCTTCCCATCGTTCCCCATTTTCCTCAGCATCCCCCATGATCTTCCCATAATTCCACATTTTCCCCAGCATCCTCCATGATCTTCCCATCGTTCCCCATTTCCCCCCGCATCCCCCATGATCTTTCCATCATTCCCCATTTTCCCCAGCGTCCCACATGATCTTTCCATCATTCCCCATTTTCCCCAGCATCCCCCATGATCTTCCCATCCTTCCCCATTTTCCCCAACCTCCCCCATGATCTTCCCATTGTTCCCCATTTTCCCCAGCATCCCCCACGATCTTGCCATCATTCCCCATTGTCCTCCATGATCTTCCCATCATTCCCCATTTTCCCCAGCATCCCCCATGATTTTCCATTGTTCTCCATTTTCCCAAGCGTCCCCCGTGATCTTCCGATTGTTCTCCATTTCCCCCAGCGCACCCCATGATCTTCCCAGCGTTCCCCATTTTCCCCAGCATCCCCCACGATCTTCCTACCGTTCCCCATTTTCCCAAGCGTCCACCATGATCTTCTCCTCGTTTCCCATTTTCCCCAGTGTCCCCCATGATCTTCCAATTGTTCCCCATTTTCCCCAGCGTCCCCCATGACTTTTCCATTGTTCCCCAGATTCCCCCATGATCTTCCCATCGTTCCCCTTTTTCGCCAGCGTCCCCCATGATCTTCCCATCGTTCCCCATTTTCCCCAGTGTCCCCCATGATCTTTCTATCAATCCCCATTTTCCCAAGAGTCCCCCATGATCTTCCCATCGTTCCCCATTTTCCCCAGCATCCCCCATGATTTTCCATTATTTCCAATTTTCCCCAGCATCCACCACGATCTTCTCATCGTTCCTCATTTTCCCCAGCATCCCCCATGATTTTCCCATTGTTCCCTATTTTCCCCAGCATCCCCCACGATCTTCCCACCGTTCCCCATTTTCCCAAGCGTCCACCATGATCTTCTCCTCGTTTCCAATTTTCTCCAGCGTCCCCCATGCTTTTCCATTGTTTCCCATTTTCCCAGCATCCCCCACGATCTTCCCGTCATTCCCCATTTTCCCCAGCGTCCCCCATGATCTTCCCATTGTTCCCCATTTTCCCCAGCGTCCCCATGATTTCCATTGATTAACATTTTCCCCAGCATCCCCCACGATCTTGTCATCGTTCCTCATTTTCCCCAGCATCCCCCATGATTTTCCCATTGTTCCCCATTTTCCCCAGCATTCCCCATGATCTTCCCACCGTTCCTCATTTTCCCAAGCGTCCACCATGATCTTCTCCTCGTTTCCCATTTTCCCCAGTGTCCCCCATGATCTTCCTATTGTTCCCCATTTTCCCCAGCGTCCCCCATGACCTTCCCATTGTTCCCCAGAGTCCCCCATGATCTTCCCATCGTTCCCCTTTTTCACCAGCGTCCCCCATGATCTTCCCATCGTTCCCCATTTTCCCCATTGTCCCCCATGATCTTTCTATCAATCCCCATTTTCCCAAGAGTCCCCCATGATCTTCCCATCGTTCCCCATTTTCCCCAACGTCCCCCATGATTTTCCATTGTTCCCCATTTTCCCCAGCGTCACCCATGATTTTCCATTATTTCCCATTTTTCACAGCATCCACCACGATCTTCTCATCGTTCCTCATTTTCCCCAGCGTCCCCCATGATTTTCCCATTGTTCCTCATTTTCCCCAGCATCCCCCACAATCTTCCCATCGTTCCCCATTTTCCCCAGCGTCCCCCATGATCTTCCCATAATTCCACATTTTCCCCAGCATCCTCCATGATCTTCCCATCGTTCCCCATTTTCCCCCGCATCCCCCATGATCTTTCCATCATTCCCCATTTTCCCCAGCGTCCCCCATGATATTTCCATCATTCCCCATTTTCCCCAACCTCCCCCATGATCTTCCCATTGTTTCCCAATTTCCCCAGCATCCCCCACGATCTTGCCATCATTCCCCATTGTCCTCCATGATCTTCCCATCATTCCACATTTTCCCCAGCATCCCCCATGATTTTCCATTGTTCTCCATTTCCCCCAGCGCACCCCATGATCTTCCCAGCGTTCCCCATTTTCCCCAGCATCCCCCACGATCTTCCCACCGTTCCCCATTTTCCCAAGCGTTCACCATGATCTTCTCAACGTTTCCCATTTTCCCCAGTGTCCCCCATGATCTTCCCATTGTTCCCCAGATTCCCCCATGATCTTCCCATCGTTCCCCTTTTTCGCCAGCGTCCCCCATGATCTTCCCATCGTTCCCCATTTTCCCCAGTGTCCCCCATGATCTTTCTATCAATCCCCATTTTTCCAAGAGTCCCCCATGATCTTCCCATTGTTCCCCATTTTCCCCAGCATCCCCATGATTTTCCATTGTTCTCCATTTTCCCAAGCAACCCCCGTGATCTTCCCATTGTTCTCCATTTCCCCCAGCGCACCCCATGATCTTCCCAGCGTTCCCCATTTTCCCCAGCATTCCCCACGATCTTCCCACCGTTCCCCATTTTCCCAAGCGTCCACCATGATCTTCTCCTTGTTTCCCATTTTCCCCAGTGTCCCCCATGATCTTCCTATTGTTTCCCATTTTCCCCAGTGTCCCCCATGATCTTCCCATCGTTCCCCTTTTTCGCCAGCGTCCCCCATGATCTTCCCATCGTTCCCCATTTTCCCCAGTGTCCCCCATGATCTTTCTATCAATCCCCATTTTCCCAAGAGTCCCCCATGATCTTCCCATCGTTCCCCATTTTCCCCAGTGTCCCCCATGATTTTCCATTGTTCCCCATTTTCCCCAGAGTCACCCATGATTTTCCATTATTTCCCATTTTCCCCAGCATCCACCACGATCTTCTCATCGTTCCTCATTTTCCCCAGCGTCCCCCATGATTTTCCCATTGTTCCCCATTTTCCCCAGCATCCCCCACAATCTTCCCACCGTTCCCCATTTTCCCAAGCATCCACCATGATCTTCTCCTCATTTCCCATTTTCTCCAGCGTCCCCCATGATTTTCAATTGTTTCCCATTTTCCCAGAATCCCCCACGATCTTCCCATCATTCCTCATTTTCCCCAGCATCCCCCACAATCTTCCCATCGTTCCCCATTTTCCCCAGCGTCCCCCATGATCTTCCCATCATTCCACATTTTCCCCAACATCCTCCATGATCTTCCCATCGTTCACCATTTCCCCCCGCATCCCCATGATCTTTCCATCATTCCCCATTTTCCCCAGCATCCCCCATGATCTTCCCATCGTTCCCCATTTTCCTCAGCATCCCCCATGATCTTCCCATCATTCCTCATTTTTCCCAGCATCCCCCACATTCTTCCCATCGTTCCCCATTTTCCCCAGCATCCCCCATGATCTTCCCATAATTCCACATTTTTCCCAGCATCCTCCATGATCTTCCCATCATTCCCCATTTTCCCCCACATCTCCCATGACCTTTCCATCATTCCCCATTTTTCCCAGCGTCCCCCATGATCTTTCCATCATTCCCCATTTCCCCCATCATCCCCCATGATCTTCCCATCCTTCCCCATTTTCCCCAGCGTCCCCCATGATTTTCCATTATTCTCCATTTTCCCAAACGTCCCCCATTATCTTCCCATTGTTCTCCATTTCCCCCAGCGCACCCCATGATCTTCCCAGCGTTCCCCATTTTCCCCAGCGTCCCCCATGATTTTCCCATTGTTCCCAATTTTTCCCAGCAACCCCCACGCTCTTCCCCCCATTCCACATTTTCCCAAGTGTCCCCCATGATCTTCTCCTCATTCCCCATTTTCCACAGCATCCCCAATGATTTCCCCATCGTTCACCATTTTCCCCAGAGTCCCCCATGATCTTCCCATCGTTCCCTTTTTCGCCAGCGTCCCCATGATCTTCCCATCATTTCCCATTTTCCCCAGCATCCCCATGATCTTCCCATCCTTCCCCATTTTCCCCAACCTTCCCCATGATCTTCCAAATGTTCCCCATTTTCCCCAGGGTCCCCCATGATTTTCCCCATTTTCCCCAGCATCCCCCATGATCTTCCCATCATTCCCCATTTCCCCCAGCATCCTCCATGATCTTCCCATCGTTCCCCATTTTCCCCCATGATCTTCCCATCATTCCCCATTTTCCCCAGCATCCCCATGATCTTCCCATCCTTAGCCATTTTCCCCAACCTCCCCCATGATCTTCCCATCGTTCCCCATTTTCCCCAGCGTCCTCCATGATCTTCCCATCATTCCCCATTTTCCCCAGCATCCCCCACAATCTTCCCATCATTCCCCATTTTCCCCAGCGTCCCCCATGATCTTCCCATTGTTCCCCATTTTCCCCAGCATCCCCCGTGATCTTCCCATTGTTCTCCATTTTCCCCAGCGTACCCCATGATCTTCCCATCATTCCCCATTTTCCCCAGCATCCCCCACAATCTTCCCATCGTTCCACATTTTACCCAGCGCCCACCATGATTTTCCTATTGTTCCCCATTATCCCCAGCATCCCCCGTGATCTTCCCATTGTTCTCCATTTTCCCCAGCGTACCCCATGATCTTCCCATCGTTCCTCATTCTCCCCAGCGTCCCCCATGATCTTCTCATTATTCCTCATTTTCCCCAGCGTCCCCATGATCTTCCCATTGTTCCCCATTTTCCCCAGCGTCCCCCATGATTTTCCATTGTTTCCCATTATCCCCAGCATCCCCCACGATCTTCTCATCGTTCCTCATTATCCCCAGCATCCCCCATGATTTTCCCATTGTTCCCCATTTTCCCCAGCATTCCCCACGATCTTCCCACCGTTCCCATTTTTCCCAGTGTCCCCCATGACCTTCCCATTGTTCCCCAGAGTCCCCCATGATCTTCCCATCGTTCCCCATTTTCCCAAGCGTCCACCATGATCTTCTCCGCGTTTCCCCTTTTTCGCCAGCGTCCCCCATGATCTTCCCATCGTTCGCCATTTTCCCCAGTGTCCCCCATGATCTTTCTATCAATCCCCATTTTCCCAAGAGTCCCCCATGATCTTCCCATCGTTCCCCATTTTCACTAGCGTCCCCCATGATTTTCCATTGTTCCCCATTTTCCCCAGCGTCCCCCATGATTTTCCATTATTTCCCATTTTCCCCAGCATCCCCCACGATCTTCCCACCGTTCCCCATTTTCCCAAGCGTCCACCATCATCTTATCCTCGTTTCCATTTTTCTCCAGCGTCCCCCATGCTTTTCCATTGTTTCCCATTTTCCCAGCATCCCCCACGATCTTCCCATCATTCCCCATTTTCCCCAGCATCCCCCATGATCTTCCCATTGTTCCCCATTTTCCCCAGCGTCCCCCATGATTTTCCATTGTTTCCCATTTTCCCCAGCATCCCCCACGATCTTCTCATCGTTCCTCATTTTCCACAGCATCCCCCATGATTTTCCCATTGTTCCCCATTTTCCCCAGCATTCCCCACGATCTTCCCACCATTCCCCATTTTCCCAAGCGTCCACCATGATCATCTCCTCGTTTCCCATTTTCCCCAGTGTCCCCCATGATCTTCCTATTGTTCCCCATTTTCCCCAGCATCCCCCATGACCTTCCCATTGTTCCCCAGAGTCCCCCATGATCTTCCCATCGTTCCCCTTTTTCGCCAGCATCCCCCATGATCTTCCCATCGTTCCGCATTTTCCCCAGTGTCCCCCATGATCTTTCTATCAATCCCCATTTTCCCAAGAGTCCCCCATGATCTTCCCATCGTTCCCCATTTTCCCCATCATCCCCCATGATTTTCCATTGTTCCCCATTTTCCCCAGCATCCCCCATGATCTTTCCATCGTTCCCCATTTTCCACAGCATCCCCCATGATATTCTCATTGTTCCCCATTTTCCCCAGCATCCCCCACGATCTTCCCACCATTCCATATTTTCCCCAGCATCCACCACGATCTTCTCATCGTTCCTCATTTTCCCCAGCGTCCCCCATGATTTTCCAATTGTTCCCCATTTTACCTGGGCGTACCCCATTATCTTCCCATTGTTCCCCATTTTCCCCAGCATCCCCCATGTATTTCCATTGTTCTCCATTTTCCCCAGCGTCCCCCATGGTCTTTCCATCGTTCCCCATTTTCCACAGCATCCCCCATGATCTTCCCATTGTTCCCCATTTTCCCCAGCGTCCCCCATATTTTTCCATTGTTCTCCATTTTCCCCAGCATTCCCCATGATCTTTCCATCGTTCCCCATTTTCACAGCGTCCCCCATGATATTCTCATTGTTCCCCATTTTCCCCAGCATCCCCCATGATCTTCGATTCGTTCAACATTTTCCCCGGATGTCCCCACTGATCTTCCCATCATTCCCCATTTTCCCATGTCCCCATGACCTTCCCATCGTTCCCCATTTTCCCCAGCATCCCCATGATCTTCCCTTCATTCCCCATTTTCCCTGGGCATACCCCATTGTTCCCCAGCATCCCCCATGTTTTTCCATTGTTCTCCATTTTCCCCAGCGTCCCCCATGATATTCTCATTGTTCCCCAATTTCCCAGCATCCCCCACGATCTTCCCACCATTCCATATTTTCCTCAGCATCCACCATGATCTTCCCATCGTTCCCTATTTTCCCCAGCGTCCCCCATGATCTTCCCATCATTCCTCATTTTCCCCAGAATCCCCTACAATCTTCCCAACATTCCCAATTTTCCCCAGTGTCTCCCATGATCTTCCCATCATTCCACATTTTACCAAGCACCCCCCATGATTTCCCCATTGTTCCCCATTTTCCCCAGTGTCCCCAATGTTCTTCCCTTCGTTCCCCCTCTTCCCCAACGTCCCCCATGATCTTCCCATCATTCCCCATTTTCCCCAGCATCCCCCATGATATTCCCATTGTTCCCCATTTTCCCCAGCATCCCCATGATTTTCCATTGTTCTCCATTTTCCCCAGCGCACCCCATGATCTTCCCATTGTTCCCCATTTTCCCGTGTCCCCCATGATCTTTCTATCAATCCCCATTTTCCCAAGAGTCCCCCATGATCTTCCCATCGTTCCCCATTTTCCCCAGCGTCCCCCATGATTTTACATTGTTCCCCATTTTCCCCAGCGTCCCCCATGATTTTCCATTATTTCCCATTTTCCACAGCATCCACCACTATCTTCTCATCGTTCCTCATTTTCCCCAGCGTCCCCCATGATTTTCCCATTGTTCTCCATTTTCCCCAGCGCACCCCATGATCTTCCCATCGCTCCCCATTTTCCCCAGCGTCCCCCATAATCTTCCCATTGTTCCCCATTTTCCCAAGCGTCCCCCATGATCTTCCCATTGTTCCCCATTTTCCCCAGCGTCCTCCATAATCTTCCCATCGTTCCCCATTTTCCCCAGCGTCCCCCATGATCTTCCCATCGCTCCCCATTTTTTCAAGCGTCACCCATGATCTTCCCATCCTTCCCCATTTTTTCAAGTGTCCCACATGATCTTCCCATCGCTCCCCTTTTTCTCCAGCGTCCCCCAGGGTCTTCCCATCCTTCCCCATTTTCCCCAGCGTCCCCCATGATCTTCCCATCTTTCCCCAATTTCCCCAGCATCCCCATGATCTTCCCATCGTTCCCCATTTTCCCCAGCGTCCCCCATGATCTTCCCATCCTTCCCCATTTTCCCTAGAGTCCCCCATGATCTTCCCATCCTTCCTCAATTTCCCCAGCGTCCTCCATGATCTTCCCACCGTTCCCCATTTTCCCCAGCATCACCCATGATCTTCCCACCGTTCCCCATTTTCCCAGCTTTCCCCATGATCTTCCCATCATTCCCCATTTTCCCCAGCGTCCCTCATGATCTTCCCATCCTTCCCCATTTTCCCAAGCCTCCCCATGATCTTCTCATCGTTCCCCATTTCCCCAGCATCCCCCATGATCTTCCATTCGTTCCCCATTTTCCCCAGACGTCCCCCATGATCTTCCCATCATTCCCCATTTTCCCATGTCCCCATGACCTTCCCATCATTCCCCATTTTTCCCAGCATTCCCATGATCTTCCCATCATTCCCCATTTTCCCTGGGCGTACCCCATTATCTTCCCATTGTTCCCCATTTTCCCCAGCGTCCCCCATGTTTTTCCATTGTTCTCCATTTTCCCCAGCGTCCCCATGATCTTCCCATCGTTCCCTATTTTCCCCAGCATCCCCAATGATCTTCCCTTCGTTCCCCATTTTCCCCAACGTCCCCCATGATCTTCCCATCGTTCCCCATTTTCCCCAGCGTCCCCAATGATCTTCCCATCATTCCCCATTTTCCCCAGCATCCCCCATGATATTCCCATTGTTCCCCATTTTCCCCAGCATCCCCATGATTTTCCATTGTTCTTCATTTTCCCCAGCGCACCCCATGATCTTCCCATCGCTCCCCATTTTCCCCAGCATCCCCCATAATCTTCCCATTGTTCCCCATTTTCCCCAGCGTCCCCCATGATCTTCCCCTCATTCCCCATTTTCCCCAGCATCCCCCATGATTTTCCCATTGTTCCCCATTTTCCCAAGCATCCCCATGATCTTCTCATCGTTCCCCATTTCCCAGCATCCACCATGATCTTCCATTCGTTCCCCATTTTCCCCAGACGTCCCCCATGATCTTCCCATCATTCCCCATTTTCCCATGTCCCCATGACCTTCCCATCATTCCCCATTTTTCCCAGCATTCCCATGATCTTCCCATCGTTCCCCATTTTCCCTGGGCGTACCCCATTATCTTCCCATTGTTCCCCATTTTCCCCAGCGTCCCCCATGTTTTTCCATTGTTCTCCATTTTCCCCAGCGTCCCCCATGATCTTTCCATCGTTCTCCATTTTCCACAGCGTCCCCCATGATATTCTAATTGTTCCCCATTTTCCCCAGCATCCACCATGATCTTCCCATCGTTCCCTATTTTCCCCAGCATCCCCCATGATCTTCCCATCCTTCCCCATTTCCCCCAGCATCCCCTACAATCTTCCCATCGTTCCCCATTTTCCCCAGCATCCCCCATGATCTTCCCATCATTCCACATTTTACCCAGCACTCCCCATGATTTCCCCATTGTTCCCCATTTTCCACAGTGTCCCCAATGATCTTCCCTTCGTTCCCCATTTTCCCCAATGTCCCCCATGATCTTCCCATCGTTCCCCATTTTCCCCAGCGTCCCCAATGATCTTCACATCATTCCCCATTTTCCCCAGCATCCCCCATAATATTCCCATTGTTCCCCATTTTCCCCAGCATCCCCATGATTTTCAATGTTCTCCATTTTCCCCAGCGCACCCCATGATCTTCATATCGCTCCCCATTTTCCCCAGCATCCCCCATAATCTTCCCATTGTTCCCCATTTTCCCCAGCGTCCCCCATGATCTTCCCATCATTCCCCATTTTCCCCAGCATCCCCCATGATTTTCCCATTGTTCCCCATTTTCCCCAGCATCCCCATGATTTTCCATTGTTCTCCATTTTCCCCAGCGCACCCCATGATCTTCTCATCGCTCCCCATTTTCCCCAGCGTCCCCCATAATCTTCCCATTGTTCCCCATTTTCCCCAGCATCCCCCATGATCTTCCCATTGTTCCCCAACGTCCCCCATAATCTTCTCATCGTTCCCCATTTTCCCCAGCGTCCCCCATGATCTTCCCATCGCTCCCCATTTTTTCAAGCGTCACCCATGATCTTCCCATCGTTCCCCATTTTCCCCAGCGTCCCCCATGATCTTCACATCGTTCCCCATTTCCCCAGCATCCCCCATGATCTTCCCATTGTTCCCCATTTTCCCCAGCGTCCCCCATAATCTTCCCATCGTTCCCCATTTTCCCCAGCGTCCCCCATGATCTTCCCATCCTTCCACATTTTCCCTAGAGTCCCCCATGATCTTCCTATCCTTCCACATTTTCCCTAGAGTCCCCCATGATCTTTCCATCATTCCCCATTTTCCCCAGCGTCCCTCATGATCTTCTCATCCTTCCCCATTTTCCCAAGCGTCCCCCATGATCTTCGCATCGTTCCCCATTTTCCCCAGCATCCCCCATGATCTTCTCATCATTCCCCATTTTCCCTAGTGTTCCCCATGATCTTCCCATCGCTCCCCATTTTCCCCAGCGTCCCTCATGATCTTCCCATCCTTCCCCATTTTCCCAGGCATCCCCATGATCTTCTCATCATTCACCATTTTCCCAAGCGTCCCCCATGATCTTCTCATCGCTCCCCATTTTCCCCAGGGTCCCCCATGATTTTCCCCATTTTCCTCAGCATCCCCCATTATCTAATCAACGCTCCCCATTTTCCCCAGCATCCCCCATAATCTTCCCATCACTCCCCATTTTCCCCAGCATCCCTCATGTTCTTCCCATCCTTCCCCATTTTCCCAAGCGTCCCCCATGATCTTCTCATCACTCCCCATTTTCCCCAGCGTCCCCCAGGATCTTTCCATCCTTCCCCATATTCCCCAGCATCCCCCATGATCTTCCCATCCTTCCCCATTTCCCCCAACCTCCCCCACGATCTTCCCATTGTTCCTCCATTTCTCCAGCATCCCCCATGATCTTCGATTCGTTCCCCACTTTCCCCGGATGTCCCACATGATCTTCCCATCATTCCCCATTTTCCCATGTCCCCATGACCTTCCCATCGTTCCCCATTGTTCCCCAGAGTCCCCCATGTTCTTCCCATCATTCCCCTTTTTCGCCAGCATCCCCCACGATCTTCTCATCGTTCCCCATTTTCCCCAGCGTCCCCAATGATCTTCCCATCATTCCCCATTTTCCCCAGCATCCCCCATGATATTCCCATTGTTCCCCATTTTCCCCAGCATCCCCCATGTTTTTCCATTGTTCTCCATTTTCCCCAGCATCCCCCATGATCTTTCCATCGTTCCCCATTTTCACAGAGTCCCCCATGATATTCTCATTGTTCCCCATTTTCCCAGCATCCCCCACGATCTTCCCACCATTCCATATTTTCCCCAGCATCCACCATAATCTTCCCATCATTCCCTATTTTCCCCAGCGTCCCCGATGATCTTCCCATCCTTCCCCATTTCCTCCAACCTCCCCACGATCGTCTCATCGTTCCCCCTTTTCCCCAGCGTCCTCCATGATATTCCCATCATTCCCCATTTTCCCCAGCATCCCCTACAATCTTCCCATCGTTCCCAATTTTCCCCAGCGTCCCCAATGATCTTCCCATCATTCCCCATTTTCCCCAGCATCCCCCATGATATTCCCATTGTTCCCCATTTTCCGCAGCATCCCCATGATTTTCCATTGTTCCCCATTTTCCCCAGCATCCCCAATGATCTTCCCAGCATTCCCCATTTTTACCAGCATCCCCATGATCTTCCCATCGTTCCCCATTTTCCTCACCATCCCCATGATCTTCCCATCGTTCCCCATTTTCCCCAGCATCCCCCATGATCTTCCCATGGTTCCCCATTATCCCCAGCGCACCCCATGATCTTCCCTGCGTTCCCCATTTTCCCCAGCGTCCCCCATGATCTTCCCATCGTTCCCCATTCTCCCCAGCGTCCCCCATGATTTTCTCATCGTTACCCATTTTTCCCAGCGACCCCATGATCTTCCCATTGTTCCCCATTTTTCCCAGCATCCCCCACGATCTTCCCCCCATTCCCCATTTTCCCCAGCATCCCCAATGATTTTCCCATCGTTCACCATTTTCCCCAGAGTCCCCCATGATCTTCCCATCGTTCCCTTTTTCGCCAGAATCCCCCATGATCTTCCCATCATTCCCCATTTTCCCCAGCATCCTCCATGATCTTCCCATTGTTCCCTATTTTCCCCCACGATCTTCCCATCGTTCCCCATTTTCGTCAGCGTCCTCCATGATCTTCCCATCATTCCCCATTTTCCCCAGCATCCCCACAATCTTCCCATCGTTCCCCATTTTCCCCAGCGTCCCCCATGATCTTCCCATCATTCCACATTTTACCCAGCGCCCCCCATGATTTTCCTATTGTTCCCCATTTTCCCCAGTGACCCCCAAAATCTTCCCATCGTTCCCCATTTTCCCCAGTGCCCCCCCCCCCCATGTTCTTCCCATTGTTACCCAGCATCCCACATGATTTTCCATTGTTCTCAATTTTCCCCAGCATCCCCCGTGATCTTCCCATTGTTCTCCATTTTCCCCAGCGTACCCCATGATCTTCCCATCGTTCCTCATTCTCCCCAGCATCCCCCATGATCTTCTCATCATTCCTCATTTTCCCCAGCGTCCCCCATGATCTTCCCATTGTTCCCCATTTTCCCCAGCGTCCCCCATGATTTTCCCATTGTTCCAAATTTTCCCCAGCATTCCCCACGATCTTCCCACCGTTCCCCATTTTCCCAAGCGTCCACCATGATCTTCTCCTCGTTTCCCATTTTTCCCAGTGTCCCCCATGATCTTCCCATTGTTCCCCATTTTCCCCAGTGTCCCCCATGACATTCCCATTGATCCCCAGAGTCCCCCATGTTCTTCCCATCATTCCCCTTTTTCGCCAGCATCCCCCACGATCTTCTCATCGTTCCCCATTTTCCCCAGCGTCCCCAATGATCTTCCCATCATTCCCCATTTTCCCCAGCATCCCCCATGATATTCCCATTGTTCCCCATTTTCCCCAGCATCCCCATAATTTTCCATTGTTCTCCATTTTCCCCAGTGCACCCCATGATCTTCCCAGCGTTCCCCATTTTTAACAGCATCCCCATGATCTTCCCATCGTTCCCCATTTTCCCCAGCATCCCCCATGATCTTCCCATGGTTCCCCATTATCCACAGCGCACCCCATGATCTTCCCTGCGTTCCCCATTTTCCCCAGCGTCCCCCATGATCTTCCCATCGTTCCCCATTCTCCCCAGCATCCCCCATGATCTTCTCATCGTTACCCATTTTCCCCAGCGACCCCATGATCTTCCCATTGTTCCCCATTTTTCCCAGCATCCCCCACGATCTTCCCCCCATTCCCCATTTTCCCAAGTGTCCCCCATGATATTCTCCTCACTCCCCATTTTCCCCAGCATCCCCAATGATTTTCCCATCGTTCACCATTTCCCCCAGAGTCCCCCATGATCTTCCCATCGTTCTCTTTTTCGCCAGCATCCCCCATGATCTTCCCATCATTCCCCATTTTCCCCAGCATCCTCCATGATCTTCCCATCGTTCCCAATTTTTCCCCATGATCTTCCCATCATTCCCCATTTTCCCCAGCATCCCCATGATCTTCCCATCCTTCCCCATTTTCCCCAACCTCCCCCATGATCTTCCCATCGTTCCCCATTTTCGCCAGTGTCCTCCATGATTTTCACATTGTTCCCCATTTTCCCCAGCATCCCCCACGATCTTCCCATCGTTCCCCATTTTCCCCAGCGTCCCCCATGATCTTCCCATCATTCCACATTTTCCCCAGCATCCTCCATGATCTTCCCATCGTTCCCCATTTTCCCCCGCATCCCCCATGATCTTTCCATCATTCCCCATTTTCCCAATCATCCCCCATGTTCTTCCCATCGTTCCCCATTTTCCTCAGCATCCCCCATGATCTGCCCATCATTCCTCATTTTCCCCAGCATCCCCCACAATCTTCCCATCGTTCCCCATTTTCCCCAGTGTCCCCATGATCTTCCAATACTTCCACATTTTCCCCAGCATCCCCCATGATCTTTCCATCATTCCCCATTTTCCCAATCATCCCCCATGATCTTCCCATCGTTCCCCATTTTCCTCAGCGTCCCCCATGATCTGCCCATCATTCCTCATTTTCCCCAGCATCCCCCACAATCTTCCCATCATTCCCCATTTTCCCCAGCGTCTCCCATGATCTTCCCATCGTTCCCCATTTTCCCCAGTGTCCCCCATGATCTTTCTATCAATCCCCATTTTCCCAAGAGTCCCCCATGATCTTCCCATCGTTCCCCATTTTCTCTAGCGTCCCCCACGATCTTCTCATCGTTCCTCATTTTCCCCAGCGTCCCCCATGATTTTCCATTGTTTCCCATTTTCCCCAGCATCCCCCACGATCTTCTCATCGTTCCTCATTTTCCCCAGCATTCCCCATGATTTTCCCATTGTTCCCCATTTTTTCCAGCATTCCCCACGATCTTCCCACCGTTCCCCATTTTCCCAAGTGTCCACCATGATCTTCTCCTCGTTTACCATTTTCCCCAAGTGTCCCCCATGATCTTCCTATTGTTCCCCATTTTCCCCAGCATCCCCCATGACCTTCCCATTGTTCCCCAGAGTCCACCATGATCTTCCTATCGTTCCCCTTTTTCGCCAGCGTCCCCCATGATCTTCCCATCGTTCCCCATTTTCCCCAGTTTCCCCCATGATCTTTCTATCAATCCCCATTTTCCCAAGAGTCCCCCATGATCTTCCCATCGTTCCCCATTTTCCCCAGCGTCCCCCATGATTTTCCATTGTTCCCCATTTTCCCCAGCGTCCCCCATGATTTTCCATTATTTCCCATTTTCCACAGCATCCACCACGATCTTCTCATCATTCCTCATGTTCCCCAGCGTCCCCCATGATTTTCCCATTGTTCCCCATTTTCCCCAGCATCCCCCACGATCTTCCCACAGTTCCCCATTTTCCCAAGCGTCCACCATGATTTTTTCCTCGTTTCCCATTTTCTCCAGCGTCCCCCATGATTTTCCATTGTTTCCCATTTTCCCAGAATCCCCCACGATATTCCCATCATTCCCCATTTTCCCCAGCCTCCCCCATGATCTTCCCATCATTCCTCATTTTCCCCAGCATCCCCCACAATCTTCCCATCATTCCCCATTTTCCCCAGCGTCCCCATGATCTTCCCATCATTCCACATTTTCCCCAGCATCCTCCATGATCTTCCCATCGTTCCCCATTTTCCCCCGCATCCCCCATGATCTTTCCATCATTCCCCATTTTCCCCAGCGTCCCCCATGATCTTTCCATCATTCCCCATTTTCTCCAGCATCCCCCATGATCTTCCCATCCTTCCCCATTTTCCCCAACCTCCCCCATGATCTTCCCATTGTTCCCCATTTTCCCCCACGATCTTCCCATCGTTCCCCATTTTCTCCAGCGTCCTCCATGATCTTCCCATCATTCCCCATTTTCCCCAGCATCCCCACAATCTTCCCATCGTTCCCCATTTTACCCAGCGTCCCCCATGATCTTCCCATCATTCCACATTTTACCCAGCGCCCCCCATGATTTTCCTATTGTTCCCCATTTTCCCCAGTGACCCCCAAAATCTTCCCATCGTTCCCCATTTTCCCCAGTGCCCCCCCATGTTCTTCCCATTGTTACCCAGCATCCCCCATGATTTTCCATTGTTCTCAATTTTCCCCAGCATCCCCCGTGATCTTCCCATTGTTCGCCATTTTCCCCAGCGTACCCCATGATCTTCCCATCGTTCCTCATTCTCCCCAGCATCCCCCATGATCTTCTCATCATTCCTCATTTTCCCCAGCGTCCCCCATGATCTTCCCATTGTTCCCCATTTTCCCCAGCGTCCCCCATGATTTTCCATTGTTTCCCATTTTCCCCAGCATTCACCACGATCTTCTCATCGTTCCTCATTTTCCCCAGCATCCCCCATGATTTTCCCATTGTTCCCCATTTTCCCCAGCATTCCCCACGATCTTCCCACCGTTCCCCATTTTCCCAAGCGTCCACCATGATCTTCTCCTCGTTTCCCATTTTTACCAGTGTCCCCCATGATCTTCCCATTGTTCCCCATTTTCCCCAGCATCCCCCATGACCTTCCCATTGTTCCCCAGAGTCCCCCATGATCTTACCATCATTCCCCTTTTTCGCCAACGTCTCCCATGATCTTCCCATCGTTCCCCATTTTCCCCAGTGTCCCCCATGATCTTTCTATCAATCCCCATTTTCCCAAGAGTCCCCCATGATCTTCCCATCGTTCCCCATTTTCTCTAGCGTCCCCCACGATCTTCTCATCGTTCCCCATTTTCCCCAGCATCCCCCACGATCTTCCCATCAATCCCCATTTTCCCCAGCGTCCCCCATGATCTTCCCATTGTTCCCCATTTTCCCCAGCGTCCCCCATGATTTTCCATTGTTTCCCATTTTCCCCAGCATCCCCCACGATCTTCTCATCGTTCCTCATTTTCCCCAGCATTCCCCATGATTTTCCCATTGTTTCCCATTTTTTCCAGCATTCCCCACGATCTTCCCACCATTCCCCATTTTCCCAAGTGTCCACCATGATCTTCTCCTCGTTTCCCATTTTCCCCAGTGTCCCCCATGAACTTCCTATTGTTCCCCATTTTCCCCAGCGTCCCCCATGACCTTCCCATTTTTCCCCAGAGTCCCCCATGATCTTCCCATCGTTCCCCTTTTTCGCCAGCGTCCCCCATGATCTTCCCATCGTTCCCCATTTTCCCCAGTTTCCCCCATGATCTTTCTATCAATCCCCATTTTCCCAAGAGTCCCCCATGATCTTCCCATCGTTCCCCATTTTCCCCAGCGTCCCCCATGATTTTCCATTGTTTCCCATTTTCCCCAGCATTCACCACGATCTTCTCATCGTTCCTCATTTTCCCCAGCATCCCCCATGATTTTCCCATTGTTCCCCATTTTCCCCAGCATTCCCCACGATCTTCCCACCGTTCCCCATTTTCCCAAGCGTCCACCATGATCTTCTCCTCGTTTCCCATTTTTCCCAGTGTCCCCCATGATCTTCCCATTGTTCCCCATTTTCCCCAGCGTCCCCCATGACCTTCCCATTGTTCCCCAGAGTCCCCCATGATCTTCCCATGATTCCCCTTTTTCGCCAGCGTCTCCCATGATCTTCCCATCGTTCCCCATTTTCCCCAGTGTCCCCCATGATCTTTCTATCAATCCCCATTTTCCCAAGAGTCCCCCATGATTTTCCCATTGTTCCCCATTTTCCCCAGCATCCCCCACGATCTTCCCATCATTCCCCATTTTCCCCAGCGTCCCCCATGATCTTCCCATTGTTCCCCATTTTCCCCAGCGTCCCCCATGATTTTCCATTGTTTCCCATTTTCCCCAGCATCCCCCACGATCTTCTCATCGTTCCTCATTTTCCCCAGCATCCCTCATGATTTTCCAATTGTTCCCCATTTTTTCCAGCAATCCCCACGATCTTCCCACCGTTCCCCATTTTCCCAAGTGTCCACCATGATCTTCTCCTCGTTTCCCATTTTCCCCAGTGTCCCCCATGATCTTCCCATCATTCCTCATTTTCCCCAGCATCCCCCACAATCTTCCCATCGTTCCCCATTTTCCCCAGCGTCCCCCATGATCTTCCCATCATTCCACATTTTCCCCAGCATCCTCCATGATCTTCCCATCGTTCCCCATTTTCCCCCGCATCCCCCATGATCTTTCCATCATTCCCCATTTTCCCAATCATCCCCCATGTTCTTCCCATCGTTCCCCATTTTCCTCAGCGTCCCCCATGATCTGCCCATCATTCCTCATTTTCCCCAGCATCCCCCACAATCTTCCCATCGTTCCCCATTTTCCCCAGTGTCCCCATGATCTTCCAATACTTCCACATTTTCCCCAGCATCCCCCATGATCTTTCCATCATTCCCCATTTTCCCAATCATCCCCCATGATCTTCCCATCGTTCCCCATTTTCCTCAGCGTCCCCCATGATCTGCCCATCATTCCTCATTTTCCCCAGCATCCCCCACAATCTTCCCATCGTTCCCCATTTTCCCCAGCGTCTCCCATGATCTTCCCATCGTTCCCCATTTTCCCCAGTGTCCCCCATGATCTTTCTATCAATCCCCATTTTCCCAAGAGTCCCCCATGATCTTCCCATCGTTCCCCATTTTCTCTAGCGTCCCCCACGATCTTCTCATCGTTCCTCATTTTCCCCAGTGTCCTCCATGATTTTCCCATTGTTCCCCATTTTCCCCAGCATCCCCCACGATCTTCCCATCATTCCCCATTTTCCCCAGCGTCCCCCATGATCTTCCCATTGTTCCCCATTTTCCCCAGCGTCCCCCATGATTTTCCATTGTTTCCCATTTTCCCCAGCATCCCCCACGATCTTCTCATCGTTCCTCATTTTCCCCAGCATTCCCCATGATTTTCCCATTGTTCCCCATTTTTTCCAGCATTCCCCACGATCTTCCCACCGTTCCCCATTTTCCCAAGTGTCCACCATGATCTTCTCCTCGTTTCCCATTTTCCCCAAGTGTCCCCCATGATCTTCCTATTGTTCCCCATTTTCCCCAGCATCCCCCATGACCTTCCCATTGTTCCCCAGAGTCCCCCATGATCTTCCCATCGTTCCCCTTTTTCGCCAGCGTCCCCCATGATCTTCCCATCGTTCCCCATTTTCCCCAGTTTCCCCCATGATCTTTCTATCAATCCCCATTTTCCCAAGAGTCCCCCATGATCTTCCCATCGTTCCCCATTTTCCCCAGCGTCCCCCATGATTTTCCATTGTTCCCCATTTTCCCCAGCGTCCCCCATGATTTTCCATTATTTCCCATTTTCCACAGCATCCACCACGATCTTCTCATCATTCCTCATGTTCCCCAGCGTCCCCCATGATTTTCCCATTGTTCCCCATTTTCCCCAGCATCCCCCACGATCTTCCCACAGTTCCCCATTTTCCCAAGCGTCCACCATGATTTTTTCCTCGTTTCCCATTTTCTCCAGCGTCCCCCATGATTTTCCATTGTTTCCCATTTTCCCAGAATCCCCCACGATCTTCCCATCATTCCCCATTTTCCCCAGCCTCCCCCATGATCTTCCCATCATTCCTCATTTTCCCCAGCATCCCCCACAATCTTCCCATCATTCCCCATTTTCCCCAGCGTCCCCCATGATCTTCCCATCATTCCACATTTTCCCCAGCATCCTCCATGATCTTCCCATCGTTCCCCATTTCCCCCCGCATCCCCCATGATCTTTCCATCATTCCCCATTTTCCCCAGCGTCCCCCATGATCTTTCCATCATTCCCCATTTTCTCCAGCATCCCCCATGATCTTCCCATCCTTCCCCATTTTCCCCAACCTCCCCCATGATCTTCCCATTGTTCCCCATTTTCCCCCACGATCTTCCCATCGTTCCCCATTTTCTCCAGCGTCCTCCATGATCTTCCCATCATTCCCCATTTTCCCCAGCATCCCCACAATCTTCCCATCGTTCCCCATTTTCCCCAGCGTCCCCCATGATCTTCCCATCATTCCACATTTTACCCAGCGCCCCCCATGATTTTCCTATTGTTCCCCATTTTCCCCAGTGACCCCCAAAATCTTCCCATCGTTCCCCATTTTCCCCAGTGCCCCCCCATGTTCTTCCCATTGTTACCCAGCATCCCCCATGATTTTCCATTGTTCTCAATTTTCCCCAGCATCCCCCGTGATCTTCCCATTGTTCGCCATTTTCCCCAGCGTACCCCATGATCTTCCCATCGTTCCTCATTTTCCCCAGCGTCCCCCATGATCTTCTCATCATTCCTCATTTTCCCCAGCGTCCCCCATGATCTTCCCATTGTTCCCCATTTTCCCCAGCGTCCCCCATGATTTTCCATTGTTTCCCATTTTCCCCAGCATTCACCACGATCTTCTCATCGTTCCTCATTTTCCCCAGCATCCCCCATGATTTTCCCATTGTTCCCCATTTTCCCCAGCATTCCCCACGATCTTCCCACCGTTCCCCATTTTCCCAAGCGTCCACCATGATCTTCTCCTCGTTTCCCATTTTTACCAGTGTCCCCCATGATCTTCCCATTGTTCCCCATTTTCCCCAGCATCCCCCATGACCTTCCCATTGTTCCCCAGAGTCCCCCATGATCTTACCATCATTCCTCTTTTTCGCCAACGTCTCCCATGATCTTCCCATCGTTCCCCATTTTCCCCAGTGTCCCCCATGATCTTTCTATCAATCCCCATTTTCCCAAGAGTCCCCCATGATCTTCCCATCGTTCCCCATTTTCTCTAGCGTCCCCCACGATCTTCTCATCGTTCCTCATTTTCCCCAGCATCCCCCATGATTTTCACATTGTTCCCCATTTTCCCCAGCATCCCCCACGATCTTCCCATCAATCCCCATTTTCCCCAGCGTCCCCCATGATCTTCCCATTGTTCCCCATTTTCCCCAGCGTCCCCCATGATTTTCCATTGTTTCCCATTTTCCCCAGCATCCCCCACGATCTTCTCATCGTTCCTCATTTTCCCCAGCATTCCCCATGATTTTCCCATTGTTTCCCATTTTTTCCAGCATTCCCCACGATCTTCCCACCGTTCCCCATTTTCCCAAGCGTCCACCATGATCTTCTCCTCGTTTCCCATTTTCCCCAGTGTCCCCCATGAACTTCCTATTGTTCCCCATTTTCCCCAGCGTCCCCCATGACCTTCCCATTTTTCCCCAGAGTCCCCCATGATCTTCCCATCGTTCCCCTTTTTCGCCAGCGTCCCCCATGATCTTCCCATCGTTCCCCATTTTCCCCAGTTTCCCCCATGATCTTTCTATCAATCCCCATTTTCCCAAGAGTCCCCCATGATCTTCCCATCGTTCCCCATTTTCCCCAGCGTCCCCCATGATTTTCCATTGTTCCCCATTTTCCCCAGCGTCCCCCATGATTTTCCATTATTTCCCATTTTCCACAGCATCCACCACGATCTTCTCATCGTTCCTCATGTTCCCCAGCGTCCCCCATGATTTTCCCATTGTTCCCCATTTTCCCCAGCATCCCCCACGATCTTCCCACAGTTCCCCATTTCCCCAAGCGTCCACCATGATCTTCTCCTCGTTTCCCATTTTCTCCAGCGTCCCCCATGATTTTCCATTGTTTCCCATTTTCCCAGAATCCCCCACGATCTTCCCATCATTCCCCATTTTCCTCAGCCTCCCCCATGATCTTCCCATCATTCCTCATTTTCCCCAGCATCCCCCACAATCTTCCCATCGTTCCCCATTTTCCCCAGCGTCCCCCATAATCTTCCCATCATTCCACATTTTCCCCAGCATCCTCCATGATCTTCCCATCGTTCCCCATTTTCCCCCGCATCCCCCATGATCTTTGCATCATTCCCCATTTTCCCCATCATCCCCCATGATCTTCCCATCGTTCCCCATTTTCCTCAGCGTCCCCCATGATCTGCCCATCATTCCTCATTTTCCCCAGCATCCCTCACAATATTCCCATCGTTCCCCATTTTCCCCCGCATCCCCCATGATCTTTCCATCATTCCCCATTTTCCCCAGCGTCCCCCATGATCTTCCCATCATTCCTCATTTTCCCCAGCATCCCCCACAATCTTCCCATCGTTCCCCATTTTCCCCAACGTCCCCCATGATCTTCCCATAATTCCACATTTTCCCCAGCATCTTCCATGATCTTCCCATCGTTCCCCATTTTCCCCCGCATCCCCCAAAATCTTTCCATCATTCCCCATTTTCCCCAGCGTCCCCCATGATCTTTGCATCATTCCCCATTTTCCCCAGCATCCCCCATGATCTTCCCATCCTTCCCCATTTTCCCCAACCTCCCCCATGATCTTCCCATCATTCCCCATTTTCCCCAGCATCCCCCATGATTTTCCATTGTTCTCCATTTTCCCAAGCATCCCCCGTCATCTTCCCATTGTTCTCCATTTCCCCAAGCGCACCCATGATCTTCCCAGCGTTCCCCATTTTCCCCAGCATCCCCCACGATCTTCCCACTGTTCCCCATTTTCCCAAGCGTCCACCATGATCTTCTCCTCGTTTCCCATTTTCCCCAGTGTCCCCCATGATTTTCCTATTGTTCCCCATTTTCCCCAGCGTCCCCCATGACCTTCCCATTGTTCCCCAGATTCCCCCATGATCTTCCCATCGTTCCCCTTTTTTGCCAGCGTCCCCCATGATCTTCCCATCGTTCCCCATTATCCCCAGTGTCCCCCATGATCTTCCCATCGTTCCCCATTATCCCCAGTGTCCCCCATGATCTTCTCATCGTTCCCCATTTTCCCCAGCGTCCCCCATGATTTCCCATTGTTCCCCATTTTCCCCAGCATCCCCCATGATCTTCCCACCGTTCCCCATTTTCCCCCGCATCCCCCATGATCTTTCCATCATTCCCCATTTTCCCCATCATCCCCATGATCTTCCCATCGTTCCCCATTTTCCTCAGCGTCCCCCATGATCTGCCCATCATTCCTCATTTTCCCCAGCATCCCCCACAATCTTCCCATCGTTCCCCATTTTCACCCGCATCCCCCATGATCTTTCCATCATTCCCCATTTTCCCCATCATCCCCCATGATCTTCCCATCGTTCCCCATTTTCCTCAGCGTCCCCCATGATCTGCCCATCATTCCTCATTTTCCCCAGCATCCCCCACAATCTTCCCATCGTTCCCCATTTTCACCCGCATCCCCCATGATCTTTCCATCATTCCCCATTTTCCCCATCATCCCCCATGATCTTCCCATCGTTCCCCATTATCCCCAGTGTCCCCCATGATCTTCCCATCGTTCCCCATTATCCCCAGTGTCCCCCATGATCTTCTCATCGTTCCCCATTTTCCCCAGTGTCCCCCATGATTTCCCATTGTTCCCCATTTTCCCCAGCATCCCCCATGATCTTCCCACCGTTCCCCATTTTCCCCCGCATCCCCCATGATCTTCCCATAATTCCACATTTTCCCCAGCATCCTCCATGATCTTCCCATCGTTCCCCATTTTCCCCCGCATCCCCCAAAATCTTTCCATCATTCCCCATTTTCCCCAGCGTCCCCCATGATCTTTCCATCATTCCCCATTTTCACCCGCATCCCCCATGATCTTTCCATCATTCCCCATTTTCCCCATCATCCCCCATGATCTTCCCATCGTTCCCCATTTTCCTCAGCGTCCCCCATGATCTGCCCATCATTCCTCATTTTCCCCAGCATCCCCCACAATCTTCCCATCGTTCCCCATTTTCCCCAGCGTCCCCCATGATCTTCCCATAATTCCACATTTTCCCCAGCATCCTCCATGATCTTCCCATCGTTCCCCATTTTCCCCCGCATCCCCCAAAATCTTTCCATCATTCCCCATTTTCCCCAGCGTCCCCCATGATCTTTCCATCATTCCCCATTTTCTCCAGCATCCCCCATGATCTTCCCATCCTTCCCCATTTTCCCCAACCTCCCCCATGATCTTCCCATTGTTCCCCATTTTCCCCAGCATCCCCCACGATCTTGCCATCATTCCCCATTGTCCTCCATGATCTTCCCATCATTCCCCATTTTCCCCAGCGTCCCCCATGATTTTCCATTGTTCTCAATTTTCCCAAGTGTCCCCCGTGATCTTCCCATTGTTCTCCATTTCCCCTAGCGCACCCCATGATCTTCCCTGTGTTCCCCATTTTCCCCAGCATCCCCCACGATCTTCCCACTGTTCCCCATTTTCCCAAGCGTCCAACATGATCTTCTCCTCGTTTTCCATTTTCCCCAGTGTCCCCCATGATCTTCCTATTGTTCCCCATTTTCCCCAGCGTCCCCCATGACCTTCCCATTGTTCCCCAGATTCCCCCATGATCTTCCCATCGTTCCCCTTTTTCGCCAGCGTCCCCCATGATCTTCCCATCGTTCCCCATTTTCCCCAGTGTCCCCCATGATTTTTCTATCAATCCCCATTTTCCCCAGTGTCCCCCATGATTTCCCATTGTACCCCATTTTCCCCAGCATCCCCCACGATCTTCCCACCGTTCCCAATTTTCCCAAGCGTCCACCATGATCTTCTCCTCGTTTCCAATTTTCTCCAGCGTCCCCCATGCTTTTCCATTGTTTCCCCTTTTCCCAGCCTCCCCCACGATCTTCCCATCATTCCCCATTTTCCCCAGCGTCCCCCATGATCTTCCCATTGTTCCCCATTGTCCCCAGCATCCCCCATGATTTTTCTATCAATCCCCATTTTCCCCAGCGTCCCCCATGTTTTCCCATTGTTCCCCATTTTCCCCAGCATCCCCCACAATCTTCCCACAGTTCCCCATTTTCCCAAGCGTCCACCATGATCTTCTCCTCGTTTCCAATTTTCTCCAGCGTCCCCCATGCTTTTCCATTGTTTCCCATTTTCCCAGCATCCCCCATGATCTTCCCATCGTTCCTCATTCTCCCCAGCGTCCCCCATGATCTTCTCATCATTCTTCATTTTCCCCAGCGTCCCCCATGATCTTCCCATTGTTCCCCATTTTCCCCAGCGTCCCCCATGATTTTCCATTGTTTCCCATTTTCCCCAGCATTCCCCACGATCTTCTCATCGTTCCTCATTCTCCCCAGCGTCCCCATGAACTTCCCATCGTTCTCCATTTTCCCCAGTGTCCCCCATGATCTTTCTATCAATCCCCATTTTCCCAAGAGTCCCCCATGATCTTCCCATCGTTCCCCATTTTCTCTAGCGTCCCCCACGATCTTCTCATCGTTCCTCATTTTCCCCAGCGACCCCCATGATTTTCCCATTGTTCCCCATTTTCCCCAGCATCCCCCACGATCTTCCCACCGTTCCCCATTTTCCCAAGTGTCCACCATGTTCTTCTCCTCGTTTCCAATTTTCTCCAGCGTCCCCCATGCTTTTCCATTGTTTCCGATTTTCCCAGCATCCCCAACGATCTTCCCATCATTCCCCATTTTCCCCAGCATCCCCCATGATCTTCCCATTGTTCCCCATTTTCCCCAGCGTCCCCCATGATTTTCCATTGTTCCCCATTTTCCCCAGCGTCCCCCATGATTTTCCATTATTTCCCATTTTCCACAGCATCCACCACGATCTTCTCATCGTTCCTCATTTTCCCCAGCGTCCCCCATGATTTTCCCATTGTTCCCCATTTTCCCCAGCATCCCCCACGATCTTCCCACCGTTCCCCATTTTCCCAAGCGTCCACCATGATCTTCTCCTCGTTTCCCATTTTCCCCAGTGTCCCCCATGATTTTCCTATTGTTCCGCATTTTCCCCAGCGTCCCCATGACCTTCCCATTGTTCCCCAAATTCCCCCATGATCTTCCCATCGTTCCCCTTTTTCGCCAGCGTCCCCCATGATCTTCCCATCATTCCCCATTATCCCCAGTGTCCCCCATGATTTTTCTATCAATCCCCATTTTCCCCAGCGTCCCCCATGATTTCCCATTGTTCCCCATTTCCCCAGCATCCCCCACGATCTTCCCACCGTTCCCCATTTACCCAAGCGTCCACCATGATCTTCTCCTCGTTTCCAATTTTCTCCAGCGTCCCCCATGCTTTTCCATTGTTTCCCATTTTCCCAGCATCCCCCACGATCTTCCCATCATTCCCCATTTTCCACAGCATCCCCCATGATCTTCCCATTGTTCCCCATTGTCCCCAGCGTCCCCCATGATTTTCCAATGTTTCCCATTTTCCCCAGTATCCCCCACGATCTTCTCAGCGTTCCTCATTTTCCCCAGCATCCCCCATGATTTTCCCATTGTTTCCCAGCATTCCCCATAATCTTCCCACCGTTCCCCATTTTCCCAAGCGTCCACCATGATCTTCTCCTCGTTTCCCATTTTCCCCAGTGTCCCCCATGATCTTCCTATTGTTCCCCATTTTCCCCAGCGTCCCCCATGACCTTCCCATTGTTCCCCAGAGTCCCCCAATATCTTCCCATCGTTCCCCTTTTTCGCCAGCGTCCCCCATGATCTTCCCATCGTTCCTCATTTTCCCCAGTGTCCCCCATGATCTTTCTATCAATCCCCATTTTCCCAAGAGTCCCCCATGATCTTCCCATCGTTCCCCATTTTCCCCAGCGTCCCCCATGATTTTCCATTGTTCCCCATTTTCCCCAGCGTCCCCCATGATTTTCCATTATTTCCCATTTTCCACAGCATTCACCACGATCTTCTCATCGTTCCTCATTTTCCCCAGCGTCCCCCATGATTTTCCCATTGTTCCCCATTTTCCCTACGCGTACCCCATGATCTTCCCATTGTTCCCCATTTTCCCCAGCGTCCCCCATGTTTTTCCATTGTTCTCCATTTTCCCCAGCATCCCCCAGGATCTTTCCATCGTTCCCCATTTTCACAGCGTCCCCCATGATATTCTCATTGTTCCCCATTTTCCCCAGCATCCCCCACGATCTTCCCAACATTCCATATTTTCCCCAGCATCCACCATGATCTTCCCATCCTTCCCCATTTCCCCCAACCTCCCCACGATCTTCTCATCGTTCCCCATTTTCCCCAGCGTCCTCCATGATCTTCCCATCATTCCCCATTTTCCCCAGCATCCCCTACAATCTTCCCATCGTTCCCCATTTTCCTCACCGTCCCCATGATCTTCCCATCGTTCCCCATTTTCCCCAGAATCCCCCATGATCTTCCCATAGTTCCCCATTTTCCCAGCACACCCCATGATCTTCCCTGTGTTCTCCATTTTCCCCAGCGTCCCCCATGATCTTCCCATCGTTCCCCATTCTCCCCAGCATCCCCCATAATCTTCTCATCGTTCCCCATTTTCCAAACATCCCCCACGATCTTCCCCCATTCCCCATTTTCCCAAGTGTCCCCCATGATCTTCTCCTCATTCCCCATTTTCCCCAGCATCCCCAATGATTTTCCCATCGTTCACCATTTTCCCCAGAGTCCCCCATGCTCTTCCCATCGTTCCCTTTTTCGCCAGCGTCCCCATGATCTTCCCATCGTTACCCATTTTCCCCAGCATCCCCCATGATCTTCCCATCATTCCCCATTTTCCCCAGCATCCTCCATGATCTTCCCATCGTTCCCCATTTCCCCCATGATCTTCCAATCATTCCCCATTTCCCCCACCATCCCCATGATCTTCCCATCCTTCCCCATTTTCCCCAACCTCCCCCATGATCTTCCCATTGTTCCCCATTTTCCCCCACGATCATCCCATTGTTTCCCATTTTCCCCCATGATTTTCCATTGTTCTCAATTTTCCCCAGCGTACCCCATGATCTTCCCATCATTCCCCATTTTCCCCAGCATCCTCCATGATCTTCCCATCGTTCCCCATTTCCCCCATGATCTTCCAATCATTCCCCATTTCCCCCACCATCCCCACGATCTTCTCATCGTTCCTCATTTTCCCCAGCGTCCCCCATGATTTTCCCATTGTTCCCCATTTTCCCTGCGCGTACCCCATGATCTTCCCATTGTTCCCCATTTTCCCCAGCGTCCCCCATGTTTTTCCATTGTTCTCCATTTTCCCCAGCATCCCCCAGGATCTTTCCATCGTTCCCCATTTTCACAGCGTCCCCCATGATATTCTCATTGTTCCCCATTTTCCCCAGCATCCCCCACGATCTTCCCAACATTCCATATTTTCCCCAGCATCCACCATGATCTTCCCATCCTTCCCCATTTCCCCCAACCTCCCCACGATCTTCTCATCGTTCCCCATTTTCCCCAGCGTCCTCCATGATCTTCCCATCATTCCCCATTTTCCCCAGCATCCCCTACAATCTTCCCATCGTTCCCCATTTTCCCCAGCGTCTCCCATGATCTTCCCATCATTCCACATTTTACCAAGCACCCCCCATGATTTCCCCATTGTTCCCCATTTTCCCCAGTGTCTCCAATGTTCTTCCCTTCGTTCCCCCTTTTCCCCTATGTCCCCCATGATCTTCCCATTGTTCCCCATTTTCCCCAGTGTCCCCAATGATCTTCCCATCATTCCCCATTTTCCCCAGCATCCCCCATGATATTCCCATTGTTCCCCATTTTCCCCAGCATCCCCATGATTTTCCATTGTTCTCCATTTTCCCCAGTGCACCCCATGATCTTCCCGGCGTTCCCCATTTTTACCAGCATCCCCATGATCTTCCCATCGTTCCCCATTTTCCTCACCGTCCCCATGATCTTCCCATCGTTCCCCATTTTCCCCAGAATCCCCCATGATCTTCCCATAGTTCCCCATTTTCCCAGCACACCCCATGATCTTCCCTGTGTTCTCCATTTTCCCCAGCGTCCCCCATGATCTTCCCATCGTTCCCCATTCTCCCCAGCATCCCCCATAATCTTCTCATCGTTCCCCATTTTCCAAACATCCCCCACGATCTTCCCCCATTCCCCATTTTCCCAAGTGTCCCCCATGATCTTCTCCTCATTCCCCATTTTCCCCAGCATCCCCAATGATTTTCCCATCGTTCACCATTTTCCCCAGAGTCCCCCATGCTCTTCCCATCGTTCCCTTTTTCGCCAGCGTCCCCATGATCTTCCCATCGTTACCCATTTTCCCCAGCATCCCCCATGATCTTCCCATCATTCCCCATTTTCCCCAGCATCCTCCATGATCTTCCCATCGTTCCCCATTTCCCCCATGATCTTCCAATCATTCCCCATTTCCCCCACCATCCCCATGATCTTCCCATCCTTCCCCATTTTCCCCAACCTCCCCCATGATCTTCCCATTGTTCCCCTTTTTCCCCCACGATCATCCCATTGTTTCCCATTTTCCCCCATGATTTTCCATTGTTCTCAATTTTCCCCAGCGTACCCCATGATCTTCCCATCGTTCTTCATTCTCCCCAGCGTCCCCCATGATCTTCTCATCATTCCTCATTTTCCCCAGCATCCCCAATGATCTTCCCATTGTTCCCCATTTTCCCCAGCGTCCCCCATGATTTTCCATTTTTTCCCATTTTCCCCAGCATCCCCCATGATCTTCTCATCGTTCCCCATTTTCCCCAGCGTCCTCCATGATCTTTCCATCTTTCCCCATTTTCCCCAGCATCCCCCACAATCTTCCCATCGTTCCCCATTTTCCCCAGCGTCCCCCATGATCTTCCCATCATTCCACATTTTACCCAACATTCCCCATGTTCTTCCCATTGTTCCCCAGCATCCCCCATGATTTTCCATTGTTCCCCATTTTCCCCAGTGACCCCCAAAAACTTCCCATCGTTCCCCATTTTCCCCAGTGCCCCCCATGTTCTTCCCATTGTTCCCCAGAGTCCCCCATGATCTTCCATCGTTCCCCTTTTTCGCCAGCGTCCCCCATGATCTTCCCATCGTTCCCCATTTTCCCCAGTGTCCCCCATGATCTTTCTATCAATCCCCATTTTCCCAAGAGTCCCCCATGATCTTCCCATCGTTCCCCATTTTCCCTAGCGTCCCCCATGATTTTCCATTGTTCCCCATTTTCCCCAGCATCCCCCATGATTTTCCATTATTTCCCATTTTCCCCAGCATCCCCCACGATCTTCTCATCGTTCCTCATTTTCCCCAGCGTCCCCCATGATTTTCCCATTGTTCCCCATTTTCCCCAGCATCCCCCACGATCTTCCCACCGTTCCCCATTTTCCCAAGCGTCCACCATGATCTTCTCCTCGTTTCCAATTTTCTCCAGCGTCCCCCATGCTTTTCCATTGTTTTCCATTTTCCAGCATCCCCCACAATCTTCCCATCATTCCCCATTTTCCCAAGCGTCCCCCATGATCTTCCATTGTTCCCCATTTTCCCCAGCGTCCCCCATGATTTTCCATTGTTTCCCATTTTCCCCAGCATCCCCCACGATCTTCTCATCGTTCCTCATTTTCCCCAGCATCCCCCATGATTTTCCCATTGTTCCCCATTTTCCCCAGCATTCCCAACGATCTTCCCACCGTTCCCCATTTTCCCAAGCGTCCACCATGATCTTTTCCTCGTTTCCCATTTTCCCAAGTGTCCCCCATGATCTTCCTATTGTTCCCCATTTTCCCCAGCATCCCCCATGACCTTCCCATTGTTCCCCAGAGTCCCCCATGATCTTTCCATCATTCCCCATTTTCCCCAGCATCCCTCATGATCTTCTCATCCTTCCCCATTTTCCCAAGCGTCCCCCATGATCTTCGCATCGTTCCCCATTTTCCCCAGCATCCCCCATGATCTTCTCATCATTCCCCATTTTCCCTAGTGTTCCCCATGATCTTCCCATCGATCCCCATTTTCCCCAGCGTCCCTCATGGTCGTCCCATCCTTCCCCATTTTCCCAGGCATCCCCATAATCTTCTCATTGTTCAACATTTTCCCAAGCGTCCCCCATGATCTTCTCATCGCTCCCCATTTTCCCCAGGGTCCCCCATGATTTTCCCCATTTTCCTCAGCATCCCCCATTATCTTCTCAATGCTCCCCATTTTCCCCAGCATCCCCCATAATCTTCCCATCACTCCCCATTTTCCCCAGCGTCCCTCATGTTCTTCCCATCCTTCCCCATTTTCCCAAGCATCCCCCATGATCTTCTCATCACTCCCCATTTTCCCCAGCATCCCCCAGGATCTTTCCATCCTTCCCCATATTCCCCAGCATCCCCCATGATCTTCCCATCCTTCCCCATTTCCCCCAACCTCCCCCACAACCTTCCCATTGTTCCTCCATTTCCCCAGCATCCCCCATGATCTTCGATTCGTTCCCCATTTTCCCCGGATGTCCCACATGATCTTCCCATCATTCCCCATTTTCCCATGTCCCCATGACCTTCCCATCGTTCCCCATTTTCCCCAGCATCCCCATGATCTTCCCATCGTTCCCCATTTTCCCTGGGCGTACCCCATGATCTTCCCATCGTTCCCCATTTTCCCCAGAATCCCCCATGTTTTTCCATTGTTCTCCATTTTCCCCAGCGTCCCCCATGATCTTTCCATCGTTCCCCATTTTCACAGAGTCCCCCATGATATTCTCATTGTTCCCCATTTTCCCCATCATCCCCCACGATCTTCCCACCATTCCATATTTTCCCCAGCATCCACCATGATCTTCCCATCGTTCCCTATTTTCCCCAGCGTCCCCGATGTTCTTCTCATCCTTCCCCATTTCCTCCAACCTCCCCACGATCGTCTCATCGTTCCTCCTTTTCCCCAGCGTCCTCCATGATCTTCCCATCATTCCCCATTTTCCCCAGCATCCCCTACAATATTCCCATCGTTCCCCATTTTCCCCAGCGTCCCCAATGATCTTCCCATCATTCCCCATTTTCCCCAGCATCCCCCATGAAATTCCCATTGTTCCCCATTTTCCCCAGCATCCCCATGATTTTCCATTGTTCTCCATTTTCCCCAGTGCACCCCATGATCTTCCCAGCGTTCCCCATTTTTACCAGCATCCCCATGATCTTCCCATCATTCCCCATTTTCCTCACCATCCCCATGATCTTCCCATCGTTCCCCATTTTCCCCAGCATCCCCCATGATCTTCCCATGGTTCCCCATTATCCCCAGCACACCCCATGATCTTCCCTGCGTTCCCCATTCTCCCCAGTGTCCCCCATGATCTTCTCACCGTTACCCATTTTCCCCAGTGCACCCCATGATCTTCCCAGCGTTCCCCATTTTTCCCAGCATCCCCCACGATCTTCCCCCCATTCCCCATTTTCCCAAGTGTCCCCCATGATATTCTCTTCACTCCCCATTTTCCCCAGCATCCCCAATGATTTTCCCATCGTTCACCATTTTCCCTAGAGTCCCCCATGATCTTCCCATCGTTCCCTTTTTCGCCAGCATCCCCCATGATCTTCCCATCATTCCCCATTTTCCCCTGCATCCTCCATGATCTTCCCATCGTTCCCCATTTTCCCCCATGATCTTCCCATCATTCCCCATTTTCCCCAGCATCCCCATGATCTTCCCATCCTTCCCCATTCTCCCCAACCTCCCCCATGATCTTCCCATTGTTCCCCATTTTCCTCCACGATCTTCCCATCGTTCCCCATTTTCCCCAGCGTCCTCCATGATCTTCCCATCATTCCCCATTTTCCCCAGCATCCCCACAATCTTCCCATCGTTCCCCATTTTCCCCAGCATCCCCCATGATCTTCCCATCATTCCACATTTTACCCAGCGCCCCCCATGATTTTCCTATTGTTCCCCATTTTCCACAGTGACCCCCAAAATCTTCCCATCATTCCACATTTTCCCCAGTGCCCCCCCATGTTCTTCCCATTGTTACCCAGCATCCCCCATGATTTTCCATTGTTCTCAATTTTCCCCAGCATCCCCCGTGATCTTCCCATTGTTCTCCATTTTCCCCAGTGTACCCCATGATCTTCTCATCATTCCTCATTTTCCCCAGCGTCCCCCATGATCTTCCCATTGTTCCCCATTTTCCCAAGCGTCCCCCATGATTTTCCATTGTTTCCCATTTTCCCCAGCATTCACCACGATCTTCTCATCGTTCCTCATTTTCCCCAGCATCCCCCACGATCTTCCCATTGTTGCCCATTTTCCCCAGCGTCCCCCATGACCTTCCCATTGTTCCCCAGAGTCCCCCATGATCTTCCCACCGTTCCCCTTTTTCGCCAGCATCCCCCATGATCTTCCCATTGTTCCCCATTTTCCCCAGTGTCCCCCCATGATCTTTCTATCAATCCCCATTTTCCCAAGAGTCCCCCATGATTTTCTCATCGTTCCCCATTTTCTCTAGCGTCCCCCACGATCTTCTCATCGTTCCTCATTTTCCCCAGCGTCTCCCATGATTTTCCCATTGTTCCCCATTTTCCCCAGCATCCCCCACGATCTTCCCATCATTCCCCATTTTCCCCAGCGTCCCCCATGATCTTCCCATTGTTCCCCATTTTCCCCAGCATCCCCCATGATTTTCCATTGTTTCCCATTTTCCCCAGCATCCCCCACGATCTTCTCATCGTTCCCCATTTTCCCCAGCGTCCCCAATGATCTTCCCATCATTCCCCATTTTCCCCAGCATCCCCCATGATATTCCCATTGTTCCCCATTTTCCCCAGCATCCCCATGATTTTTCATTGTTCTCCATTTTCCCCAGTGCACCCCATGATCTTCCCATCGTTCCCCATTTTCCCCAGCATCCCCCATGATCTTCCCATGGTTCCCCATTATCCCCAGCGCACCCCATGATCTTCCCTGCGTTCCCCATTTTCCCCCACGATCATCCCATTGTTCCCCATTTTCCCCCATGATTTTCCATTGTTCTCAATTTTCCCCAGCGTACCCCATGATCTTCCCATCGTTCCCCATTTTCCCCAGCGTCCCCAATGATCTTCCCATCATTCCCCATTTTCCCCAGCATCCCCCATGATATTCCCATTGTTCCCCATTTTCCCCAGCATCCCCATGATTTTTCATTGTTCTCAATTTTCCCCAGCGTACCCAATGATCTTCCCATCGTTCCTCATTCTCCCCAGCGTCCCCCATGATCTTCTCATCATTCCTTATTTTCCCCAGCATCCCCCATGATCTTCCCATTGTTCCCCATTTTCCCCAGCGTCCCCCATGATTTTCCATTGTTTCCCATTTTCCCCAGCATCCCCCATGATCTTCTCATCGTTCCCCATTTTCCCCAGCGTCCTCCATGATCTTTCCATCATTCCCCATTTTCCCCAGCATCCCCCACAATCTTCCCATCGTTCCCCATTTTCCCCAGCGTCCCCCATGATCTTCCCATCATTCCACATTTTACCCAACTTTCCCCATGTTCTTCCCATTGTTCCCCAGCGTCCCCCATGATTTTCCATTGTTCCCCATTTTCCCCAGTGACCCCCAAAATCTTCCCATCGTTCCCCATTTTCCCCAGTGCCCCCCATGTTCTTCCCATTGTTCCCCAGAGTCCCCCATGATCTTCCATCGTTCCTCTTTTTCGCCAGCGTCCCCCATGATCTTCCCATCGTTCCCCATTTTCCCCAGTGTCCCCCATGATCTTTCTATCAATCCCCATTTTCCCAAGAGTCCCCCATGATCTTCCCATCATTCCCCATTTTCCCTGGCGTCCCCCATGATTTTCCATTGTTCCCCATTTTCCCCAGCGTCCCCCATGATTTTCCATTATTTCCCATTTTCCCCAGCATCCCCCACGATCTTCTCATCGTTCCTCATTTTCCCCAGCGTCCACCATGATTTTCCCATTGTTCCCCATTTTCCCCAGCATCCCCCACGATCTTCCCACCGTTCCCCATTTTCCCAAGCGTCCACCATGATCTTCTCCTCGTTTCCAATTTTCTCCAGCGTCCCCCATGCTTTTCCATTGTTTTCCATTTTCCCAGCATCCCCCACAATCTTCCCATCATTCCCCATTTTCCCAAGCGTCCCCCATGATCTTCCCATTGTTCCCCATTTTCCCCAGCGTCCCCCATGATTTTCCATTGTTTCCCATTTTCCCCAGCATCCCCCACGATCTTCTCATCGTTCCTCATTTTCCCCAGCATCCCCTATGATTTTCCCATTGTTCCCCATTTTCCCCAGCATTCCCAACGATCTTCCCACCGTTCCCCATTTTCCCAAGCGTCCACCATGATCTTTTCCTCGTTTCCCATTTTCCCAAGTGTCCCCCATGATCTTCCTATTGTTCCCCATTTTCCCCAGCATCCCCCATGACCTTCCCATTGTTCCCCAGAGTACCCCATGATCTTTCCATCATTCCCCATTTTCCCCAGCGTCCCTCATGATCTTCTCATCCTTCCCCATTTTCCCAAGCGTCCCCCATGATCTTCGCATCGTTCCCCATTTTCCCCAGCATCCCCCATGATCTTCTCATCATTCCCCATTTTCCCTAGTATTCCCCATGATCTTCCCATCGATCCCCATTTTCCCCAGCGTCCCTCATGGTCTTCCCATCCTTCCCCATTTTCCCAGGCATCCCCATGATCTTCTCATCGTTCACCATTTTCCCAAGCGTCCCCCATGATCTTCTCATCGCTCCCCATTTTCCCCAGGGTCCCCCATGATTTTCCCCATTTTCCTCAGCATCCCCCATTATCTTCTCAATGCTCCCCATTTTCCCCAGCATCCCCCATAATCTTCCCATCACTCCCCATTTTCCCCAGCGTCCCTCATGTTCTTCCCATCCTTCCCCATTTTCCCAAGCATCCCCCATGATCTTCTCATCACTCCCCATTTTCCCCAGCATCCCCCAGGATCTTTCCATCCTTCCCCATATTCCCCAGCATCCCCCATGATCTTCCCATCCTTCCCCATTTCCCCCAACCTCCCCCACAACCTTCCCATTGTTCCTCCATTTCCCCAGCATCCCCCATGATCTTCGATTCGTTCCCCATTTTCCCCGGATGTCCCACATGATCTTCCCATCATTCCCCATTTTCCCATGTCCCCATGACCTTCCCTTCGTTCCCCATTTTCCCCAGCATCCCCATGATCTTCCTATCGTTCCCCATTTTCCCTAGGCGTACCCCATGATCTTCCCATCGTTCCCCATTTTCCCCAGAATCCCCCATGTTTTTCCATTGTTCTCCATTTTCCCCAGCGTCCCCCATGATCTTTCCATCGTTCCCCATTTTCACAGAGTCCCCCATTATATTCTCATTGTTCCCCATTTTCCCCAGCATCCCCCACGATCTTCCCACCATTCCATATTTTCCCCAGCATCCACCATGATCTTCCCATCGTTCCCTATTTTCCCCAGCGTCCCCGATGATCTTCCCATCCTTCCCCATTTCCTCCAACCTCCCCACGATCGTCTCATCGTTCCTCCTTTTCCCCAGCGTCCTCCATGATCTTCCCATCATTCCCCATTTTCCCCAGCATCCCCTACAATCTTCCCATCGTTCCCCATTTTCCCCAGCGTCCCCAATAATCTTCCCATCATTCCCCATTTTCCCCAGCATCCCCCATGATATTCCCATTGTTCTCCATTTTCCCCAGTGTACCCCATGATCTTCCCAGCGTTCCCCATTTTTACCAGCATCCCCATGATCTTCCCATCATTCCCCATTTTCCTCACCATCCCCATGATCTTCCCATCGTTCCCCATTTTCCCCAGCATCCCCCATGATCTTCCCATGGTTTCCCATTATCCCCAGCGCACCCCATGATCTTCCCTGCGTTCCCCATTCTCCCCAGCGTCCCCCATGATCTTCTCATCGTTACCCATTTTCACCAGCGACCCCATGATCTTCCCATTGTTCCCCATTTTTCCCAGCATCCCCCACGATCTTCCCCCCATTCCCCATTTTCCCAAGTGTCCCCCATGATATTCTCTTCACTCCCCATTTTCCCCAGCATCCCCAATGATTTTCCCATCGTTCACCATTTTCCCTAGAGTCCCCCATGATCTTCCCATCGTTCCCTTTTTCCCCATTTTCCCCCATGATCTTCCCATCATTCCCCATTTTCCCCTGCATCCTCCATGATCTTCCCATCATTCCCCATTTCCCCCCATGATCTTCCCATCATTCCCCATTTTCCCCAGCATCCCCATGATCTTCCCATCCTTCCCCATTTTCCCCAACCTCCCCCATGATCTTCCCATTGTTCCCCATTTTCCTCCACGATCTTCCCATCGTTCCCCATTTTCCCCAGCGTCCTCCATTATCTTCCCATCATTCCCCATTTTCCCCAGCATCCCCACAATCTTCCCATCGTTCCCCATTTTCCCCAGCGTCCCCCATGATCTTCCCATCATTCCACATTTTACCCAGCGCCCCCCATGATTTTCCTATTGTTCCCCATTTTCCCCAGTGACCCCCAAAATCTTCCCATCATTCCCCATTTTCCCCAGTGCCCCCACATGTTCTTCCCATTGTTACCCAGCATCCCCCATGATTTTCCATTGTTCTCAATTTTCCCCAGCATCCCCGTGATCTTCCCATTGTTCTCCATTTTCCCCAGCGTACCCCATGATCTTCTCATCATTCCTCATTTTCCCCAGCGTCCCCCATGATCTTCCCATTGTTCCCCATTTTCCCAAGCGTCCCCCATGATTTTCCATTGTTCTCAATTTTCCCCAGCGTCCCCCATGACCTTCCCATTGTTCCCCAGAGTCCCCCATGATCTTCCCATCATTCCCCTTTTTCGCCAGCGTCCCCCATGATCTTCCCATTGTTCCCCATTTTCCCCAGTGTCCCCCATGATCTTTCTATCAATCCCCATTTTCCCAAGAGTCCCCCATGATCTTCCCATCGTTCCCCATTTTCTCTAGCGTCCCCCACGATCTTCTCATCGTTCCTCATTTTCCCCAGCGTCTCCCATGATTTTCCCATTGTTCCCCATTTTCCCCAGCATCCCCCACGATCTTCCCATCATTCCCCATTTTCCCCAGCGTCCCCCATGATCTTCCCATTGTTCCCCATTTTCCCCAGCGTCCCCCATGATTTTCCATTGTTTCCCATTTTCCCCAGCATCCCCCATGATCTTCTCATCGTTCCCCATTTTCCCCAGCGTCCCCAATGATCTTCCCATCATTCCCCATTTTCCCCAGCATCCCCCATGATATTCCCATTGTTCCCCATTTTCCCCAGCATCCCCATGATTTTCCATTGTTCTCCATTTTCCCCAGTGCACCCCATGATCTTTCCATCGTTCCCCATTTTCCCCAGCATCCCCCATGATCTTCCCATGGTTCCCCATTATCCCCAGGGCACCCCATGATCTTCCCTGCGTTCCCCATTTTCCCCAGCGTCCCCCATGATCTTCCCATCGTTCCCCATTCTCCCCAGCGTCCCCCATGATCTTCTCATCATTCCTCATTTTCCCCAGCGTCCCCCATGATCTTCCCATTGTTTCCCATTTTCCCCAGCGTCCCCCATGATTTTCCATTGTTTCCCATTTTCCCCAGCATTAACCACGATCTTCTCATCGTTCCTCATTTTCCCCAGCATCCCCCATGATTTTCCCATTGTTCCCCATTTTCCCCAGCATTCCCCACGATCTTCCCACCGTTCCCCATTTTCCCAAGCGTCCACCATGATCTTCTCCTCGTTTCCCATTTTTCCCAGTGTCCCCCATGATCTTCCCATTGTTCCCCATTTTCCCCAGCGTCCCCCATGACCTTCCTATTGTTCCCCAGAGTCCCCCATGATCTTCCCATCATTCCCCTTTTTCGCCAGCATCCCCCACGATCTTCTCATCGTTCCCCATTTTCCCCAGCATCCCCAATGATCTTCCCATCATTCCCCATTTTCCCCAGCATCCCCCATGATATTCCCATTGTTCCCCATTTTCCCCAGCATCCCCATGATTTTCCATTGTTCTCCATTTTCCCCAGTGCACCCCATGATCTTCCCAGCGTTCCCCATTTTTACCAGCATCCCCATGATCTTCCCATCATTCCCCATTTTCCTCACCATCCCCATGATCTTCACATCGTTCCCCATTTTCCCCAGCATCCCCCATGATCTTCCCATGGTTCCCCATTATCCCCAGCGCACCCCATGATCTTCCCATCGTTCCCCATTCTCCCCAGCGTCCCCCATGATCTTCTCATCGTTACACATTTTCCACAGCGACCCTATGATCTTCCCATTGTTCCCCATTTTTCCCAGCATCCCCCATGATCTTCCCCCCATTCCCCATTTTCCCAAGTGTCCCCCATGATATTCTCCTCACTCCCCATTTTCCCCAGCATCCCCAATGATTTTCCCATCGTTCACCATTTTCCCCAGAGTCCCCCATGATCTTCCCATCGTTCCCTTTTTCGCCAGCATCCCCCATGATCTTCCCATCATTCCCCATTTTCCCCAGCATCCTCCATGATCTTCCCATCGTTTCCTCATTTTCCCCCATGATCTTCCCATTGTTCCCCATTTTCCCCCACGATCTTCCCATCATTCCCCATTTTCGCCAGCGTCCTCCATGATCTTCCCATCATTCCCCATTTTCCCCAGCATCCCCACAATCTTCCCATCGTTCCCCATTTTCCCCAGCGTCCCCCATGATCTTCCCATCATTCCACATTTTACCCAGCGCCACCCATGATTTTCCTATTGTTCCCCATTTTCCCCAGTGACCCCCAAAATCTTCCCAGCGTTCCCCATTTTCCCCAGTGCCCCCCCATGTTCTTCCCATTGTTACCCAGCATCCCCCATGATTTTCCATTGTTCTCAATTTTCCCCAGCATCCCCCGTGATCTTCCCATTGTTCTCCATTTTCCCCAGCGTACCCCATGATCTTCCCATCGTTCCTCATTCTCCCCAGCGTCCCCCATGATCTTCTCATCATTCCTCATTTTCCCCAGCGTCCCCCATGATCTTCCCATTGTTCCCCATTTTCCCCAGCATCCCCAATGATTTTCCCATCGTTCACCATTTCCCCTAGAGTCCCCCATGATCTTCCCATCGTTCCCTTTTTCCCCATTTTCCCCCATGATCTTCCCATCATTCCCCATTTTCCCCTGCATCCTCCATGATCTTCCCATCGTTCCCCATTTTCCCCCATGATCTTCCCATCATTCCCCATTTTCCCCAGCATCCCCATGATCTTCCCATCCTTCCCCATTTTCCCCAACCTCCCCCATGATCTTCCCATTGTTCCCCATTTTCCTCCACGATCTTCCCATCGTTCCCCATTTTCCCCAGCGTCCTCCATGATCTTCCCATCATTCCCCATTTTCCCCAGCATCCCCACAATCTTCCCATCGTTCCCCATTTTCCCCAGCGTCCCCCATGATCTTCCCATCATTCCACATTTTACCCAGCGCCCCCCATGATTATCCTATTGTTCCCCATTTTCCCCAGTGACCCCCAAAATCTTCCCATCATTCCCCATTTTCCCCAGTGCCCCCACATGTTCTTCCCAATGTTACCCAGCATCCCCCATGATTTTCCATTGTTCTCAATTTTCCCCAGCATCCCCCGTGATCTTCCCATTGTTCTCCATTTTCCCCAGCGTACCCCATGATCTTCTCATCATTACTCATTTTCCCCAGCGTCCCCCATGATCTTCCCATTGTTCCCCATTTTCCCAAGCGTCCCCCATGATTTTCCATTGTTTCCCATTTTCCCCAGCATTCACCACGATCTTCTCATCGTTCCTCATTTTCCCCAGCATCCCCCACGATCTTCCCATTGTTCCCCATTTTCCCCAGCGTCCCCCATGACCTTCCCATTGTTCCCCAGAGTCCCCCATGATCTTCCCATCATTCCCCTTTTTCGCCAGCGTCCCCCATGATCTTCCCATTGTTCCCCATTTTCCCCAGTGTCCCCCATGATCTTTCTATCAATCCCCATTTTCCCAAGAGTCCCCCATGATCTTCCCATCGTTCCCCATTTTCTCTAGCGTCCCCCACGATCTTCTCATCGTTCCTCATTTTCCCCAGCGTCTCCCATGATTTTCCCATTGTTCCCCATTTTCCCCAGCATCCCCCACGATCTTCCCATCATTCCCCATTTTCCCCAGTGTCCCCCATGATCTTCCCATTGTTCCCCATTTTCCCCAGCGTCCCCCATGATTTTCCATTGTTTCCCATTTTCCCCAAATCCCCCACGATCTTCTCATCGTTCCCCATTTTCCCCAGCGTCCCCAATGATCTTCCCATCATTCCCCATTTTCCCCAGCATCCCCCATGATATTCCCATTGTTCCCCATTTTCCCCAGCACCCCCATGATTTTCCATTGTTCTCCATTTTCCCCAGTGCACCCCATGATCTTCCCATCGTTCCCCATTTTCCCCAGCATCCCCCATGATCTTCCCATGGTTCCCCATTATCCCCAGCGCACCCCATGATCTTCCCTGCATTCCCCATTTTCCCCAGCGTCCCCCATGATCTTCCCATCGTTCCCCATTCTCCCCAGCGTCCCCCACGATCTTCTCATCATTCCTCATTTTCCCCAGCGTCCCCCATGATCTTCCCATTGTTCCCCATTTTCCCCAGCGTCCCCCATGATTTTCCATTGTTTCCCATTTTCCCCAGCATTCACCATGATCTTCTCATCGTTCCTCATTTTCCCCAGCATCCCCCATGATTTTCCCATTGTTCCCCATTTTCCCCAGCATTCCCCACGATCTTCCCACCGTTCCCCATTTTCCCAAGCATCCACCATGATCTTCTCCTCGTTTCCCATTTTTCCCAGTGTCCCCCATGATCTTCCCATTGTTCCCCATTTTCCCCAGCGTCCCCCATGACCTTCCAATTGTTCCCCAGAGTCCCCCATGATCTTCCCATCATTCCCCTTTTTCGCCAGCATCCCCCACGATCTTCTCATCGTTCCCCATTTTCCCCAGCGTCCCCAATGATCTTCCCATCATTCCCCATTTTCCCCAGCATCCCCCATGATATTCCCATTGTTCCCCATTTTCCCCAGCATCCCCATGATTTTCCATTGTTCTCCATTTTCCCCAGTGCACCCCATGATCTTCCCAGCGTTCCCCATTTTTACCAGCATCCCCATGATCTTCCCATCATTCCCCATTTTCCTCACCATCCCCATAATCTTCCCTGTGTTCCCCATTTTCCCCAGCGTCCCCCATGATCTTCCCATCGTTCCCCATTCTCCCCAGCGTCCCCCATGATCTTCTCATCGTTACCCATTTTCCCCAGCGACCCCATGATCTTCCCATTGTTCCCCATTTTTCCCAGCATCCCCCATGATCTTCCCCCCATTCCCCATTTTCCCAAGTGTCCCCCATGATATTCTCCTCACTCCCCATTTTCCCCAGCATCCCCAATGATTTTCCCATCGTTCACCATTTTCCCCAGAGTCCCCCATGATCTTCCCATCGTTCCCTTTTTCGCCAGCATCCCCCATGATCTTCCCATCATTCCCCATTTTCCCCAGCATCCTCCATGATCTTTCCATCGTTTCCTCATTTTCCCCCATGATCTTCCCATTGTTCCCCATTTTCCCCCACGATCTTCCCATCATTCCCCATTTTCGCCAGCGTCCTCCATGATCTTCCCATCATTCCCCATTTTCCCCAGCATCCCCACAATCTTCCCATCGTTCCCCATTTTCCCCAGCGTCCCCCATGATCTTCCCATCATTCCATATTTTACCCAGCGCCCCCCATGATTTTCCTATTGTTCCCCATTTTCCCCAGTGACCCCCAAAATCTTCCCAGCGTTCCCCATTTTCCCCAGTGCCCCCCCATGTTCTTCCCATTGTTACCCAGCATCCCCCATGATTTTCCATTGTTCTCAATTTTCCCCAGCATCCCCCGTGATCTTCCCATTGTTCTCCATTTTCCCCAGCGTACCCCATGATCTTCCCATCGTTCCTCATTCTCCCCAGCGTCCCCCATGATCTTCTCATCATTCCTCATTTTCCCCAGCGTCCCCCATGATCTTCCCATTGTTCCCCATTTTCCCCAGCGTCCCCCATGATTTTCCATTGTTTCCCATTTTCCCCAGCATCCCCCACGATCTTCTCATCGTTCTCCATTTTCCCCAGCGTCCCCAATGATCTTCCCATCATTCCCCATTTTCCCCAGCATCCCCCATGATATTCCCATTGTTCCCCATTTTCCCCAGCATCCCCCATGATATTCCCATTGTTCCCCATTTTCCCCAGTGCACCCCATGATCTTCCCATCGTTCCCCATTTTCCCCAGCATCCCCCATGATCTTCCCATGGTTCCCCATTATCCCCAGCGCACCCCATGATCTTCCCTGCATTCCCCATTTTCCCCAGCGTCCCCCATGATCTTCCCATCGTTCCCCATTCTCCCCAGCGTCCCCCATGATCTTCTCATCATTCCTCATTTTCCCCAGCGTCCCCCATGATCTTCCCATTGTTCCCCATTTTCCCCAGCGTCCCCCATGATTTTCCATTGTTTCCCATTTTCCCCATAATTCACCATGATCTTCTCATCGTTCCTCATTTTCCCCAGCATCCCCCATGATTTTCCCATTGTTCCCCATTTTCCCCAGCATTCCCCACGATCTTCCCACCGTTCCCCATTTTCCCAAGCGTCCACCATGATCTTCTCCTCGTTTCCCATTTTTCCCAGTGTCCCCCATGATCTTCCCATTGTTCCCCATTTTCCCCAGCGTCCCCCACGATCTTCTCATCGTTCCCCATTTTCCCCAGCGTCCCCAATGATCTTCCCATCATTCCCCTTTTTCGCCAGCATCCCCCACGATCTTCTCATCGTTCCCCATTTTCCCCAGCGTCCTCAATGATCTTCCCATCATTCCCCATTTTCCCCAGCATCCCCCATGATATTCCCATTGTTCCCCATTTTCCCCAGCATCCCCATGATTTTCCATTGTTTCCCATTTTCCCCAGCATTCACCATGATCTTCTCATCGTTCCTCATTTTCCCCAGCATCCCCCATGATTTTCCCATTGTTCCCCATTTTCCCCAGCATTCCCCACGATCTTCCCACCGTTCCCCATTTTCCCAAGCGTCCACCATGATCTTCTCCTCGTTTCCCATTTTTCCCAGTGTCCCCCATGACCTTCCTATTGTTCCCCAGAGTCCCCCATGATCTTCCCATCATTCCCCTTTTTCGCCAGCATCCCCCACGATCTTCTCATCGTTCCCCATTTTCCCCAGCGTCCCCAATGATCTTCCCATCATTCCCCATTTTCCCCAGCATCCCCCATGATATTCCCATTGTTCCCCATTTTCCCCAGCATCCCCATGATTTTCCATTGTTCTCCATTTTCCCCAGTGCACCCCATGATCTTCCCAGCGTTCCCCATTTTTACCAGCATCCCCATGATCTTCCCATCATTCCCCATTTTCCCCAGCGTCCCCCATGATCTTCCCATCGTTCCCCATTCTCCCCAGCGTCCCCCATGATCTTCTCATCGTTACCCATTTTCCCCAGCGACCCCATGATCTTCCCATTGTTCCCCATTTTTCCCAGCATCCCCCACGATCTTCCCCCCATTCCCCATTTTCCCAAGTGTCCCCCATGATATTCTCCTCACTCCCCATTTTCCCCAGCATCCCCAATGATTTTCCCATCGTTCACCATTTTCCCCAGAGTCCCCCATGATCTTCCCATCGTTCCCTTTTTCGCCAGCATCCCCCATGATCTTCCCATCATTTCCCATTTTCCCCAGCATCCTCCATGATCTTCCCATCGTTTCCTCATTTTCCCCCATGATCTTCCCATTGTTCCCCATTTTCCCCCATGATCTTCCCATCATTCCCCATTTTCGCCAGCGTCCTCCATGATCTTCCCATCATTCCCCATTTTCCCCAGCATCCCCACAATCTTCCCATCGTTCCCCATTTTCCCCAGCGTCCCCCATGATCTTCCCATCATTCCACATTTTACCCAGCGCCCCCCATGATTTTCCTATTGTTCCCCATTTTCCCCAGTGACCCCCAAAATCTTCCCAGCGTTCCCCATTTTCCCCAGTGCCCCCCCATGTTCTTCCCATTGTTACCCAGCATCCCCCATGATTTTCCATTGTTCTCAATTTTCCCAAGCATCCCCCGTGATCTTCCCATTGTTCTCCATTTTCCCCAGCGTACCCCATGATCTTCCCATCGTTCCTCATTCTCCCCAGCGTCCCCCATGATCTTCACATCATTCCTCATTTTCTCCAGCGTCCCCCATGATCTTCCCATTGTTCCCCATTTTCCCCAGCGTCCCCCATGATTTTCCATTGTTTCCCATTTTCCCCAGCATTCACCACGATCTTCTCATCGTTCCTCATTTTCCCCAGCATCCCCCATGATTTTCCCATTGTTCCCCATTTTCCCCAGCATTCCCCACGATCTTCCCACCATTCCCCATTTTCCCAAGTGTCCACCATGATCTTCTCCTCGTTTCCCCTTTTTCCCAGTGTCCCCCATGATCTTCCCATTGTTCCCCATTTTCCCCAGCGTCCCCCATGACCTTCCCATTGTTCCCCAGAGTCCCCCATGATCTTCCCATCATTCCCCTTTTTCGCCAGCGTCTCCCATGATCTTCACATCGTTCCCCATTTTCCCTAGTGTCCCCCATGATCTTTCTATCAATCCCCATTTTCCCAAGAGTCCCCCATGATCTTCCCATCGTTCCCCATTTTCTCTAGCGTCCCCCACGATCTTCTCATCGTTCCTCATTTTCCCCAGCGTCCCCCCTGATTTTCCCATTGTTCCCCATTTTCCCCAGCATCCCCCACGATCTTCCCATCATTCCCCATTTTCCCCAGCGTCCCCCATGATCTTCCCATTGTTCCCCATTTTCCCCAGCGTCCCCCATGATTTTCCATTGTTTCCCATTTTCCCCAGCATCCCCCATGATCTTCTCATCGTTCCTCATTTTCCCCAGCATCAACCATGATTTTCCCATTGTTCCCCATTTTTTCCAGCATTCCCCATGATCTTCCCATCGTTCCCCATTTTCTCTAGCGTCCCCCACGATCTTCTCATCGTTCCTCATTTTCCCCAGCGTCCCCCCTGATTTTCCCATTGTTCCCCATTTTCCCCAGCATCCCCCACGATCTTCCCATCATTCCCCATTTTCCCCAGCGTCCCCCATGATCTTCCCATTGTTCCCCATTTTCCCCAGCGTCCCCCATGATTTTCCATTGTTTCCCATTTTCCCCAGCATCCCCCATGATCTTCTCATCGTTCCTCATTTTCCCCAGCATCAACCATGATTTTCCCATTGTTCCCCATTTTTTCCAGCATTCCCCACGATCTTCCCACCGTTTCCCATTTTCCCAAGTGTCCACCATGATCTTCTCCTCGTTTCCCATTTTCTCCAGTGTCCCCCATGATCTTCCTATTGTTCCCCATTTTCCCCAGCGTCCCCCATGACCTTCCCATTGTTCCCCAGCGTCCCCCATGATCTTCCCATCATTCCCCATTTTCCCCAGCATCCCCACAATCTTCCCATCGTTCCCCATTTTCCCCAGCGTCCCCCATGATCTTCCCATCATTCCACATTTTACCCAGCGCCCCCCATGATTTTCCTATTGTTCCCCATTTTCCCCAGTGACCCCCAAAATCTTCCCATCGTTCCCCATTTTCCCCAGTGCCCCCCCATGTTCTTCCCATTGTTACCCAGCATCCCCCATGATTTTCCATTGTTCTCTATTTTCCCCAGCATCCCCCGTGATCTTACCATTGTTCTCCATTTTCCCCAGCGTACCCCATGATCTTCCCATCGTTCCTCATTCTCCCCAGCGTCCCCCATGATCTTCTCATCATTCCTCATTTTCCCCAGCGTCCCCCATGATCTTCCCATTGTTCCCCATTTTCCCCAGCGTCCCCCATGATTTTCCATTGTTTCCCATTTTCCCCAGCATTCACCACGATCTTCTCATCGTTCCTCATTTTCCCCAGCATCCCCCATGATTTTCCCATTGTTCCCCATTTTCCCCAGCATTCCCCACGATCTTCCCACCGTTCCCCATTTTCCCAAGCGTCCACCATGATCTTCTCCTCGTTTCCCATTTTTCCCAGTGTCCCCCATGATCTTCCCATTGTTCCCCATTTTCCCCAGCGTCCCCCATGACCTTCCTATTGTTCCCCAGAGTCCCCCATGATCTTCCCATCATTCCCCTTTTTCGCCAGCATCCCCCACGATCTTCTCATCGTTCCCCATTTTCCCCAGCGTCCCCAATGATCTTCCCATCATTCCCCATTTTCCCCAGCATCCCCCATGATATTCCCATTGTTCCCCATTTTCCCCAGCATCCCCATGATTTTCCATTGTTCTCCATTTTCCCCAGTGCACCCCATGATCTTCCCAGCGTTCCCCATTTTTACCAGCATCCCCATGATCTTCCCATCGTTCCCCATTTTCCTCACCATCCCCATGATCTTCCCATCATTCCCCATTTTCCCCAGCATCCCCCATGATCTACCCATGGTTCCCCATTATCCCCAGCGCACCCCATGATCTTCCCTGCGTTCCCCATTCTCCCCAGCGTCCCCCATGATCTTCTCATCGTTACCCATTTTCCCCAGCGACCCCATGATCTTCCCATTGTTCCCCATTTTTCCCAGCATCCCCCACGATCTTCCCCCCATTCCCCATTTTCCCAAGTGTCCCCCATGATATTCTCCTCACTCCCCATTTTCCCCAGCATCCCCAATGATTTTCCCATCATTCACCATTTCCCCAGAGTCCCCCATGATCTTCCCATCGTTCCCTTTTTCGCCAGCATCCCCCATGATCTTCCCATCATTCCCCATTTCCCCCAGCATCCTCCATGATCTTCCCATCGTTCCCCATTTTCCCCCATGATCTTCCCATCATTCCCCATTTTCCCCAGCATCCCCATGATCTTCCCATCCTTCCCCATTTTCCCCAACCTCCCCAATGATCTTCCCATTGTTCCCCATTTTCCCCCACGATCTTCCCATCGTTCCCCATTTTCGCCAGCGTCCTCCATGATCTTCCCATCATTCCCCATTTTCCCCAGCATCCCCACAATCTTCCCATCGTTCCCCATTTTCCCCAGCGTCCCCCATGATCTTCCCATCATTCCACATTTTACCCAGCGCCCCCCATGATTTTCCTATTGTTCCCCATTTTCCCCAGTGACCCCCAAAATCTTCCCAGCGTTCCCCATTTTCCCCAGTGCCCCCCCATGTTCTTCCCATTGTTACCCAGCATCCCCCATGATTTTCCATTGTTCTCAATTTTCCCCAGCGTACCCCATGATCTTCCCATCGTTCCTCATTCTCACCAGCGTCCCCCATGATCTTCTCATCATTCCTCATTTTCCGCAGCGACCCCATGATCTTCCCATTGTTCCCCATTTTTCCCAGCATCCCCCACGATCTTCCCCCCATTCCCCATTTTCCCAAGTGTCCCCCATGATATTCTCCTCACTCCCCATTTTCCCCAGCATCCCCAATGATTTTCCCATCATTCACCATTTTCCCCAGAATCCCCACATGATCTTCCCATCATTCCCTTTTTCGCCAGCATCCCCCATGATCTTCCCATCATTCCCCATTTTCCCCAGCATCCTCCATGATCTTCCCATCGTTCCCCATTTTCCCCCATGATCTTCCCATCATTCCCCATTTTCCCCAGCATCCCCATGATCTTCCCATCCTTCCCCATTTTCCCCAACCTCCCCAATGATCTTCCCATTGTTCCCCATTTTCCCCCACGATCTTCCCATCGTTCCCCATTTTTGCCAGCGTCCTCCATGATCTTCCCATCATTCCCCATTTTCCCCAGCATCCCCACAATCTTCCCATCGTTCCCCATTTTCCCCAGCGTCCCCCATGATCTTCCCATCATTCCACATTTTACCCAGCGCCCCCCATGATTTTCCCATTGTTCCCCATTTTCCCCAGCGTCCCCCATGATTTTCCATTGTTTCCCATTTTCCCCAGCATTCACCACGATCTTCTCATCGTTCCTCATTTTCCCCAGCATCCCCCATGATTTTCCCATTGTTCCCCATTTTCCCCAGCATTCCCCACAATCTTCCCACCGTTTCCCATTTTCCCAAGCGTCCCCCATGATCTTCCCATCGTTCCCCTTTTTCGCCAGCGTCCCCCATGATCTTCCCATCGTTCCCCATTTTCCCCAGTGTCCCCCATGATCTTTCTATCAATCCCCATTTTCCCAAGAGTCCCCCATGATCTTCCCATCGTTCCCCATTTTCCCCAGCGTCCCCCATGATTTTCCATTGTTCCCCATTTTCCCCAGCGTCCCCCATGATTTTCCATTGTTTCCCATTTTCCCAGCATCCCCCACGATCTTCCCATCATTCCCCATTTTCCCCAGCGTTCCCCATGATCTTCCCATTGTTCCCCATTGTCCCCAGTGTCCCCCATGATTTTTCTATCAATCCCCATTTTCCCCAGCGTCCCCCATGATTTCCCATTGTTCCCCATTTTCCCCAGCATCCCCCACAATCTTCCCACCGTTCCCCATTTTCCCAAGCGTCCACCATGATCTTATCCTCATTTCCAATTTTCTCCAGCGTCCCCCACGATCTTCTCATCATTTTTCATTTTCCCCAGCGTCCCCCATGATCGTCCCATTGTTCCCCATTTTCCCCAGCGTCCCCCATGATTTTCCATTGTATCCCATTTTCCCCAGCATTCCCCACGATCTTCTCATCGTTCCTCATTTTCCCCAGCATCCCCCATGATTTTCCCATTGTTCCCCATTTTCCCCCGCATTCCCCACGATCTTCCCACCGTTCCCCATTTTCCCAAGCGTCCACCATGATCTTCTCCTCGTTTCCCATTTTTCCCAGTGTCCCCCATGACCTTCCCATTGTTCCCCAAAGTCCCCCATGATCTTCCCATAATTCCCCTTTTTCGCCAGCGTCCCCCATGATCTTCCCATCGTTCCCCATTTTCCCCAGTGTCCCCCATGATCTTTCTATCAATCCCCATTTTCCCAAGAGTCCCCCATGATCTTCCCATCGTTCCCCATTTTCTCTAGCCCCCCCCACGATCTTCTCATCGTTCCTCATTTTCCCCAGCGTCCCCCATGATTTTCCCATTGTTCCCCATTTTCCCCTGCATCCCCCACGATCTTCCCACCGTTCCCCATTTTCCCAAGTGCCCACCATGATCTTCTCCTCGTTTCCAATTTTCTCCAGTGTCCCCCATGCTTTTCCATTGTTTCCCATTTTCCCCAGCATCCCCCATGATCTTCCCATTGTTCCCCATTTTCCCCAGCGTCCCCCATGATTTTCCATTGTTTCCCATTTTCCCCAGCATCCCCCACGATCTTCTCATCGTTCCTCATTTTCCCCAGCATCCCCCATGATTTTTCCATTGTTCCCCATTTTTTCCAGCATTCCCCACGATCTTTCCACCGTTCCCCATTTTCCTAAGTGTCCACCATGATCTTCTCCTCGTTTCCCATTTTCCCCAGTGTCCCCCATGATCTTCCTATTGTTCCCCATTTTCCCCAGCGTCCCCCATGACCTTCCCATTGTTCCCCAGAGTCCCCCATGATCTTCCCATCGTTCCCCTTTTTCGCCAGCGTCCCCCATGATCTTCCCATCGTTCCCCATTTTCCCCAGTGTCCCCCATGATCTTTCTATCAATCCCCATTTTCCCAAGAGTCCCCCATGATCTTCCCATCGTTCCCCAGCGTCCCCCATGATTTTCCATTGTTCCCCATTTTCCCCAGTGTCCCCCATGATTTTTCTATCAATCCCCATTTTCCCCAGCGCCCCCCATGATTTCCCATTGTTCCCCATTTTCCCCAGCATCCCCCATGATCTTCCCACCGTTCCCCATTTTCCCAAGATTCCACCATGATCTTCTCCTCGTTTCCAATTTTCTCCAGCGTCCCCTATGCTTTTCCATTGTTTCCCATGGTTTCCCATTTTCCCAGCATCCCCCACGATCTTCCCATCATTCCCCATTTTCCCCAGCGTCCCCCATGATCTTCCCATCGTTCCCCTTTGTCCCCAGCGTCCCCCATGATCTTCCCATCGTTCCCCATTTTCCCCAGTGTCCCCCATGATCTTTCTATCAATCCCCATTTTCCCAAGAGTCCCCCATGATCTTCCCATCGTTCCCCATTTTCCCCAGCGTCCCCCATGATTTTCCATTGTTCCCCATTTTCCCCAGCGTCCCCCATGATTTTCCATTATTTCCCATTTTCCACAGCATCCACCACGATCTTCTCATTGTTCCTCATTTTCCCCAGCATCCCCCACGATCTTCCCACAGTTCCCCATTTTCCCAAGCGTCCACCATGATCTTCTCCTCGTTTCACATTTTCTCCAGCGTCCCCCATGATTTTAGCATTGTTTCCCATTTTTCTAGAATCCCCCACGATCTTCCCATCATTCCCCATTTTCCCCAGCATCCTCCATGATCTTCCCATCATTCCTCATTTTCCCCAGCATCCCCCACAATCTTCCCATCGTTCCCCATTTTCCCCAGCGTCCCCCATGATCTTCCCATCATTCCACATTTTCCCCAGCATCATCCATGATCTTCCCATCGTTCCCCATTTTCCCCAACCTCCCCCATGATCTTCCCATCATTCCCCATTTTCCCCATCATCCCCCATGATCTTCCCATCATTCCCCATTTTCCTCAGCATCCCCCATGATCTTCCCATCATTCCTCATTTTCCCCAGCACCCCCCACAATCTTCCCATCGTTCCCCATTTTCCCCAGCGTCCCCCATGATCTTCCCATCATTCCCCATTTTCCCCAGCGTCCCCCATGTTCTTCCCATCCTTCCCCATTTTCCCCAACCTCCCCCATGATCTTGCCATCATTCCCCATTGTCCTCCATGATCTTCCCATTGTTCTCCATTTCCCCCAGCGCACCCCATGATCTTCTCCTCGTTTCCCATTTTCCCCAGCATCCCCCACAATCTTCCCACCGTTCCCCATTTTCCCAAGCGTCCACCATGATCTTCTCCTCGTTTCCCATTTTCCCCAGTGTCCCCCATGATCTTCCTATTGTTCCCCATTTTCCCCAGTGTCCCCCATGACCTTCCCATTGTTCCCCAGATTCCCCCATGATCTTCCCATCGTTCCCCTTTTTCGCCAGCATCCCCCATGATCTTCCCATCGTTCCCCATTATCCCCAGTGTCCCCCATGATTTTTCTATCAATCCCCATTTTCCCCAGCGTCCCCCATGATTTCCCATTGTTCCCCATTTTCCGCAGCATCCCCCACGATCTTCCCACTGTTCCACATTTTCCCAAGCGTCCACCATGATCTTCTCCTCGTTTCCAATTTTCTCCAGCGTCCCCCATGCTTTTCCATTGTTTCCCATTTTCCCCAGCGTCCCCCATGATCTTCCCATTGTTCCCCATTGTCCCCAATGTCCCCCATGATTTTCCATTGTTTCCCATTTTCCCCAGCATCCCCCACGATCTTCTCATCGTTCCTCATTTTCCCCAGCATCCCCCATGATTTTCCCATTGTTTCCCAGCATTCCCCACGATCTTCCCACCGTTCCCCATTTTCCCAAGCGTCCACCATGATCTTCTCCTCGTTTCCCATTTTCCCCAGTGTCCCCCATGATCTTCCCATTGTTCCCCAGATTCCACCATGATCTTCCCATCGTTCCCCTTTTTCGCCAGCGTCCCCATGATCTTCCCATCATTCCCCATTATCCCCAGTGTCCCCCATTATTTTTCTATCAATCCCCATTTTCCCCAGCGTCCCCCATGATTTCCCATCGTTCCCCATTTTCCCCAGCATCCCCCACGATCTTCCCACCGTTCCCCATTTTCCCAAGCGTCCACCATGATCTTCTCCTCGTTTCCAATTTTCTCCAGCGTCCCCCATGCTTTTCCATTGTTTCCCATTTTCCCAGCATCCCCCACGATCTTCCCATCATTCCCCATTTTCCCCAGCGTCCCCCATGATCTTCCCATTGTTCCCCATTGTCCCCAGCGTCCCCCATGATTTTCCATTGTTTCCCATTTTCCCCAGCATCCCCCACGATCTTCTCATCATTCCTCATTTTCCCCAGCATTCTCCATGATTTTCCCATTGTTTCCCAGCATTCCCCACGATCTTCCCACCGTTCCCCATTTTCCCAAGCGTCTACCATGATCTTCTCCTCGTTTCCCATTTTCCCCAGCGTCCCCCATGACCTTCCCATTGTTCCCCAGAGTCCCCCATGATCTTCCCATCGTTCCCCTTTTTCGCCAGCGTCCCCCATGATTTTCCATTGTTCTCCATTTTCCCAAGCGTCCCCCGTGATCTTCCCATTGTTCTCCATTTCCCCCAGCGCACCCCATGATCTTCTCCTCGTTTCCCATTTTCCCCAGCATCCCCCACAATCTTCCCACCGTTCCCCATTTTCCCAAGCGTCCACCATGATCTTCTCCTCGTTTCCCATTGTTCCCCAGATTCCCCCATGATCTTCTCATCGTTCCCCTTTTTCGCCAGCGTCCCCCATGATCTTCCCATCGTTCCCCATTATCCCCAGTGTCCCCCATGATTTTTCTATCAATCCCCATTTTCCCCAGCGTCCCCCATGATTTCCCATTGTTCCCCATTTTCCCCTGCATCCCCCACGATCTTCCCACCGTTCCACATTTTCCCAAGCGTCCACCATGATCTTCTCCTCGTTTCCAATTTTCTCCAGCGTCCCCCATGCTTTTCCATTGTTTCCCATTTTCCAAGCATCCCCCACGATCTTCCCATCATTCCCCATTTTCCCCAGCGTCCCCCATGATCTTCCCATTGTTCCCCATTGTCCCCAGCGTCCCCCATGATTTTCCATTGTTTCCCATTTTCCCCAGCATCCCCCACGATCTTCTCATCGTTCCTCATTTTCCCCAGCATCCCCCATGATTTTCCCATTGTTTCCCAGCATTCCCCACGATCTTCCCACCGTTCCCCATTTTCCCAAGCGTCCACCATGATCTTCTCCTCGTTTCCCATTTTCCCCAGTGTCCCCCATGATCTTCCCATTGTTCCCCAGATTCCACCATGATCTTCCCATCGTTCCCCTTTTTCGCCAGCGTCCCCATGATCTTCCCATCATTCCCCATTATTCCCAGTGTACCCCATTATTTTTCTATCAATCCCCATTTTCCCCAGCGTCCCCCATGATTTCCCATTGTTACCCATTTTCCCCAGCATCCCCCACGATCTTCCCACCGTTCCCCATTTTCCCAAGCGTCCACCATGATCTTCTCCTCGTTTCCAATTTTCTCCAGCGTCCCCCATGCTTTTCCATTGTTTCCCATTTTCCCAGCATCCCCCACGATCTTCCCATCATTCCCCATTTTCACCAGCGTCCCCCATGATCTTCCCATTGTCCCCAGCGTCCCCCATGATTTTCCATTGTTTCCCATTTTCCCCAGCATCCCCCACGATTTCTCATCATTCCTCATTTTCCCCAGCATCCCCCATGATTTTCCCATTGTTTCCCAGCATTCCCCACGATCTTCCCACCGTTCCCCATTTTCCCAAGCGTCTACCATGATCTTCTCCTCGTTTCCCATTTTCCCCAGCGTCCCCCATGACCTTCCCATTGTTCCCCAGTGTCCCCCATGATCTTCCCATCGTTCCCCTTTTTCGCCTGCGTCCCCCATGATCTTCCCATCGTTCCCCATTATCCCCAGCGTCCCCCATGATTTTCCATTGTTCCCCATTTTCCCCAGGGTCCCCCATGATTTTCCATTATTTCCCATTTTCCACAGAATCCACCATGATCTTCTCATCGTTCCTCATTTTCCCCAGCGTCCCCCATGATTTTCCCATTGTTCCCCATTTTCCCTGGGCGTACCCCATGATCTTCCCATTGTTCCCCATTTTCCCCAGCGTCCCCCATGTTTTTCCATTGTTCTCCATTTTCCCCAGCATCCCCCATGATCTTTCCATCGTTTCCCATTTTCACAGCGTCCCCATGATATTCTCATTGTTCCCCATTTTCCCCAGCATCCCCCACGATCTTACCACCATTCCATATTTTCCCCAGCATCCACCATGATCTTCCCATCGTTCCCTATTTTCCCCAGCATCCCCCATGATCTTCCCATCCTTCCCCATTGCCCCCAACCTCTCCACGATCTTCTCATCGTTCCCCATTTTCCCCAGCGTCCTCCATGATCTTCCCATCATTCCCCATTTTCCCCAGCATCCCCTACAATCTTCCCATCGTTCCCCATTTTCCCCAGCGTCTCCCATGATCTTCCCATCATTCCACATTTTACCAAGCACCCCCCATGATTTCCCCATTGTTCCCCATTTTCCCCAGTGTCTCCAATGTTCTTCCCTTCGTTCCCCCTTTTCCCCAATGTCCCCCATGATCTTCCCATTGTTCCCCATTTTCCCCAGTGTCCCCAATGATCTTCCCATCATTCCCCATTTTCCCCAGCATCCCCCATGATATTCCCATTGTTCCCCATTTTCCCCAGCATCCCCATGATTTTCCATTGTTCTCCATTTTCCCCAGTGCACCCCATGATCTTCCCAGCATTCCCCATTTTTACCAGCATCCCCATGATCTTCCCATCGTTCCCCATTTTCCTCACCGTCCCCATGATCTTCCCATCGTTCCCCATTTTCCCCAGAATCCCCCATGATCTTCCCATAGTTCCCAATTTTCCCCAGCACACCCCATGATCTTCCCTGTGTTCCCCATTTTCCCCAGCGTCCCCCATGATCTTCCCATCGTTCCCCATTCTCCCCAGCATCCCCCATAATCTTCTCATCGTTCCCCATTTTCCCCAGCGTCCCCCATGATTTTCCCATTGTTCCCCATTTTCCCAGCATCCCCCACGATCTTCCCCCATTCCCCATTTTCCCAAGTGTCCCCCATGATCTTCTCCTCATTCCCCATTTTCCCCAGCATCCCCAATGATTTTCCCATCGTTCACCATTTTCCCCAGAGTCCCCCATGATCTTCCCATCGTTCCCTTTATCGCCAGCGTCCCCATGATCTTCCCATCGTTACCCATTTTCCCCAGCATCCCCAATGATTTTCCCATCGTTCACCATTTTCCCCAGAGTCCCCCATGATCTTCCCATCGTTCCCTTTTTCGCCAGCGTCCCCATGATCTTCCCATCGTTACCCATTTTCCCAAGCATCCCCCACGATCATCCCATTGTTCCCCATTTTCACCCATGATTTTCCATTGTTCTCCATTTTCCCCAGCGTACCCCATGATCTTCCCATCATTCCTCATTCTCCCCAGCGTCCCCCATGATCTTCTCATCATTCCTCATTTTTCCCAGCATCCCCCATGATCTTCCCAATTTTCCCCATTTTCCCCAACGTCCCCCATGATTTTCCATTGTTTCCCATTTTCCCCAGCATCCCCCACGATCTTCTCATCGTTCCCCATTTTCCCCAGCGTCCTCCATGATCTTTCCATCATTCCCCATTTTCCCCAGCATCCCCCACAATCTTCCCATCGTTCCCCATTTTCCCCAGTGCCCCCCATGTTCTTCCCATTGTTCCCCAGAGTCCCCCATGATCTTCCATCGTTCCCCTTTTTCGCCAGCGTCCCCCATGATCTTCCCATCGTTCCCCATTTTCCCCAGTGTCACCCATGATCTTTCTATCAATCCCCATTTTCCCAAGAGTCCCCCATGATCTTCCCATCGTTCCCCATTTTCCCTAGCGTCCCCCATGATTTTCCATTGTTCCCCATATACCCCAGCGTCCCCCATGATTTTCCATTGTTTTCCATTTTCCCAGCATCCCCCACGATCTTCCCATCATTCCCCATTTTCCCCAGCGTCCCCCATGATCTTCCGATTGTTCCCCATTTTCCCCAGCGTCCCCCATGATTTTCCATTGTTTCCCATTTTCCACAGCATCCCCCACGATCTTCTCATCGTTCCTCATTTTCCCCAGCATCCCCCATGATTTTCCCATTGTTCCCCATTTTCCCCAGCATTCCCAACGATCTTCCCACCGTTCCCCATTTTCCCAAGCGTCCACCATGATCTTTTCCTCGTTTCCCATTTTCCTAAGTGTCCCCCATGATCTTCCTATTGTTCCCCATTTTCCCCAGCATCCCCCATGACTTCCCATTGTTCCCCAGAGTCCCCCATGATCTTCCCATCGTTCCCCTTTTTCGCCAGCGTCCCCCATGATCTTCCCATCGTTCCCCATTTTCCCAAGTGTCCCCCATGATCTTTCTATCAATCCCCATTTTCCCAAGAGTCCCCCATGATCTTCCCATCGTTCCCCATTTTCCCCAGCATCCCCCATGATTTTCCATTGTTCCCCATTTTCCCCAGCGTCCCCCATGATTTTCCATTATTTCCCATTTTCCCCAGCATCCACCACGATATTCTCATCGTTCCTCATTTTCCCCAGCGTCCCCCATGATTTTCCCATTGTTCCCCATTTTCCCCAGCATCCCCCACGATCTTCCCACAGTTCCCCATTTTCCCAAGCGTCCACCATGATCTTCTCCTCGTTTCCCATTTTCTCCAGCATCCCCCATGATTTTAGCATTGTTTCCCATTTTTCTAGAATCCCCCACGATCTTCCCATCATTCCTCATTTTCCCCAGCGTCCTCCATGATCTTCCCATCATTCCTCATTTTCCCCAGCATCCCCCACAATCTTCCCATCGTTCCCCATTTTCCCCAGCGTCCCCCATGATCTTCCCATCATTCCACATTTTCCCCAGCATCCTCCATGATCTTCCCATCGTTCCCCATTTTCCCCCGCATCCCCCATGATCTTTCCATCATTCCCCATTTTCCCCATCATCCCCCATGATCTTCCCATCATTCCCCATTTTCCCCAGCGTCCCCCATGATCTTCCCATCCTTCCCCATTTTCCCCAACCTCCCCCATGATCTTCCCATTGTTCCCCATTTTCCCCAGCATCCGCCACGATCTTGCCATCATTCCCCATTGTCCTCCATGATCTTCCCATCATTCCCCATTTTCCCCAGCATCCCCCATGATTTTCCATTGTTCTCCATTTTCCCAAGCGTCCCCCGTGATCTTCCCATTGTTCTCCATTTCCCCCAGCGCACCCCATGATCTTTTCCTCGTTTCCCATTTTCCCCAGCATCCCCCACAATCTTCCCACCGTTCCCCATTTTCCGAAGCGTCCACCATGATCTTCTCCTCGTTTCCCATTTTCCCCAGTGTCCCCCATGATCTTCCTATTGTTCCCCATTTTCCCCAGTGTTCCCCATGACCTTCCCATTGTTCCCCAGATTCCCCCATGATCTTCCCATCGTTCCCCATTATCCCCAGTGTCCCCCATGATTTTTCTATCAATCCCCATTTTCCCCAGCGTCCCCCATGATTTCCCATTGTTCCCCATTTTCCCCAGCATCCCCCACGATCTTCCCACTGTTCCACATTTTCCCAAGCGTCCACCATGATCTTCTCCTCGTTTCCAATTTTCTCCAGCGTCCCCCATGCTTTTCCATTGTTTCCCATTTTCCCAGCATCCCCCACGATCTTCCCATCATTCCCCATTTTCCCCAGCGTCCCCCATGATCTTCCCATCATTCCTCATTTTCCCCAGCATCCCCCACAATCTTCCCATCGTTCCCCATTTTCCCCCATGATCTTCCCATCATTCCACATTTTCCCCAGCATCCTCCATGATCTTCCCATCGTTCCCCATTTTCCCCCGCATCCCCCATGATCTTCCCATCATTCCACATTTTCCCCAGCATCCCCCACGATCTTCTCATCGTTCCTCATTTTCCCCAGCATCCCCCATGATTTTCCCATTGTTTCCCAGCATTCCCCACGATCTTCCCACCGTTCCCCATTTTCCCAAGCGTCCACCATGATCTTCTCCTCGTTTCCCATTTTCCCCAGTGTCCCCCATGATCTTCCCATTGTTCCCCAGATTCCACCATGATCTTCCCATCGTTCCCCTTTTTCGCCAGCGTCCCCATGATCTTCCCATCATTCCCCATTATCCCCAGTGTCCCCCATTATTTTTCTATCAATCCCCATTTTCCCCAGCGTCCCCCATGATTTCCCATTGTTCCCCATTTTCCCCAGCATCCCCCACGATCTTCCCACCGTTCCCCATTTTCCCAAGCGTCCACCATGATCTTCTCCTCGTTTCCAATTTTCTCCAGCGTCCCCCATGCTTTTCCATTGTTTCCCATTTTCCCAGCATCCCCCACGATCTTCCCATCATTCCCCATTTTCCCCAGCGTCCCCCATGATCTTCCCATTGTTCCCCATTTTCCCCAGCATCCCCCACGATCTTCTCATCATTCCTCATTTTCCCCAGCATCCCCCATGATTTTCCCATTGTTTCCCAGCATTCCCCACGATCTTCCCACCGTTCCCCATTTTCCCAAGCGTCTACCATGATCTTCTCCTCGTTTCCCATTTTCCCCAGCGTCCCCCATGACCTTCCCATTGTTCCCCAGAGTCCCCCATGATCTTCCCATCGTTCCCCTTTTTCGCCAGCGTCCCCCATGATTTTCCATTGTTCTCCATTTTCCCAAGCGTCCCCCGTGATCTTCCCATTGTTCTCCATTTCCCCCAGCGCACCCCATGATCGTCTCCTCGTTTCCCATTTTCCCCAGCATCCCCCACAATCTTCCCACCGTTCCCCATTTTCCCAAGCGTCCACCATGATCTTCTCCTCATTTCCCATTTTCCCCAGTGTCCCCCATGATCTTCCTATTGTTCCCCATTTTCCCCAGCGTCCCCCATGACCTTCCCATTGTTCCCCAGATTCCCCCATGATCTTCCCATCGTTCCCCTTTTTCGCCAGCGTCCCCCATGATCTTCCCATCGTTCCCCATTATCCCCAGTGTCCCCCATGATTTTTCTATCAATCCCCATTTTCCCCAGCGTCCCCCATGATTTCCCATTGTTCCCCATTTTCCCCAGCATCCCCCACGATCTTCCCACCGTTCCACATTTTCCCAAGCGTCCACCATGATCTTCTCCTCGTTTCCAATTTTCTCCAGCGTCCCCCATGCTTTTCCATTGTTTCCCATTTTCCAAGCATCCCCCTCGATCTTCCCATCATTCCCCATTTTCCCCAGCGTCCCCCATGATCTTCCCATTGTTCCCCATTGTCCCCAGCGTCCCCCATGATTTTCCATTGTTTCCCATTTTCCCCAGCATCCCCCACGATCTTCTCATCGTTCCTCATTTTCCCCAGCATCCCCCATGATTTTCCCATTGTTTCTCAGCATTCCCCACGATCTTCCCACCGTTCCCCATTTTCCCAAGCGTCCACCATGATCTTCTCCTCGTTTCCCATTTTCCCCAGTGTCCCCCATGATCTTCCCATTGTTCCCCAGATTCCACCATGATCTTCCCATCGTTCCCCTTTTTCGCCAGCGTCCCCATGATCTTCCCATCATTCCCCATTATCTCCAGTGTCCCCCATTATTTTTCTATCAATCCCCATTTTCCCCAGCGTCCCCCATGATTTCCCATTGTTACCCATTTTCCCCAGCATCCCCCACGATCTTCCCACCGTTCCCCATTTTCCCAAGCGTCCACCATGATCTTCTCCTCGTTTCCAATTTTCTCCAGCGTCCCCCATGCTTTTCCATTGTTTCCCATTTTCCCAGCATCCCCCACGATCTTCCCATCATTCCCCATTTTCCCCAGCGTTCCCCATGATCTTCCCATTGTCCCCAGCGTCCCCCATGATTTTCCATTGTTTCCCATTTTCCCCAGCATCCCCCACGATCTTCTCATCATTCCTCATTTTCCCCAGCATCCCCCATGATTTTCCCATTGTTTCCCAGCATTCCCCACGATCTTCCCACCGTTCCCCATTTTCCCAAGCGTCTACCATGATCTTCTCCTCGTTTCCCATTTTCCCCAGCGTCCCCCATGACCTTCCCATTGTTCCCCAGAGTCCCCCATGATCTTCCCATCGTTCCCCTTTTTCGCCAGCATCCCCCATGAACTTCCCATCGTTCCCCATTTTCCCCAGTGTCCCCCATGATCTTTCTATCAATCCCCATTTTCCCAAGAGTCCCCCATGATCTTCACGTCGTTCCCCATTATCCCCAGCGTCCCCCATGATTTTCCATTGTTCCCCATTTTCCCCAGGGTCCCCCATGATTTTCCATTATTTCCCATTTTCCACAGCATTCACCACGATCTTCTCATCGTTCCTCATTTTCCCCAGCGTCCCCCATGATTTTCCCATTGTTCCCCATTTTCCCTGGGCGTACCCCATGATCTTTCCATCGTTCCCCATTTTCACAGCGTCCCCCATGATATTCTCATTGTTCCCCATTTTCCCCAGCATCCCCCACGATCTTACCACCATTCCATATTTTCCCCAGCATCCACCATGATCTTCCCATCGTTCCCTATTTTCCCCAGCGTCTCCCATGATCTTCCCATCCTTCCCCATTGCCCCCAACCTCCCCACGATCTTCTCATCGTTCCCCATTTTCCCCAGCGTCCTCCATGATCTTCCCATCATTCCCCATTTTCCCCAGCATCCCCTACAATCTTCCCATCGTTCCCCATTTTCCCCAGCGTCTCCCATGATCTTCCCATCATTCCACATTTTACCAAGCACCCCCCATGATTTCCCCATTGTTCCCCATTTTCCCCAGTGTCTCCAATGTTCTTCCCTTCGTTCCCCCTTTTCCCCAATGTCCACCATGATCTTCCCATTGTTCCCCATTTTCCCCAGTGTCCCCAATGATCTTCCCATCATTCCCCATTTTCCCCAGCATCCCCATGATTTTCCATTGTTCTCCATTTTCCCCAGTGCACCCCATGATCTTCCCAGCATTCCCCATTTTTACCAGCATCCCCATGATCTTCCCATCGTTCCCCATTTTCCTCACCGTCCCCCATGATCTTCCCATCGTTCCCCATTCTCCCCAGCATCCCCCATAATCTTCTCATCGTTCCCCATTTTCCCCAGCGTCCCCCATGATTTTCCCATTGTTCCCCATTTTCCCAGCATCCCCCACGATCTTCCCCCATTCCCCATTTTCCCAAGTGTCCCCCATGATCTTCTCCTCATTCCCATTTTCCCCAGCATCCCCAATGATTTTCCCATCGTTCACCATTTCCCCCAGAGTCCCCCATGATCTTCCCATCGTTCCCTTTTTCGCCAGCGTCCCCATGATCTTCCCATCGTTACCCATTTTCCCCAGCATCCCCAATGATTTTCCCATCGTTCACCATTTTCCCCAGAGTCCCCCATGATCTTCCCATCGTTCCCTTTTTCGCCAGCGTCCCCATGATCTTCCCATCGTTACCCATTTTCCCAAGCATCCCCCACGATCATCCCATTGTTCCCCATTTTCACCCATGATTTTCCATTGTTCTCCATTTTCCCCAGCGTACCCCATGATCTTCCCATCGTTCCTCATTCTCCCCAGCGTCCCCCATGAGCTTCTCATCATGCCTCATTTTTCCAAGCATCTCCCATGATCTTCCCAATTTTCCCCATTTTCCCCAGCGTCCCCCATGATTTTCCATTGTTTCCCATTTTCCCCAGCATCCCCCACGATCTTCTCATCGTTCCCCATTTTCCCCAGCGTCCTCCATGATCTTTCCATCATTCCCCATTTTCCCCAGCATCCCCCACAATCTTCCCATCGTTCCCCATTTTCCCCAGTGCCCCTCATGTTCTTCCCATTGTTCCCCAGAGTCCCCCATGATCTTCCATCGTTCCCCTTTTTCGCCAGCGTCCCCCATGATCTTCCCATCGTTCCCCATTTTCCCCAGTGTCCCCCATGATCTTTCTATCAATCCCCATTTTCCCAAGAGTCCCCCATGATCTTCCCATCGTTCCCCATTTTCCCTAGCGTCCCCCATGATTTTCCATTGTTCCCCATATACCCCAGCATCCCCCATGATTTTGAATTATTTCCCATTTTCCCCAGCATCCCCCACGATCTTCTCATCGTTCCTCATTTTCCCCAGCGTCCCCCATGATTTTCCCATTGTTCCCCATTTTCCCCAGCATCCCCCACGATCTTCCCACCGTTCCCCATTTTCCCAAGCGTCCACCATGATCTTCTCCTCGTTTCCAATTTTCTCCAGCGTCCCCCATGCTTTTCCATTGTTTTCCATTTTCCCAGCATCCCCCACGATCTTCCCATCATTCCCCATTTTCCCCAGCGTCCCCCATGATCTTCCCATTGTTCCCCATTTTCCCCAGCGTCCCCCATGATTTTCCATTGTTTCCCATTTTCCACAGCATCCCCCACGATCTTCTCATCGTTCCTCATTTTCCCCAGCATCCCCCATGATTTTCCCATTGTTCCCCATTTTCCCCAGCATTCCCAACGATCTTTCCACCGTTCCCCATTTTCCCAAGCGTCCACCATGATCTTTTCCTCGTTTCCCATTTTCCTAAGTGTCCCCCATGATCTTCCTATTGTTCCCCATTTTCCCCAGCATCCCCCATGACCTTCCCATTGTTCCCCAGAGTCCCCCATGATCTTCCCATCGTTCCCCTTTTTCGCCAGCGTCCCCCATGATCTTCCCATCGTTCCCCATTTTCCCCAGTGTCCCCCATGATCTTTCTATCAATCCCCATTTTCCCAAGAGTCCCCCATGATCTTCCCATCGTTACCCATTTTCCCCAGCGTCCCCCATGATTTTCCATTGTTCCCCATTTTCCCCAGCGTCCCCCATCATTTTCCATTATTTCCCATTTTCCCCAGCATCCACCACGATCTTCTCATCGTTTCTCATTTTCCCCAGCGTCCCCCATGATTTTCCCATTGTTCCCCATTTTCCCCAGCGTCCCCCATGATCTTCCCACCATTCCCCATTTTCCCAAGCGTCCACGATGATCTTCTCCTCGTTTCCCATTTTCTCCAGCGTCCCCCATGATTTTCCATTGTTTCCCATTTTCCCAGAATCCCTCACGATCTTACCATCATTCCCCATTTTCCCCAGCATCCCCCATGATCTTCCCATCATTCCTCATTTTCCCCAGCTTTCCCACAATCTTCCCATCGTTCCCCATTTTCCCCAGCGTCCCCCATGATCTTCCCATCATTCCACATTTTCCCCAGCATCCTCCATGATCTTCCCATCGTTCCCCATTTTCCCCCGCATCCCCCATGATCTTTCCATCATTCCCCATTTTCCCCAGCGTCCCCCATGATCTTTCCATTATTCCCCATTTTCCCCAGCGTCCCCCATGATCTTCCCATCCTTCCCCATTTTCCCCAACCTTCCCCATGATCTTCCCATTGTTCCCCATTTTCCCCAGCATCCCCCACGATCTTCCCATCATTCCCCATTTTCCCCAGCATCAACCATGATATTCCCATTGTTCCCCATTTTCCCCAGCATCCCCATGATTTTCCATTGTTCTCCATTTTCCCCAGTGCACCCCATGATCTTCCCAGCGTTCCCCATTTTTACCAGCATCCCCATGATCTTCCCATCCTTCCCCATTTTCCCCAGAATCCCCCATGATCTTCCCATAGTTCCCAATTTTCCCCAGCACACCCCATGATCTTCCCTGTGTTCCCCATTTTCCCCAGCGTCCCCCATGATCTTCCCATCGTTCCCCATTCTCCCCAGCATCCCCCATAATCTTCTCATCGTTCCCCATTTTCCCCAGCGTCCCCCATGATTTTCCCATTGTTCCCCATTTTCCCAGCATCCCCCACGATCTTCCCCCATTCCCCATTTTCCCAAGTGTCCCCCATGATCTTCTCCTCATTCCCCATTTTCCCCAGCATCCCCAATGATATTCCCATTGTTCCCCATTTTCCCCAGCATCCCCATGATTTTCCATTGTTCTCCATTTTCCCCAGTGCACCCCATGATCTTCCCAGCATTCCCCATTTTTACCAGCATCCCCATGATCTTCCCATCCTTCCCCATTTTCCTCACCGTCCCCATGATCTTCCCATCGTTCCCCATTTTCCCCAGAATCCCCCATGATCTTCCCATAGTTCCCAATTTTCCCCAGCACACCCCATGATCTTCCCTGTGTTCCCCATTTTCCCCAGCGTCCCCCATGATCTTCCCATCGTTCCCCATTCTCCCCAGCATCCCCCATAATCTTCTCATCGTTCCCCATTTTCCCCAGCGTCCCCCATGATTTTCCCATTGTTCCCCATTTTCCCAGCATCCCCCAGGATCTTCCCCCATTCCCCATTTTCCCAAGTTTCCCCCATGATCTTCTCCTCATTCCCCATTTTCCCCAGAGTCCCCCATGATCTTCCCATCGTTCCCTTTTTCGCCAGCATCCCCCATTATCTTCCCATCATTCCCCATTTTCCCCAGCATCCTCCATGATCTTCCCATCGTTCCCCAATTTCCAACATGATTTTCCATTGTTCTCCATTTTCCCCAGCGTACCCCATGATCTTCCCATCGTTCCTCATTCTCCCCAGCGTCCCCCATGATCTTCTCATCGTTCCCCATTTTCCCCAGCGTCCCCCATGATTTTCCATTGTTTCCCATTTTCCCCAGCATCCCCCACAATCTTCCCATCGTTCCCCATTATCCCCAGTGCCCCCCATGTTCTTCCCATTGTTCCCCAGAGTCCCCCATGATCTTCCATCGTTCCCCTTTTTCGCCAGCTTCCCCCATGATCTTCCCATCGTTCCCCATTTTCCCCAGTGTCCCCCATGATCTTTCTATCAATCCCCATTTTCCCAAGAGTCCCCCATGATCTTCCCATCGTTCCCCATTTTCCCTAGCGTCCCCCATGATTTTCCATTGTTCCCCATATTCCCCAGCGTCCACCATGATTTTCCATTATTTCCCATTTTCCCCAGCATCCCCCACGATCTTCTCATCGTTCCTCATTTTCCCCAGCGTCCCCCATGATTTTCCCATTGTTCCCCATTTTCCCCAGCATCCCCCACGATCTTCCCACCGTTCCCCATTTCCCCAAGCGTCCACCATGATCTTCTCCTCGTTTCCAATTTTCTACAGCGTCCCCCATGCTTTTCCATTGTTTTCCATTTTCCCAGCATCCCCCACGATCTTCCCATCATTCCCCATTTTCCCCAGCGTCCCCCATGATCTTCCCATTGTTCCCCAGCGTCCCCCATGATTTTCCATTGTTTCCCATTTTCCCCAGCATCCCCCACGATCTTCTCATCGTTCCTCATTTTCCCCAGCATCCCCCATGATTTTCCCATTGTTCCCCATTTTCCCCAGCATTCCCAACAATCTTCCCACCGTTCCCCATTTTCCCAAGCGTCCACCATGATCTTTTCCTCGTTTCCCATTTTCCCCAGTGTCCCCCATGATCTTCCTATTGTTCCCCATTTTCCCCAGCATCCCCCATGACCTTCCCATTGTTCCCCAGAGTCCCCCATGATCTTCCCATCGTTCCCCTTTCTCGCCAGCGTCCCCCATGATCTTCCCATCGTTCCCCATTTTCCCCAGTGTCCCCCATGATCTTTCTATCAATCCCCATTTTCCCAAGAGTCCCCCATGATCTTCCCATCGTTCCCCATTTTCCCCAGCGTCCCCCATGATTTTCCATTGTTCCCCATTTTCCCCAGCGTCCCCCATGATTTTCCATTATTTCCCATTTTCCCCAGCATCCACCACGATCTTCTCATCGTTCCTCATTTTCCCCAGCGTCAACCATGATTTTCCCATTGTTCCCCATTTTCCCCAGTGTCCCCCACGATCTTCCCACCGTTCCCCATTTTCCCAAGCGTCCACGATGATCTTCTCCTCGTTTCCCATTTTCTCCAGCGTCCCCCATGATTTTCCATTGTTTCCCATTTTCCCAGAATCCCTCACGATCTTACCATCATTCCCCATTTTCCCCAGCGTCCCCCATGATCTTCTCATCATTCCTCATTTTCCCCAGCTTCCCCCACAATCTTTCCATCGTTCCCCATTTTCCCCAGCGTCCCCCATGATCTTCCCATCATTCCACATTTTCCCCAGCATCCTCCATGATCTTCCCATCGTTCCCCATTTTCCCCCACATCCCCCATGATCTTTCCATCATTCCCCATTTTCCCCAGCGTCCCCATGATCTTTCCATCATTCCCCATTTTCCCCAGCGTCCCCCATGATCTTCCCATCCTTCCCCATTTTCCCCAACCTTCCCCATGATCTTCCCATTGTTCCCCATTTTCCCCAGAATCCCCCACGATCTTGCCATCATTCCCCATTGTCCTCCATGATCTTCCCATCATTACCCATTTTCCCCAGCATCCCCCATGATTTTCCATTGTTCTCCATTTCCCCCAGTGCACCCCATGATCTTCCCAGCGTTCCCCATTTTCAACAGCATCCCCCATGATCTTCCCATCAATTCCCATTTTCCCCAGCATCCTCCATGATCTTCCCATTGTTCTCCATTTTCCCCAGCGCACCCCATGATCTTCCCATCATTCCCCATTTTCCCCAGCATCCTCCATGATTTTCCCATCATTCCTAATTTCCCCCCGCATCCCCCATGATCTTCCCATCATTCCCAATTTTCCCCAGCGCACCCCATGATTATCCCTGCGTTCCCCATTCTCCCCAGCATCCCCCACGATCTTCCCACCGGTCCCCATATTCCCAAGCATCCACCATGATGTTCTCGTTCCCCATTTTCCCCATCGTCCCCCATGATCTTCTCATCGTTCCCCATTTTCCCCAGCGTCCCCCATGATTTTCCCATTGTTCCCCATTTTCCCCAGCATCCCCCACGATCTTCCCACCGTTCCCCATTTTCCCAAGCGTCCACCATGATCTTCTCGTTTCCAATTTTCTCCAGCGTCCCCCATGCTTTTCCATTGTTTTCCATTTTCCCAGCATCCCCCACAATCTTCCCATCATTCCCCATTTTCCCCAGCATCCCCCGTGATCTTCCCATTGTTCCCCATTTTCCCCAGCGTCCCCCATGATTTTCCATTGTTTCCCATTTTCCCCAGCATCCCCCACGATCTTCTCATCGTTCCTCATTTTCCCCAGCATCCCCCATGATTTTCCCATTGTTCCCCATTTTCCCCAGCATTCCCCACGATCTTCCCACCGTTCCCCATTTTCCCAAGCGTCCACCATGATCTTTTCCTTGTTTCCCATTTTCCCAAGTGTCCCCCATGATCTTCCTATTGTTCCCCATTTTCCCCAGCATCCCCCATGACCTTCCCATTGTTCCCCAGAGTCCCCCATGATCTTCCCATCGTTCCCCTTTTTCGCCAGCGTCCCCCATGATCTTCCCATCGTTCCCCATTTTCCCCAGTGTCCCCCATGATCTTTCTATCAATCCCCATTTTCCCAAGAGTCCCCCATGATCTTCCCATTGTTCCCCACTTTCCCCAGCGTCCCCCATGATTTTCCATTATTTCCCATTTTCCCCAGCATCCACCACGATCTTCTCATCGTTCCTCATTTTCCCCAGCGTCCCCCATGATTTTCCCATTATTCCCCATTTTCCCCAGCGTCCCCCACGATCTTCCCACCGTTCCCCATTTTCCCAAGCGTCCACGATGATCTTCTCCTCGTTTCCCATTTTCTCCAGCGTCCCCCATGATCTTCCCATTGTTCCCCATTTTCCCCAGCATCCCCCACGATCTTCCCATCATTCCCCATTTTCCCCAGCATCAACCATGATATTCCCATTGTTCCCCATTTTCCCCAGCATCCCCATGATTTTCCATTGTTCTCCATTTTCCCCAGTGCACCCCATGATCTTCCCAGCGTTCCCCATTTTTACCAGCATCCCCATGATCTTCCCATCCTTCCCCATTTTCCTCACCGTCCCCATGATCTTCCCATCGTTCCCCATTTTCCCCAGAATCCCCCATGATCTTCCCATAGTTCCCAATTTTCCCCAGCACACCCCATGATCTTCCCTGTGTTCCCCATTTTCCCCAGCGTCCCCCATGATCTTCCCATCGTTCCCCATTCTCCCCAGCATCCCCCATAATCTTCTCATCGTTCCCCATTTTCCCCAGCGTCCCCCATGATTTTCCCATTGTTCCCCATTTTCCCAGCATCCCCCACGATCTTCCCCCATTCCCCATTTTCCCAAGTGTCCCCCATGATCTTCTCCTCATTCCCCATTTTCCCCAGCATCCCCAATGATATTCCCATTGTTCCCCATTTTCCCCAGCATCCCCATGATTTTCCATTGTTCTCCATTTTCCCCAGTGCACCCCATGATCTTCCCAGCGTTCCCCATTTTTACCAGCATCCCCATGATCTTCCCATCCTTCCCCATTTTCCTCACCGTCCCCATGATCTTCCCATCGTTCCCCATTTTCCCCAGAATCCCCCATGATCTTCCCATAGTTCCCAATTTTCCCCAGCACACCCCATGATCTTCCCTGTGTTCCCCATTTTCCCCAGCGTCCCCCATGATCTTCCCATCGTTCCCCATTCTCCCCAGCATCCCCCATAATCTTCTCATCGTTCCCCATTTTCCCCAGCGTCCCCCATGATTTTCCCATTGTTCCCCATTTTCCCAGCATCCCCCAGGATCTTCCCCCATTCCCCATTTTCCCAAGTGTCCCCCATGATCTTCTCCTCATTCCCCATTTTCCCCAGCATCCCCAATGATATTCCCATTGTTCCCCATTTTCCCCAGCATCCCCATGATTTTCCATTGTTCTCCATTTTCCCCAGTGCACCCCATGATCTTCCCAGCGTTCCCCATTTTTACCAGCATCCCCATGATCTTCCCATCCTTCCCCATTTTCCTCACCGTCCCCATGATCTTCCCATCGTTCCCCATTTTCCCCAGAATCCCCCATGATCTTCCCATAGTTCCCAATTTTCCCCAGCACACCCCATGATCTTCCCTGTGTTCCCCATTTTCCCCAGCGTCCCCCATGATCTTCCCATTGTTCTCCATTTTCCCAAGCGTCCCCCGTGATCTTCCCATTGTTCTCCATTTCCCCCAGTGCACCCCATGATCTTCCCAGCATTCCCCATTTTCACCAGCATCCCCCATGATCTTCCCATCATTCCCCATTTTCCCCAGCATCCTCCATGATCTTCCCATCGTTCCCCAATTTCCAACATGATTTTCCATTGTTCTCCATTTTCCCCAGCGTACCCCATGATCTTCCCATCGTTCCTCATTCTCCCCAGCGTCCCCCATGATCTTCTCATCGTTCCCCATTTTCCCCAGCGTCCCCCATGATTTTCCATTGTTTCCCATTTTCCCCAGCATCCCCCACAATCTTCCCATCGTTCCCCATTATCCCCAGTGCCCCCCATGTTCTTCCCATTGTTCCCCAGAGTCCCCCATGATCTTCCATCGTTCCCCTTTTTCGCCAGCGTCCCCCATGATCTTCCCATCGTTCCCCATTTTCCCCAGTGTCCCCCATGATCTTTCTATCAATCCCCATTTTCCCAAGAGTCCCCCATGATCTTCCCATCGTTCCCCATTTTCCCTAGCGTCCCCCATGATTTTCCATTGTTCCCCATATTCCCCAGCGTCCACCATGATTTTCCATTATTTCCCATTTTCCCCAGCATCCCCCACGATCTTCTCATCGTTCCTCATTTTCCCCAGCGTCCCCCATGATTTTCCCATTGTTCCCCATTTTCCCCAGCATCCCCCACGATCTTCCCACCGTTCCCCATTTCCCCAAGCGTCCACCATGATCTTCTCCTCGTTTCCAATTTTCTACAGCGTCCCCCATGCTTTTCCATTGTTTTCCATTTTCCCAGCATCCCCCACGATCTTCCCATCATTCCCCATTTTCCCCAGCGTCCCCCATGATCTTCCCATTGTTCCCCAGCGTCCCCCATGATTTTCCATTGTTTCCCATTTTCCCCAGCATCCCCCACGATCTTCTCATCGTTCCTCATTTTCCCCAGCATCCCCCATGATTTTCCCATTGTTCCCCATTTTCCCCAGCATTCCCAACAATCTTCCCACCGTTCCCCATTTTCCCAAGCGTCCACCATGATCTTTTCCTCGTTTCCCATTTTCCCCAGTGTCCCCCATGATCTTCCTATTGTTCCCCATTTTCCCCAGCATCCCCCATGACCTTCCCATTGTTCCCCAGAGTCCCCCATGATCTTCCCATCGTTCCCCTTTCTCGCCAGCGTCCCCCATGATCTTCCCATCGTTCCCCATTTTCCCCAGTGTCCCCCATGATCTTTCTATCAATCCCCATTTTCCCAAGAGTCCCCCATGATCTTCCCATCGTTCCCCATTTTCCCCAGCGTCCCCCATGATTTTCCATTGTTCCCCATTTTCCCCAGCGTCCCCCATGATTTTCCATTATTTCCCATTTTCCCCAGCATCCACCACGATCTTCTCATCGTTCCTCATTTTCCCCAGCGTCAACCATGATTTTCCCATTGTTCCCCATTTTCCCCAGTGTCCCCCACGATCTTCCCACCGTTCCCCATTTTCCCAAGCGTCCACGATGATCTTCTCCTCGTTTCCCATTTTCTCCAGCGTCCCCCATGATTTTCCATTGTTTCCCATTTTCCCAGAATCCCTCACGATCTTACCATCATTCCCCATTTTCCCCAGCATCCCCCATGATCTTCCCATCATTCCTCATTTTCCCCAGCTTCCCCCACAATCTTTCCATCGTTCCCCATTTTCCCCAGCGTCCCCCATGATCTTCCCATCATTCCACATTTTCCCCAGCATCCTCCATGATCTTCCCATCGTTCCCCATTTTCCCCCACATCCCCCATGATCTTTCCATCATTCCCCATTTTCCCCAGCGTCCCCCATGATCTTTCCATCATTCCCCATTTTCCCCAGCGTCCCCCATGATCTTCCCATCCTTCCCCATTTTCCCCAACCTTCCCCATGATCTTCCCATTGTTCCCCATTTTCCCCAGAATCCCCCACGATCTTGCCATCATTCCCCATTGTCCTCCATGATCTTCCCATCATTACCCATTTTCCCCAGCATCCCCCATGATTTTCCATTGTTCTCCATTTCCCCCAGTGCACCCCATGATCTTCCCAGCGTTCCCCATTTTCAACAGCATCCCCCATGATCTTCCCATCAATTCCCATTTTCCCCAGCATCCTCCATGATCTTCCCATTGTTCTCCATTTTCCCCAGCGCACCCCATGATCTTCCCATCATTCCCCATTTTCCCCAGCATCCTCCATGATTTTCCCATCATTCCTAATTTCCCCCCGCATCCCCCATGATCTTCCCATCATTCCCAATTTTCCCCAGCGCACCCCATGATTATCCCTGCGTTCCCCATTCTCCCCAGCATCCCCCACGATCTTCCCACCGGTCCCCATATTCCCAAGCATCCACCATGATGTTCTCGTTCCCCATTTTCCCCATCGTCCCCCATGATCTTCTCATCGTTCCCCATTTTCCCCAGCATCCCCCATGATTTTCCCATTGTTCCCCATTTTCCCCAGCATCCCCCACGATCTTCCCACCGTTCCCCATTTTCCCAAGCGTCCACCATGATCTTCTCGTTTCCAATTTTCTCCAGCGTCCCCCATGCTTTTCCATTGTTTTCCATTTTCCCAGCATCCCCCACAATCTTCCCATCATTCCCCATTTTCCCCAGCATCCCCCGTGATCTTCCCATTGTTCCCCATTTTCCCCAGCGTCCCCCATGATTTTCCATTGTTTCCCATTTTCCCCAGCATCCCCCACGATCTTCTCATCGTTCCTCATTTTCCCCAGCATCCCCCATGATTTTCCCATTGTTCCCCATTTTCCCCAGCATTCCCCGCGATCTTCCCACCGTTCCCCATTTTCCCAAGCGTCCACCATGATCTTTTCCTTGTTTCCCATTTTCCCAAGTGTCCCCCATGATCTTCCTATTGTTCCCCATTTTCCCCAGCATCCCCCATGACCTTCCCATTGTTCCCCAGAGTCCCCCATGATCTTCCCATCGTTCCCCTTTTTCGCCAGCGTCCCCCATGATCTTCCCATCGTTCCCCATTTTCCCCAGTGTCCCCCATGATCTTTCTATCAATCCCCATTTTCCCAAGAGTCCCCCATGATCTTCCCATTGTTCCCCACTTTCCCCAGCGTCCCCCATGATTTTCCATTATTTCCCATTTTCCCCAGCATCCACCACGATCTTCTCATCGTTCCTCATTTTCCCCAGCGTCCCCCATGATTTTCCCATTATTCCCCATTTTCCCCAGCGTCCCCCCACGATCTTCCCACCGTTCCCCATTTTCCCAAGCGTCCACGATGATCTTCTCCTCGTTTCCCATTTTCTCCAGCGTCCCCCATGATCTTCCCATTGTTCCCTATTATCCCCAGCATCCCCCACGATCTTGCCATCATTCCCCATTGTCCTCCATGATCTTCCCATCATTACCCATATTCCCCAGCATCCCCCATGATTTTCCATTGTTCTCCATTTTCCCAAGCGTCCCCCGTGATCTTCCCATTGTTCTCCATTTCCCCCAGTGCACCCCATGATCTTCCCAGCATTCCCCATTTTCACCAGCATCCCCCATGATCTTCCCATCATTCCCCATTTTCCCCAGCATCCTCCATGATCTTCCCATTGTTCTCCATTTTCCCCAGCGCACCCCATGATCTTCCCATCATTCCCCATTTTCCCCAGCATCCTCCATGATTTTCCCATCATTCCCCATTTCCCCCCGCATCCCCCATGATCTTCCCATCATTCCCAATTTTCCCCAGCGCACCCCATGATTATCCCTGCGTTCCCCATTTCCCCAGCATCCTCCATGATCTTCCCATCATTCCCCATTCTCCCCAGCGTCCCCCATGATCTTCTCATCGTTCCCCATTTTCCCCAGCACCCCCCATGATTTTCCCATTGTTCCCCATTTTTCCCAGCATCCCCCACGATCTTTCCCCCATTCCCCATTTTCCCAAATGTCCCCCATGATCTTCCCATCGTTCCCCATTTTCCCCAGCATCCCCATGATCTTCCCATCCTTCCCCATTTTCCCCAGCATCCCCCATGATCTTCCCATCATTCCCCATTTTCCCCAGTATCCTCCATGATCTTCCCATTGTTCCCCATTTCCCCCAATGATCTTCCCATCGTTCCCCATTTTCCCCAGTTACCCCCATGTTCTACCCATTGTTCCCCAGCGTCCCCAATGATTTTCCATTGTTCTCAATTTTCCCCAGCATCCCCCGTGATCTTCCCATTGTTCTCCATTTTCCCCAGCGTACCCTATGATCTTCCCATCGTTCCTCATTCTCCTCAGCGTCCCCCATGATCTTCTCATCCTTCCCCATTTTCCCCAACCTCCCCCATGATCTTCCCATCATTCCCCATTTTCCCCAGCATCCCCCACAATCTTCCCATCGTTCCCCATTTTCACCAGTTACCCCCATGTTCTACCCATTGTTCCCCAGCGTCCCCCATGATTTTCCATTGTTCTCAATTTTCCCCAGCATCCCCCGTGATCTTCCCATTGTTCTCCATTTTCCCCAGCGTACCCCATGATCTTCCCATCGTTCCTCATTCTCCTCAGCGTCCCCCATGATCTTCTCATCATTCCTCATTTTCCCCAGCGTCCTCCATGATCTTCCTATTGTTCCCCATTTTCTCAAGCGTCCCCCATGATTTTCCATTGTTTCCCATTTTCCCCAGCATCCCCCACGATCTTCTCATCGTTCCTCATTTTCCCCAGCATCCCCCATGATTTTCCCATTGTTCCCCATTTTCCGCAGCATTCCCCACGATCTTCCCACCGTTCCCCATTTTCCCAAGCGTCCACCATGATCTTCTCCTCGTTTCCCATTTTTCCCAGTGTCCCCATGATCTTCCCATTGTTCCCCATTTTCCCCAGCGTCCGCCATGACCTTCCCATTGTTCCCGAGAGTGCCCCATGATCTTCCCATCGTTCCCCTTTTTCGCCAGCGTCCCCCGTGATCTTCCCATTGTTCTCCATTTTCCCCAGCGTACCCCATGATCTTCCCATCGTTCCTCATTCTCCTCAGCGTCCCCCATGATCTTCTCATCATTCCTCATTTCCCCAGCGTCTCCCATGATCTTCCCATTGTTCCCCATTTTCCCCCATGATTTTCCATTGTTTCCCATTTTCCCCAGCATCCCCCACGATCTTCTCATCGTTCCTCATTTTCCCCAGCATCCCCCATGATTTTCCCATTGTTCCCCATTTTCCCCAGCATTCCCCACGATCTTCCCACCGTTCCCCATTTTCCCAAGCGTCCACCATGATCTTCTCCTCGTTTCCCATTTTTCCCAGTGTCCCCCATGATCTTCCCATTGTTCCCCATTTTCCCCAGCGTCCCCCATGACCTTGCCATTGTTCCCCAGAGTCCCCCATGATCTTCCCATCGTTCCCCTTTTTCGCCAGCGTCCCCCATGATCTTCCCATCGTTCCCCATTTTCCCCAGTGTCCCCCATGATCTTTCTATCAATCCCCATTTTCCCAAGAGTCCCCCATGATCTTCCCATCGTTCCCCATTTTCCCTAGCGTCCCCCATGATCTTCTCATCATTCCTCATTTTCCCCAGCGTCCCCCATGATCTTCCCATTTTCCCCCATGATTTTCCATTGTTCCCCATTTTCCCCAGCATTCCCCACGATCTTCCCACCGTTCCCCATTTTCCCAAGCGTCCACCATGATCTTCTCCTCATTTCCCATTTTTCCGTGTCCCCCATGATCTTCCCATTGTTCCCCATTTTCCCCAGTGTCCCCCATGACCTTCCCATTGTTCCCGAGAGTCCCCCATGATCTTCCCATCGTTACCCTTTTTCGCCAGCGTCCCCCATGATCTTCCCATCGTTCCCCATTTTCCCCAGTGTCCCCCATGATCTTTCTATCAATCCCCATTTTCCCAAGAGTCCCCCATGATCTTCCCATCGTTCCCCATTTTCCTCAGCGTCCCCCATGATTTTCCATTGTTCCCCATTTTCCCCAGCGTCCCCCATGATTTTCCATTATTTCCCATTTTCCCCAGCATCCACCACGATCTTCTCATCGTTCCTCATTTTCCCCAGCGTCCCCCATGATTTTCTCATTGTTCCCCATTTTCCCCAGCGTCCCCCACGACCTTCCCACCGTTCCCCATTTTCCCAAGCATCCACGATGATCTACTCCTCGTTTCCCATTTTCTCCAGCGTCCCCCATGATTTTCCATTGTTTCCCATTCTCCCCAGCATCCCCCACAATCTTCCCATCGTTCCCCATTTTCCCCAGCGTCCCCCATGATCTTCCCATCATTCCACATTTTCCACAGCATCCTCCATGATCTTCCCATCGTTCCCCATTTTCCCCCGCATCCCCCATGATCTTTCCATCATTCCCCATTTTACCCAGCGTCCGCCATGATCTTTCCATCATTCCCCATTTTCCCCAGCGTCCCCCATGATCTTCCCATCCTTCCCCATTTTCCCCAACATCCCCCATGATCTTCCCATTGTTCCCCATTTTCCCCAGCATCCCCCACGATCTTGCCATCATTCCCCATTGTCCTCCATGATCTTCCCATCATTACCCATTTTCCCCAGCATCCCCCATGATTTTCCATTGTTCTCCATTTTCCCAAGCGTCCCCCGTGATCTTCCCATTGTTCTCCATTTCCCCCAGTGCACCCCATGATCTTCCCAGCGTTCCCCATTTTCACCAGCATCCCCATGATCTTCCCATCGTTCCCTATTTTCCCCAGCATCCTCCATGATCTTCCCATTGTTCTTCATTTTCCCCAGCGCACCCCATGATCTTCCCATCATTCCCCATCATCCTCCATGATTTTCCCATCATTCCCCATTTCCCCCCGCATCCCCCATGATCATCCCATCATTCCCAATTTTCCCCAGCGCACCCCATGATTATCCCTGCGTTCCCCATTTCCCCAGCATCCTCCATGATCTTCCCATCATTCCCCATTCTCCCCAGCGTCCCCCATGATCTTCTCATCGTTCCCCATTTTCCCCAGCGTTCCCCATGATTTTCCCATTGTTCCCCATTTTTCCCAGCATCCCCCACGATCTTTCCCCCATTCCCCATTTTCCCAAATGTCCCCCATGATCTTCCCATCGTTCCCCATTTTCCCCAGCATCCCCATGATCTTCCCATCCTTCCCCATTTTCCCCAGCATCCTCCATGATCTTCCCATCGTTCCCCATTTCCCCCCATGATCTTCCCATCATTAACCATTTTCCCCAGCATCCCCATGATCTTCCCATCCTTCCCCATTTTCCCCAACCTCCCCCATGATCTTCCCATTGTTCCTCATTTTCCCCCACGATCTTCCCATCGTTACCCATTTTCCCCAGCGTCCTCCATGATCTTCCCATCATTCCCCATTTTCCCCAGCATCCCCCACAATCTTCCTATTTTTCCACATTTTACCCAGCGCCCCCCATGATTTTCCTATTGTTCCCCATTTTCCCCAGTGACCCCCAAAATCTTCCCATCGTTCCCCATTTTCCCCAGTTACCCCCATGTTCTACCCATTGTTCCCCAGCATCCCCCATGATTTTCCATTGTTTCCCATTTTCCCCAGCATCCCCCACGATCTTCCCACCGTTCCCCATTTTCCCAAGCGTCCACCATGATCTTCTCATCGTTTCCCATTTTTCCCAGTGTCCCCCATGATCTTCCCATTGTTCCCCATTTTCCCCAGCGTCCCCCATGACCTTCCCATTGTTCCCGAGAGTCCCCCATGATCTTCCCATCGTTACCCTTTTTCGCCAGCGCCCCCCATGATTTTCCTATTGTTCCCCATTTTCCCCAGTGACCCCCAAAATCTTCCCATCGTTCCCCATTTTCCCCAGTTACCCCCATGTTCTACCCATTGTTCCCCAGCGTCCCCCATGATTTTCCATTGTTCTCAATTTTCCCCAGCATCCCCCGTCATCTTCCCATTGTTCTCCATTTTCCCCAGCGTACCCCATGATCTTCCCATCGTTCCACATTCTCCTCAGCGTCCCCCATGATCTTCTCATCATTCCTCATTTTCCCCAGCGTCCCCCATGATCTTCCCATTGTTCCCCATTTTCCCCAGCGTCCCCCATGATTTTCCATTGTTTCCAATTTTCCCCAGCATCCCCCACGATCTTCCCACCGTTCCCCATTTTCCCAAGCGTCCACCATGATCTTCTCCTCGTTTCCCATTTTTCCCAGCGTCCCCCATGATCTTCCCATTGTTCCCCTTTTTCGCCAGCGTCCCCCGTGATCTTCCCATTGTTCTCCATTTTCCCCAGCGTACCCCATGATCTTCCCATCGTTCCTCATTCTCCTCAGCGTCCCCCATGATCTTCTTATCATTCCTCATTTTCCCCAGCGTCCCCCATGATTTTCCCATTGTTCCCCATTTTCCCCAGCATTCCCCACGATCTTCCCACCGTTCCCCATTTTCCCAAGCATCCACCATGATCTTCTCCTCGTTTCCCATTTTTCCCAGTGTCCCCCATGATCTTCCCATTGTTCCCCATTTTCCCCCATGATTTTCCATTGTTCCCCAACATTCCCCACGATCTTCCCACCGTTCCCAAGCGTCCACCATGATCTTCTCCTCGTTTCCCATTTTTCCCAGTGTCCCCCATGATCTTCCCATCGTTCCCCATTTTCCCCAGTGTCCCCCATGATCTTCCCATCGTTCCCCATTTTCCCCAGTGTCCTCCATGATCTTTCTATCAATCCCCATTTTCCCAAGAGTCCCCCATGATCTTCCCATCGTTCCCCATTTTCCCCAGCGTCCCCCATGATTTTCCATTGTTCCCCATTTTCCCCAGCGTCCCCCATGATTTTCCATTATTTCCCATTTTCCCCAGCATCCACCACGATCTTCTCATCGTTCCTCATTTTCCCCAGCGTCCCCCATGATTTTCTCATTGTTCCCCATTTTCCCCAGCGTCCCCCACGACCTTCCCACCGTTCCCCATTTTCCCAAGCGTCCACGATGATCTTCTCCTCGTTTCCCATTTTCTCCAGCGTCCCCCATGATTTTCCATTGTTTCCCATTTTCCCAGAATCCCTCACGATCTTACCATCATTCCCCATTTTCCCCAGCGTCCCCCATGATCTTCCCATCATTCCTCATTTTCCCCAGCATCCCCCACAATCTTCCCATCGTTCCCCATTTTCCCCCATGATCTTCCCATCATTCCACATTTTCCCCAGCATCCTCCATGATCTTCCCATCGTTCCCCATTTTCCCCCGCATCCCCCATGATCTTTCCATCATTCCCCATTTTCCCCAGCGTCCCCCATGATCTTTCCATCATTCCCCATTTTCCCCAGCGTCCCCCATGATCTTCCCATCCTTCCCCATTTTCCCCAACCTCCCCCATGATCTTCCCATTGTTCCCCATTTTCCCCAGCATCCCTCACGATCTTGCCATCATTCCCCATTTTCCCCAGCATCCTCCATGATTTTCCCATCATTCCCCATTTCCCCCCACATCCCCCATGATCTTCCCATCATTCCCAATTTTCCCCAGCGCACCCCATGATTATCCCTGCGTTCCCCATTTCCCCAGCATCCTCCATGATCTTCCCATCATTCCCCATTCTCCCCAGCGTCCCCCATGATCTTCTCATCGTTCCCCATTTTCCCCAGCGTCCCCCATGATTTTCCCATTGTTCCCCATTTTTCCCAGCATCCCCAATGATCTTTCCCCCATTCCCCATTTTCCCAAATGTCCCCCATGATCTTCCCATCGTTCCCCATTTTCCCCAGCATCCCCATGATCTTCCCATCCTTCACCATTTTCCCCAACCTCCCCCATGATCTTCCCATTGTTCCCCATTTTCCCCAGCATCCCCCATGATCTTCCCATCATTCCCCATTTTCCCCAGCATCCTCCATGATCTTCCCATCCTTCCCCATTTTCCCCAACCTCCCCCATGATCTTCCCATTGTTCCTCATTTTCCCCCACGATCTTCCCATCGTTACCGATTTTCCCCAGCGTCCTCCATGATCTTACCATCATTCCCCATTTTCCCCAGCATCCCCCACAATCTTCCTATCGTTCCACATTTTACCCAGCGCCCCCCATGATTTTCCTATTGTTCCCCATTTTCCCCAGTGACCCCCAAAATCTTCCCATTGTTCCCCATTTTCCCCAGTTACCCCCATGTTCTACCCGTTGTTCCCCAGCGTCCCCCATGATTTTCCATTGTTCTCAATTTTCCCCAGCATCCCCCGTGATCTTCCCATTGTTCTCCATTTTCCCCAGCGTACCCCATGATCTTCCCATCGTTCCTCATTCTCCTCAGCGTCCCCCATGATCTTCTCATCATTCCTAATTTTCCCCAGCATCCCCCATGATCTTCCCATTGTTCCCCATTTTCCCCAGCATCTCCCATGATTTTCCATTGTTTCCCATTTTCCCCAGCATCCCCCACGATCTTCTCATCGTTCCTCATTTTCCCCAGCATCCCCCATGATTTTCCCATTGTTCCCCATTTTCCCCAGCATTCCCCACGATCTTCCCACCGTTCCCCATTTTCCCAAGCGTCCACCATGATCTTCTCCTCGTTTCCCATTTTTCCCAGTGTCCCCCATGATCTTCCCATTGTTCCCCATTTTCCCCAGCGTCCCCCATGACCTTGCCATTGTTCCCCAGAGTCCCCCATGATCTTCCCATCGTTCCCCTTTTTCGCCAGCGTCCCCCATGATCTTCCCATCGTTCCCCATTTTCCCCAGTGTCCCCCATGATCTTTCTATCAATCCCCATTTTCCCAAGAGTCCCCCATGATCTTCCCATCGTTCCCCATTTTCCCTAGCGTCCCCCATGATCTTCTCATCATTCCTCATTTTCCCCAGCGTCCCCCATGATCTTCCCATTTTCCCCCATGATTTTCCATTGTTCCCCATTTTCCCCAGCATTCCCCACGATCTTCCCACCGTTCCCCATTTTCCCAAGCGTCCACCATGATCTTCTCCTCGTTTCCCATTTTTCCGTGTCCCCCATGATCTTCCCATTGTTCCCCATTTTCCCCAGTGTCCCCCATGACCTTCCCATTGTTCCCGAGAGTCCCCCATGATCTTCCCATCGTTACCCTTTTTCGCCAGCGTCCCCCATGATCTTCCCATCGTTCCCCATTTTCCCCAGTGTCCCCCATGATCTTTCTATCAATCCCCATTTTCCCAAGAGTCCCCCATGATCTTCCCATCATTCCCCATTTTCCTCAGCGTCCCCCATGATTTTCCATTGTTCCCCATTTTCCCCAGCGTCCCCCATGATTTTCCATTATTTCCCATTTTCCCCAGCATCCACCACGATCTTCTCATCGTTCCTCATTTTCCCCAGCGTCCCCCATGATTTTCTCATTGTTCCCCATTTTCCCCAGCGTCCCCCACGACCTTCCCACCGTTCCCCATTTTCCCAAGCATCCACGATGATCTACTCCTCGTTTCCCATTTTCTCCAGCGTCCCCCATGATTTTCCATTGTTTCCCATTCTCCCCAGCATCCCCCACAATCTTCCCATCGTTCCCCATTTTCCCCAGCGTCCCCCATGATCTTCCCATCATTCCACATTTTCCACAGCATCCTCCATGATCTTCCCATCGTTCCCCATTTTCCCCCGCATCCCCCATGATCTTTCCATCATTCCCCATTTTACCCAGCGTCCGCCATGATCTTTCCATCATTCCCCATTTTCCCCAGCGTCCCCCATGATCTTCCCATCCTTCCCCATTTTCCCCAACATCCCCCATGATCTTCCCATTGTTCCCCATTTTCCCCAGCATCCCCCACGATCTTGCCATCATTCCCCATTGTCCTCCATGATCTTCCCATCATTACCCATTTTCCCCAGCATCCCCCATGATTTTCCATTGTTCTCCATTTTCCCAAGCGTCCCCCGTGATCTTCCCATTGTTCTCCATTTCCCCCAGTGCACCCCATGATCTTCCCAGCGTTCCCCATTTTCACCAGCATCCCCATGATCTTCCCATCGTTCCCTATTTTCCCCAGCATCCTCCATGATCTTCCCATTGTTCTCCATTTTCCCCAGCGCACCCCATGATCTTCCCATCATTCCCCATCATCCTCCATGATTTTCCCATCATTCCCCATTTCCCCCCGCATCCCCCATGATCATCCCATCATTCCCAATTTTCCCCAGCGCACCCCATGATTATCCCTGCGTTCCCCATTTCCCCAGCATCCTCCATGATCTTCCCATCATTCCCCATTCTCCCCAGCGTCCCCCATGATCTTCTCATCGTCCCCCATTTTCCCCAGCGTTCCCCATGATTTTCCCATTGTTCCCCATTTTTCCCAGCATCCCCCACGATCTTTCCCCCATTCCCCATTTTCCCAAATGTCCCCCATGATCTTCCCATCGTTCCCCATTTTCCCCAGCATCCCCATGATCTTCCCATCCTTCCCCATTTTCCCCAGCATCCTCCATGATCTTCCCATCGTTCCCCATTTCCCCCCATGTTCTTCCCATCATTAACCATTTTCCCCAGCATCCCCATGATCTTCCCATCCTTCCCCATTTTCCCCAACCTCCCCCATGATCTTCCCATTGTTCCTCATTTTCCCCCACGATCTTCCCATCGTTACCCATTTTCCCCAGCGTCCTCCATGATCTTCCCATCATTCCCCATTTTCCCCAGCATCCCCCACAATCTTCCTATTTTTCCACATTTTACCCAGCGCCCCCCATGATTTTCCTATTGTTCCCCATTTTCCCCAGTGACCCCCAAAATCTTCCCATCGTTCCCCATTTTCCCCAGTTACCCCCATGTTCTACCCATTGTTCCCCAGCGTCCCCCATGATTTTCCATTGTTTCCCATTTTCCCCAGCATCCCCCACGATCTTCCCACCGTTCCCCATTTTCCCAAGCGTCCACCATGATCTTCTCATCGTTTCCCATTTTTCCCAGTGTCCCCCATGATCTTCCCATTGTTCCCCATTTTCCCCAGCGTCCCCCATGACCTTCCCATTGTTCCCGAGAGTCCCCCATGATCTTCCCATCGTTACCCTTTTTCGCCAGCGCCCCCCATGATTTTCCTATTGTTCCCCATTTTCCCCAGTGACCCCCAAAATCTTCCCATCGTTCCCCATTTTCCCCAGTTACCCCCATGTTCTACCCATTGTTCCCCAGCGTCCCCCATGATTTTCCATTGTTCTCAATTTTCCCCAGCATCCCCCGTCATCTTCCCATTGTTCTCCATTTTCCCCAGCGTACCCCATGATCTTCCCATCGTTCCACATTCTCCTCAGCGTCCCCCATGATCTTCTCATCATTCCTCATTTTCCCCAGCGTCCCCCATGATCTTCCCATTGTTCCCCATTTTCCCCAGCGTCCCCCATGATTTTCCATTGTTTCCAATTTTCCCCAGCATCCCCCACGATCTTCCCACCGTTCCCCATTTTCCCAAGCGTCCACCATGATCTTCTCCTCGTTTCCCATTTTTCCCAGCGTCCCCCATGATCTTCCCATTGTTCCCCTTTTTCGCCAGCGTCCCCCGTGATCTTCCCATTGTTCTCCATTTTCCCCAGCGTACCCCATGATCTTCCCATCGTTCCTCATTCTCCTCAGCGTCCCCCATGATCTTCTTATCATTCCTCATTTTCCCCAGCGTCCCCCATGATTTTCCCATTGTTCCCCATTTTCCCCAGCATTCCCCACGATCTTCCCACCGTTCCCCATTTTCCCAAGCATCCACCATGATCTTCTCCTCGTTTCCCATTTTTCCCAGTGTCCCCCATGATCTTCCCATTGTTCCCCATTTTCCCCCATGATTTTCCATTGTTCCCCAACATTCCCCACGATCTTCCCACCGTTCCCAAGCGTCCACCATGATCTTCTCCTCGTTTCCCATTTTTCCCAGTGTCCCCCATGATCTTCCCATCGTTCCCCATTTTCCCCAGTGTCCCCCATGATCTTCCCATCGTTCCCCATTTTCCCCAGTGTCCTCCATGATCTTTCTATCAATCCCCATTTTCCCAAGAGTCCCCCATGATCTTCCCATCGTTCCCCATTTTCCCCAGCGTCCCCCATGATTTTCCATTGTTCCCCATTTTCCCCAGCGTCCCCCATGATTTTCCATTATTTCCCATTTTCCCCAGCATCCACCACGATCTTCTCATCGTTCCTCATTTTCCCCAGCGTCCCCCATGATTTTCTCATTGTTCCCCATTTTCCCCAGCGTCCCCCACGACCTTCCCACCGTTCCCCATTTTCCCAAGCGTCCACGATGATCTTCTCCTCGTTTCCCATTTTCTCCAGCGTCCCCCATGATTTTCCATTGTTTCCCATTTTCCCAGAATCCCTCACGATCTTACCATCATTCCCCATTTTCCCCAGCGTCCCCCATGATCTTCCCATCATTCCTCATTTTCCCCAGCATCCCCCACAATCTTCCCATCGTTCCCCATTTTCCCCCATGATCTTCCCATCATTCCACATTTTCCCCAGCATCCTCCATGATCTTCCCATCGTTCCCCATTTTCCCCCGCATCCCCCATGATCTTTCCATCATTCCCCATTTTCCCCAGCGTCCCCCATGATCTTTCCATCATTCCCCATTTTCCCCAGCGTCCCCCATGATCTTCCCATCCTTCCCCATTTTCCCCAACCTCCCCCATGATCTTCCCATCATTCCCAATTTTCCCCAGCGCACCCCATGATTATCCCTGCGTTCCCCATTTCCCCAGCATCCTCCATGATCTTCCCATCATTCCCCATTCTCCCCAGCGTCCCCCATGATCTTCTCATCGTTCCCCATTTTCCCCAGCGTCCCCCATGATTTTCCCATTGTTCCCCATTTTTCCCAGCATCCCCAATGATCTTTCCCCCATTCCCCATTTTCCCAAATGTCCCCCATGATCTTCCCATCGTTCCCCATTTTCCCCATGATCTTCCCATCCTTCCCCATTTTCCCCAACCTCCCCCATGATCTTCCCATTGTTCCCCATTTTCCCCAGCATCCCCCATGATCTTCCCATCATTCCCCATTTTCCCCAGCATCCTCCATGATCTTCCCATCCTTCCCCATTTTCCCCAACCTCCCCCATGATCTTCCCATTGTTCCTCATTTTCCCCCACGATCTTCCCATCGTTACCCATTTTCCCCAGCGTCCTCCATGATCTTACCATCATTCCCCATTTTCCCCAGCATCCCCCACAATCTTCCTATCGTTCCACATTTTACCCAGCGCCCCCCATGATTTTCCTATTGTTCCCCATTTTCCCCAGTGACCCCCAAAATCTTCCCATTGTTCCCCATTTTCCCCAGTTACCCCCATGTTCTACCCGTTGTTCCCCAGCGTCCCCCATGATTTTCCATTGTTCTCAATTTTCCCCAGCATCCCCCGTGATCTTCCCATTGTTCTCCATTTTCCCCAGCGTACCCCATGATCTTCCCATCGTTCCTCATTCTCCTCAGCGTCCCCCATGATCTTCTCATCATTCCTAATTTTCCCCAGCATCCCCCATGATCTTCCCATTGTTCCCCATTTTCCCCAGCATCTCCCATGATTTTCCATTGTTTCCCATTTTCCCCAGCATCCCCCACGATCTTCTCATCGTTCCACATTTTCCCCAGCATCCCCCATGATTTTCCCATTTTCCCCAGCATTCCACACGATCTTCCCACCGTTCCCCATTTTCCCAAGCGTCCACCATGATCTTCTCCTCGTTTCCCATTTTTCCCAGTGTCCCCATGATCTTCCCATTGTTCCCCATTTTCCCCAGCGTCCCCCATGACCTTCCCATTGTTCCCGAGAGTCCCCCATGATCTTCCCATCATTCCCCTTTTTCGCCAGCGTCCCCCGTGATCTTCCCATTGTTCTCCATTTTCCCCAGCGTACCCCATGATCTTCCCATCGTTCCTCATTCTCCTCAGCGTCCCCCATGATCTTCTCATCACTCCTCATTTTCCCCAGCGTCCCCCATGATCTTCCCATTGTTCCCCATTTTCCCCCATGATTTTCCATTGTTTCCCATTTTCCCCAGCATCCCCCACGATCTTCTCATCGTTCCTCATTTTCCCCAGCATCCCCCATAATTTTCCCATTGTTCCCCATTTTCCCCAGCATTCCCCACGATCTTACCACCGTTCCCCATTTTCCCAAGCGTCCACCATGATCTTCTCCTCGTTTCCCATTTTTCCCAGTGTCCCCCATGATCTTCCCATTGTTCCCCATTTTCCCCAGCGACCCCCATGACCTTCCCATTGTTCCCCAGCATCCCCCATGATCTTCCCATCGTTCCCCTTTTTTGCCAGCGTCCCCCATGATCTTCCCATCGTTCCCCATTTTCCCCAGTGTCCCCCATGATCTTTCTATCAATCCCCATTTTCCCAAGAGTCCCCCATGATCTTCCCATCGTTCCCCATTTTCCCTAGCGTCCCCCCATGATCTTCTCATCATTCCTCATTTTCCCCAGCGTCCCCCATGATCTTCCCAATGTTCCCCATTTCCCCCCATGATTATCCATTGTACCCCATTTTCCCCAGCATTCCCCACGATCTTCCCACCGTTCCCCATTTTCCCAAGCGTCCACCATGATCTTCTCCTCGTTTCCCATTTTTCCCAGTGTCCCCCATGATCTTCCCATTGTTCCCCATTTTCCCCAGCGTCCCCCATGACCTTCCCATTGTTCCCGAGAGTCCCCCATGATCTTCCCATCGTTCCCCTTTTTCGCCAGCTTCCCCCGTGATCTTCCCATTGTTCTCAATTTTCCCCAGCGTACCCCATGATCTTCCCATCGTTCCTCATTCTCCTCAGCGTCCCCCATGATCTTCTCATCATTCCTCATTTTCCCCAGCGTTCCCCATGATCTTCCCATTGTTCCCCATTTTCCCCCATGATTTTCCATTGTTTCCCATTTTCCCCGGCATCCCCCACGATCTTCTCATCGTTCCTCATTTTCCCCAGCATCCCCCATGATTTTTCCATTGTTTCCCATTTTCCCAGCATCCCCCACGATCTTCCCATCATTCCCCATTTTCCCCAGCGTCCCCCATGATCTTCCCATTGTTCCCCATTTTCCCCCATGATTTTCCATTGTTTCCCATTTTCCCCAGAATCCCCCACGATCTTCTCATCGTTCCTCATTTTCCCCAGCATCCCCCATGATTTTCCCATTGTTCCCCATTTTCCAAAGCATTCCCCACGATCTTCCCACCGTTCCCCATTTTCCCAAGCGTCCACCATGATCTTCTCCTCGTTTCCCATTTTCCCCAGTGTCCCCCATGATTTTCCTATTGTTCCCCATTTTCCCCAGCGTCCCCCATGACCTTCCCATTGTTCCCCAGAGTCCCCCATGATCTTCCCATCGTTCCCCATTTTCCCCAGTGTCCCCCATGATCTTTCTATCAATCCCCATTTTCCCAAGAGTCCACCATGATCTTCTCCTCGTTTCCCATTTTCTCCAGCGTCCCCCATGATTTTCCATTGTTTCCCATTTTCCCAGAATCCCCCACGATCTTACCATCATTCCCCATTTTCCCCAGCGTCCCCCATGATCTTCCCATCATTCCTCATTTTCCCCAGTATCCCCCACAATCTTCCCATCGTTCCCCATTTTCCCCAGCATCCCCTAAGATCTTCCCATCAATCCACATTTTCCCCAGCATTCTCCATGATCTTCCCATCGTTCCCCATTTTCCCCCGCATCCCCCATGATTTTTCCATCATTCCCCATTTTCCCCAGCGTCCCCCATGATCTTTCCATCATTCCCCATTTTCCCCAACCTCCCCCATGATCTTCCCATTGTTCCCCATTTTCCCCAGCATCCCCCACGATCTTCCCATCATTCCCCATTGTCCTCCATGATCTTCCCATCATTCCCCATTTTCCCCAGCATCCCCCATGATTTTCCATTGTTCTCCATTTTCCCAAGCATCCCCTGTGATCTTCCCATTGTTCTCCATTTCCCCCAGCGCACCCCATGATCTTCCCAGCATTCCCCATTTTCCCCAGCATCCCTCATGATCTTCCCATCGTTCCCCATTTCCCCCAGCATCCTCCATGATCTTCAAATTGTTCTCCATTTTCCCCAGCGCACCCCATGATCTTCCCATCATTCCCCATTTTTCCCAGCATCCTCCATGATTTTCCCATCATTCCCCATTTTCCCCCGCATCCCCCATGATCTTCCCATCATTCCCAATTTTCCCCAGCGCACCCCATGATTATCCCTGCGTTCCCCATTCTCCCCAGCGTCCCCCATGATCTTTTCATCGTTCCCCATTTTCCCCAACGTCCCCCATGATATTTCCAATGTTCCCCATTTTCCCAAGCATCCACCATGATCTTCTGGTTCCCCATTTTCCCCAGCGTCCCCCATCATCTTCCCATCGTTCCTCATTTTCCCCAGCGTCCCCCATGATCTTCCCATCATTCCACATTTTACCCAGCGCCCCCCATGATTTCCCCATTGTTCCCCATTTTCCCCAGCGTCCACCATGATCTTCCCATCGTTCCCCATTTTACCCAGTGTCCCCATGATCTTACCATCGTTCCCCATTTTAACCAGCGTCCCCCCTGATCTTCCCATCGTTCCCCATTTTCCCCAGCGTCCCCCATGATTTTCCATTGTTCTCCATTTTCCCCAGCGTCCCCCATGATCTTCCCATCGCTCATTCGATGTTTTACAAGTTGATATCTAGAACCCACGAGTGCCAACCTCAGGCTACTTAGGTTATACTGAGCACACTTTCTCTGATACAAGTTTTAACCCCAAGTTTACCTGAGGGCATACAGCACTGACACCGGCTGTATAGCCAGCCATATACTTGCCATGCACTACAGGGTTCTGTATCAATAAGGACCTTATACACTACTGTCGGTCCATTACAGTAAATACTCACTTTAGCAGACCTATTTAGCATAGCTGATCTTGTGTATATATATATATATATATACCCACTCTGATCACCGCTGCAGACCTTTATGAGGTTATCTAAGGTCAAGTTAGCCATAGTAAGGGCGCAGATTTATATGCACATCTACTCATAGTCACGCTGAGAGGATTTAGCTGAGATCTGATCACATTTACTTGCTGGTTTTATTATGGTACACCCATAAATTATAATACTATATTATGGACACCACAAGTATGTACCGGCTACTGTAAATCCAACCATTTCTACTTGACATTTTGGTTCAAGCAGCTATTCGCTTTAGTGATTTACAGTTGATGTTCTTATTCACGGGAATTCCCTGTACGATTCCATTCACTTACAGATCCTTTACAAGGACTGTCGTTAAGTGTGGTATTAGCATTATCCTAACTACATACTTTATTTAGATCCTGAGCCTACACAGCTATCAGTATTTGGATCCAACGTATACCTTCAGTTCGTCATTTTTAACACCCAATATTTTAATTTGGTTGTTGATCAATAAAGATTACGTTTTAAATACTACATAAATCACCAGAGGGTGAGCTCGAGTGCTACACTTGGGTTCTTCTTCTACCCTATTCCCCCCCTTATAAGTATTACTGACAAGGGAGGGATCATTTTAAGTTCCCCGCATCTCTCCCCTAATGATTATGATCTTTCTCTCTTTCAGCATGAAACTGGCAGACTAAAAATCCGAGGGCTAGCTATGCCAAGGAAATTAGTTGAACAACTAACTAAATTGTCAGATTTCGCTTCTCACGGAGACATGCCGTACACGCGCATGACATTTGCTAAACCTATTTTAAGTACCATTTATGATCCAGAAACTGAAATGCATGATCTAAGAGCACACACGGCTGTTTCTGCTCGTATTGAAGGTGTATGAATCACACCAACAACTGTATATATTGCATCAGACAAAGGGCTTTTGTGTGGGCTAAGGGACAGCAGCTTGTACTACAGGACAAATACTTACCTATTGATAATGTATGGGATATAGAATGGAATCTTTATTCCTCTGATGTACCTATACCACTATAAGACATTGACCCACGGGTATGGGCAACATCTAACACTGACCCAGGTCTTATCTCATGCACACCATATGAGGCCACATTAAAGCCAGGAGTAAGTCTGGTTTTTATTAAACAATACCCAATATCTGCAGAGAAAGAAGCATGGATAGAACCTATTATAAAGGACTTACTTGCAAAGAGAGTGATAGAACCAACTGTTTCACCATACAACACACCAGTTAACCCTGTCCCCAAACCTAACAGCTCTCAATGAGCTTCACTCAAGATTTGTGCGCAGTCAATGAGCTAGTGCAACCATTGGCACCTATTGTACCAGATGTTACAGCAATTATTACAGCCATACCAGCAACAGCAACACATTTCACAGTAATCGATTTAAATTCAGCATTCTTTTCCATTTCGATGCACCCCAACACAAGACCCCTTTTTGCATTCACCTACAAAGGTGTTCAATTCCGGTGGTGTCGTTTACCACAAGGGTATTGTGATTCCCCAACGGCCTATAGCACCCTAAGAACGTATGACTTTTGCTGACTGGTGTCCGCCTTGCTGACTGTTGTCCGCTCGGTGGCTCTGTTTTGCTTCAGTATGTGGATGATTTACAACTGTGAAGCAAAACGGAAGAAATGTGCACTCTGGACACTCACAGTCTGCAGGAGCATCTTGCTGCTAAGGGTCATAAGGTCTCACCGCACAAGGTACAGGTGGCGCAACAAACTGTCAAATATTTAGGCTTCCTACTACAGCCAGGACAGAGACTGCTATCACCAGAACGGGTCAAGGTAATTGCCAATCTCCCCAAGCCCAAGACAAAAGCTGCAATGCTTTCCTTTCTGGGGATGATCACCTATTTCCGTCAATGGATACCAAACTGTTCCCATTGGGATAACATTCTGAGACAATTGATATTGATGCACCAACCAGATACATTACAATGGACACCAGAGGCCACCACTGCATTCACCAAACTTAAGACTGCACTGTGCTCAAGCCCTGCTTTAGGCTTGACGAACTATAACCTGCCTTTCCATTTGTTTTGCAGCGAGAAAAGCACCGCGGCTGTTGGCGTACTTGCGCAAGAACACGGCTTGGGGTATAGGCCAGTGGCATTTTATTCTAAAAAATTGCAGGAGATTGTGCAGGGGTTCCTGGTATGTTTAAGACAAGTAGCTGCATGCGCAATTCTAGTGGAAACAGTGCAGCCTATCGTACTGTCACATGACCTAACCTTGCACACATCACACCAAGTGCTACACGTACTCAAGAATCTTACTACACAACATATGACCGCGCAGCGTAGGACAGGTTACAAAACCATCCTTACATCCACATCAAATCTCACTGTCAAATATCACCCACCACACACTGGTCCAGCCCAGAAACTGACCAATCTGTTACTACACAACTCAGAGACAGACAATGCCTACAAAATATAATTGCCTGAAAAATATACACAACACGACGTCCGTAAGGAGCGGCTTACAATGTACGCCATGCTCCAAACCTGCAGATGAAGTATATCTGACAGGATTTGCAGTAGTTAGACTACCAGATGAAGTAGTCTGTTCTGGGGCATTACCATTTGTATCAGCCCAAGTGGCAGAGCTAGTAGCATTGACAGAAGCATGTAAAGTATCATCACAACACACAGTAACCATTTATACAGACTCTCGTTATGCATACGGGGTGGTACATGATTTCGGTGTAATATGGAAAAATCGTGGGTTCATCAGTGCCGATGGTAAGGGCATATCACATGCTACATTGGTAGAGCAGTTAATGGATGCCATGTTGCTACCCAGTAAACTAGCAATTGTCAAATGTAAAGGACATGCAGGAGGAGAGACAGATGAGGCCAGAGGTAATGAGTTGGCTGATTTCCACGCTAAAGAAGCTGCACAATCACAAAACATGTTTCCAGCCTATGACACCACCATTGACACACAGCTCAATATGGTAATGACATGCCCCCTCCCAGACTATGATCTTAAAATGTTGCAGGAACTTGCAGAGGATAAAGACATAGAGTTGTGGGAAGCAAAGGGTCTGAGCAAAGATGAAAATGGAGTTTGGATCAAGGGTACAGTGATAGGTTTTCCCAAAATGCAAGCCCTATTTTAATCTCACATTTTCCTAGAATTGGGCATAAGGGAAAGAAAGCAACAGGTGATCAGATTAAGGAATTGTTTTTAGTAAGGAACATTGATCAGGTAGTTGAACATCTGCTGCCACCTACTGGTCCTATGGAGCAAATACAAATCTATTTCACACAAATGCCAACAGCAGTGGGAAAATTAAAGTATCTCCTAGCAATGGTAGATCAAATCAGTAAATGGGTAGAAGCATTTCCCACAACAAACGAGAGCACAAAGACAGTTGTAAAAATACTGTGCAAAGAATTATTTCCCGGTGGGGATGCCCACTTCAAATAAATAGTGACAGAGGAACACATTTTACATCTCAGGTGACTCAAGGAGTTGCTAAAACTCTCGCAATAGATTGGAAGTTTCATATACCATATCACCCGCAATCTTCAGGTCAGATAGAAAGGACCAACCGTACAATCAAGGATATACTGCGTAAGGGAACAAATGGTACCTTTTCAAGGTGGCCGGATGTCCTTCCCGCGGGAGGTAGGGAGGGAGAGAGGGAGAGAGAGGGAGAAAGAGAGAGAGAGGAAGAGAGAGGGAGAGGGAGAGAGAGGGAGAGAGAGGGGGAGAGTGAGAGGGGGAGAGAGAGGGAGAGAGAGGGAGAGAGAGGGAGAGATGAATGTCCGGCACTCCAATGAAGCACAATAGGGTAGGTGCATGTCCCATAATAAGTAGATAAACATACGATACCGTTCGCACGGGATTCAGCAGACAGCACTCAGGTTAACATTTGTAGAATTTATATTGTAGGAAAAACACAAATCACCAACGTTTCGGACACACAAACGGGACCTTCCTCAGGGTAGTGCTACCAGGGCATTTATAGCCCTTGCTGAGCAGCAAGTTATGGTTTGCCCAAATAAAAAAGAAAGCATATCCACACTAAGACATAGCTAAACGCAAATGTTAAATTCTACTAACCTAATATGCATTTTTATTTAAAAAATACACAAATAAAACAAAACACCCCAAGGCTATAGCAGTTAAAAAAAATCAAATATAAACATTTCCAGCCTTTTTCATGGAAACTTTAGAATGATTATACAACTTGGAAAGAAGAGTATGAAAGACAATTTGAAATTGTTTCAGTCCTGAGATTTTAAGATTTGATTCTTATCCACAGACGTGAAGATCACACATACAGCAGCTGCGATAAATAAATGTATCACTTCATAGAGCAGTTTTGGGGAAAAAACACTCCATATGAACAAGTGGTAACGAAGCATTGTGACCAACATTATGTAGACTGTGACTGGTAGTGAACGAATTATTGCATAGCAGTAACAGCCATGAGCTACTGATGCTGAAACCCTGTAGGTAAAGAAAAAAATATGTTAAAGTTTGCTGTTTAAAGAATATCATATTTCACAAAGAGCAGTGAAAATTAAAAGGGAACTTGTATTAGCTGGGGCCAAAAAGATTTCTATTTCAAACCTGAATTGTCATTCAATTTCTTTCACTATTCTATTGTAAATTTCTCCATGAGGAGAAATATGGACTGTTACAATGTTGCCTTTGTAAATTGCATAAGATCTGCTAAACAACAGTATAGACTGCATAATCACAGCATCTGTAGTATTAGCTTCTAAAAAGCTTCTAACAAAAGAGATGGGTAGTTACTTTTAGATAGAATTGAACATAGAATTGAACATAGAATTGAACATACATTTGCATGTGTGTACTGATTGATCTGTGTGTACTTCGGGTACTGATTGATCTGTGTGGTTGCTTGAAGTGCTGGTTGGTTAAAGTGTATGCAGTTAGAACCAGAAGGAAAGGGAAGTACTGGGTATACTAGCAGGGGTGGCTGTTTTTGGGGAGTGTGCAGTGGGTTAATCTATTTTTAAAGTGTGCTGTAATTTGAAGCCTGTAACTTTTTTTCCCCCTTTCTCCTGCCTGAGGCAGAGTGGGTGTGGTTGGTTAATTGGCTGGCCTAACACACCTGCAGTGGGTGAGTTAGTTAATTGATAACCTAACACACCTGGTGGGTGTCCCAATTTAAACAGAGGCTTCTAATGAATCTTGAGCTTGCGTGTACTGATTGATCTGTGTGGTTGATTGAAGTGCTGGTTGGTTAAAGTGTGTGCAGTTAGAACCAGAAGCAGTTGTTTAAAGTGCTGGTTGGTTAAAGTGTGTGCAGTTAGAGCCAGAAGCAGTTGTTTAAAGTGCTGGTTGGTTAAAGTGTGTGCAGGTAGAACCAGAAGCAGTTGTTTAAAGTGCTGGTTGGTTAAAGTGTGTGCAGTTAGAACCAGAAGCAGTTTGAACAAGGAAGCAGTTAAACAAGGTATAGTTTATTGAAGTACAGTTTACTGTAAATACTTCTAAACTTCATAGTTGCTAGAATGAGCAGGATTGAAAATGCCACTCAATGCACATCTTGCCACATGTATGTGCACTTGGAGCAGCTGTTCCAAGGAGCATACCGCTGTGAGAGGTGTGAGCGGGTGGTCTCTTTAGAATCAGAGATTGCTGATCTGAAGAGGCAACTTGCAATATTGAGGGACATTGGCAATCTTGAAAGGGAATTAGAGCTCACTGAGCAGGCCCTTGCTTCGACTAGTGATGCAGATGGTGGCGCTGTTAGTGAGGAGCCGGTAGGTTGCGTAGTTGCTGTTAGTGAGGAGCAGGTAGGTAGCTGGGTGACAGTTAGAAGGGGAAGCAGGAGCAATAGGGAGAGGCAGGTCGTTTCTGAGCTGACACATCCCAATAGATTTGCCATGTTGAGTGAAGATATTGGGAATGTTGGGGCAGAAATGGCAAGGCTGGGGGAGACTAATTCCTCTAGCAGCCAGGGGAATAGTTCCTCCAGCACAGTGGGGACTCAGGATGCTCAGATACAAAGAAAGATTGTGGTGGTAGGGGACGCCATTATTAGGAAGGTAGATAGGGCAATCTGTTGCCGGGACCGCATGAACCGAACAGTTTGTTGTCTCCCGGGTGCTCGGGTTCGGCACATTGCGGATCGAGTATACAGATTGTTGGGGGGGGGGGGCTGGGATTGACCCAGAGGTCTTGGTACATGTTGGCACCAATGACAAAGTTAGAGAAAGATGGAGGGTCCTAAAAAATTATTACAGGGATCTAGGCCAAAAGCTTAAGGCAAGGACCTCCAAGGTAGTATTTTCTGAAATACTACCAGTGCCATGCACTACCACAGGGAGACAGTCAGAGATCAGGGAGGTTAATGCATGGCTAAGAAAGTGGTGCAGGAAGGAGGGGTTTGGGTGTTTAGAGCATTGGGACTCCTTTTCTGAGAGGTGCCATCTATATTCTAGGGACGGATTGCACCTCAATGAAGAGGGATCTTCTGTGCTAGGGGGGAGAATGCTAAAAAGGTTGGAGGAGATTTTAAACTAGGATGGAGGGGGGAGGGGAATTAAACAGATAATGAACTAAATGGAATAGATGAGGATACATGGTGGTATGGAGGTAGAATGGGGGCAAGTGCAAGTTTGACAAGCAGTGAGATACCAATAGTAAATAGAGATAACACTAGAAAACTTCTAAAGACTAAACCAAGTGGGAGCAGAAAGGAAGGAGCAGATAAGATAATAGTATAGGCTGAAAAAAACCTTAAATGCATGCTTGCTAATGCACGAAGCCTGACAGATAAAATGGGGGAGCTTGAATTAATAGCTACAAGGGAGCAGTATGATATCATAGGCATTACTGAAACATGGTGGGATGAAACTCATGACTGGACAGTTAATTTAGAGGGTTATTCTCTTTTTCGGAAGGATCGAACAAATAGAAGGGGAGGTGGAGTATGTTTATATGTTAAACCGGATCTGAAACCTATTATAAGGGATGATGTCTATGAAGGGAATGATGAAAATGTAGAGACCTTGTGGATAGAAATTAGCAGTGGAGGTAAAAGTATAAAGAAAATGTTTGTGGGAATATGCTATAAACCACCAAATATCTATGAGATTGAGGAAGCTAAAATACTTTCGCAAATGGAGACGGCATCAAAACTGGGTCATGTTTGCATAATGGGGGATTTTAATTATCCAGACATAGACTGGGGCAATGAGATTAGCGTTACAACAAAAGGAAACAGGTTTTTGGGGGTGCTTAAAGATAATTATATGACCCAAATTATTGAGGAACCAACCAGGAGAGGGGCAGTTCTGGATTTGGTCATATTAAACAATGTAGAAGTAATAACAAATATTCAAGTCCTGGAACATTTGGGTAACAGTGATCATAACATGTCTCATTTGAAATAAATTATCAAAAAACAGATTACTTAGGTTCAACAAAGACTTTAAACTTTAGAAAGGCAGATTTTAATAAACTGAGGTCTAATCTAGTAGTAATACAATTAGATGATGTTTTTGCAGGGAAAAATGTAGAAGATAAATGGGCAGTCTTTAAAACATTGTTAGAAAAGCACACTTATCAGTGTATACCCTTGGGTAATAAGTATAAAAGAAATAAGTCAAAACCAATGTGGCTAAATAAACAGGTAGGGGAGGAAATGGACAAGAAGAGGAAGGCACTTAGATTCTTTAAGTCAGAAGGTACAAAAATTGCAAAAGGGCAATCAAATTAGCAAAAATGGATAATGAAAAAAGGATTGCAATAGAAAGTAAGGTCAATCCTAAAAACTTCTTTAAGTACCTTAATAACAAAAAAATGAGAAATGAAAATATAGGACCCTTTCAGTGTGAGATGGGTAGGCAGATTATTGGAGATAAGGAAAAAGCAGAGGTATTAAACAAATTCTTTGCCTCTGTGTTTACCAGGGAAGAATCAAGTTCAATAGTAGCGGCACAGGAGGAAGCCACAACCTCCATATTAATGAACAATTGGTTAACTGAGGAAGAAGTTCATAAGCGACTTGAAAAAATTAAAGTAAATAAGGCACCTGGCCCCGATGGCATACATCCAAGAGTTCTCAAGGAGTTAAGCTCAGTAATAGCAAAACCATTATATTTAATATTCAAGGACTCCATTTCCACAGGCTCAGTACCACAAGATTGATGTAAAGCAGATGTGGTGCCTATATTTAAAAAGGGAGCTAGATCACACCCGGGGAATTACAGACCTGTAAGCCTGACTTCAATAGTAGGGAAACTACTTGAAGGTTTAATACGGGATAATATTCAGGAATACCTACTGCTGCGGCAGCTTTTATTCTTAGTAATCACTGGCATGTACCTGGCATGTTCCTGGAATGCCACTCTGTTCACCCGGAGCATGCCGGGCTCCTTTTGCCTTCCCAGACAGGCGCATTACACGGCTAACGCGCGGTTGATGTGTTATTTGATAATGGTTCAGGATTTACTAGGCTGCAATGCTTCGTGTGTCCGCCAGATGGCATAAATTCATGAATTGTAATGCAGTATATATATGTATATGTATGTATATATGTATATGTATATATATATATATATATATATATGTATGTATGTATGTATGTATGTATGTATGTATGTATGTATGTATGTATGTATATATATATATATATATATATATATATATATATATATATACTGTATAACAACAACCCCTATAACCCCTAACATACACATACAGTACCGTATATGCACATCAATGATACTATAGGCGGGCGGGGGCGAGATGTGTTTGCAGCAGAGAGAGAACCGCTGCTCTCTCTGCGCAAACATTGGCACATAAAAAATTATTTAAAATACATTTTTATTCATAGTGTAGATGTGCAGGGGGTCTCCGGAGCTGAACCGCGTTGGTTTCAGGTCTGGGGACCCCCTGCTCCCCGAGATACAGCCCCCTTTTTGAGGTGCCGGTATCCCTCTGCATTTAAAGGTCCCGATCACGTGACCGCGACATGTAAACAAAGCAGAGGGATACCGGCACCCCCTAAAGGGGCCTGTATCTCGGGGAGCAGGGGGTCCCCGGACCTAAAACCACAGCGGTTCTGCTCCGGAGACCCTCTGCACATCTACAGTATGAATAAAAAACATATATAAATAAACACTCGTTCCTTACCTTAGCGGCTTTGTGCTATGGTAACGAAGCAGCATTTCTGTATTTTTAATAATATTGTACAGTGAGCAGGGGGTTCCCTGAGCCAGAAAGTAATTCTCAGGGGACCACCTGCTCCTGCACAATATTATTAAAAATACAGAAATGCTGCTTCAGTACCATAGCGTATAGCCGCTAAGGCAATGAAGGGGTTAACCCACCGTGCCCGCTTTATTGTGGGTAGCGGGGTGGGTGAAGGGGGTATTTGGCCCTTGGTGTGAGTTTAGGACTTGCGGGGGGGTTGCGGGTGCACTTAACCCCTTCACGACCGTAGCAGTTAATACCGCTACGGTCATGAAGGGGTTTAGCCCTCCCGCTACCCCCCACAAGCCCTAAACAACCAGCGTTGGGGATAATACCCCCTTCACCCACCCCCGCTACCCACAATAAAAAAAAACTCACACACAGCAGCCGCCAAAAAATAAATAAATCTAAATAAATAAATACATAAATGACAATAAATAAATACATTTGAAATACATTTTTATTTATAGTGTAGATGTGCAGGGGGTCTCCGGAGCTGAACCGCATTGGTTTCAGGTCGGGGGACCCCCTGCTCCCCGAGATACAGCCCCCTTTATGAGGTGCCGGTATCCCTCTGCGTTTAAAGGGCCCGATCACGTGACCGCGGCCTGTAAACCAAGCAGAGGGATACCGGCACCCCCTAAAGGGGCCTGTATTTCGGGGAGCAGGGGGTCCCCGGGCCTAAAACCACAGCGGTTCTGCTCCGGAGACCCTCTGCACATGTACAGTATAAATAAAACACACACATCAATAAAGAATCGTTCTCTACCTTAGCGGCTATGTGCTATGGTAATGAAGCAGCATTTCTGTATTTTAAAAATATTGTACAGTGAGCAGGGGGTTCCCTGAGCCAGAAATTAATGCTCAGGGGACCCCCTGCTCCTGCACAATTTTATTAAAAATACAGAAATGCTGCTTCATTACCATAGCGTATAGCCGCTAAGGCAATGAAGGGTTAAGGCATAATAAACAATAAATACATTACATACATATTTTTAATGTGTGTTTTAAACCTCCCTGCCTTCACTGTAATCTATGTAAAAACCCCAGCCCCTATTGTGTGTTTTAAACTTCCCTACCTTCACTGTAATCTATGTAAAAAATCCTCCCCCTATTGCGTGTGAAGCTTCCCTGCCTTCACTGTAATCTATGTAAAAAACCCTCCCCCTATTGTGTGTGAAGCTTCCCTGCTTTGACAATCTGTGTAAGCCCCCCTCCCCCTATTGTGTCAGTTAAATCTGCCTGGCCTGTGTTTTCTGTGAGTGCAGTGTACTGTATGTAAATGTGGGGAGGGGGATCCCGTGTAAATAACCACACCCACACCCACTACCCACTACCCACCTGCACATGGCCCCTCCGCTGCTGCAAAAAAGAGACAAAAATTAAAACATACAAAGTAATGTCCCCTAACCCCTTAATCACAATAGCGGTTATTAACCGCTACAGTCATTAAGGGGTTAACCCACCCTCACCCACCACTCGGGATGCCTACATACCCTCCCACACTAACCTCCCCCCCGTGAGGCCTAACCACACAGTACCCACAAGGGAGGCCTACCCACATACCGTTGGGGAAACACCCCCCCCCCCACCCCCAGTACCCACAATAAAAACAGTACAGTGACCCACAATAAACAGCATTATATTTATTAAATACATTACCCACCCCCTGCGCCCCCCCATAAATACAAGATTTATCCTTTTACATACAGGGTTCATAACGCAGCCCCACGCGAGTCCCCGGTGGGCTGACGGGGCACCTGGACAGACCTACAGTTTACCAGCAGCCCTTTTTACACAGGTTCTGGAGGCCTGCTGGTGGATCCCGCCAGCACCATGGCCCCCAGGTGGTCTCCTTGGGCCACCATGGGCCACAATTGGGTCCCCACGGTAGGCCGGCGGATGTCTGGGAGCCCCGGGTCAGACCCACAGGTGTCTGCGGGGCCTCGGGTTGTTCCCTCGGGGGTCTGGGGAACTCACGGGTGCTCACTACAGGTCCGCGGTGCCCCCACAGAAGTGGGACCACACATCATCATCCCCGCACCTACGGGTCGGCGGTGCCCCCACAGAAGTGGGACCACACATCGTCATCCCCGCAGACTATGGGTCGGCGGTGCCCCCACAGAAGTGGGACCACACATCGTCATCCCCGCATGTGTCACCCGTGGAACCACCAGCCTGATACCCTTGGGATACCCGAGGATACCTGCAGGTGGTCTCCAGAGGTCCCACGCAGAACCACGGAACCAGTATATATACACACAATGAACCAATATAAAAATAAATGTAGAAGGGTTATCAAAAGCATACTGTCCTACAACAAAACACTTCTCCATACAGACACTACATTAAAATCAATTTCCTTTAATAATCCTAAATGATCTCACAATCTATATCATCACAAACCAATGAAACACCTCACATTCCAATATAAATGATGCATAAAATCTATGCATAAAATCTATGCACCATATACATTCTGCAAATGAATCAACCAAGTAAACAAAAATCAAAAGCCAATACATTGCAAGTACATTCAGATATCAATTAGCCCCCTAAACATCTTATCAGATAATAACCGCAAAGGTGATTAAGGGGTTAAGCCACACAGGCCCGATACCCACCCTTACCCCCTGAATTTGTACAGTGGCTTCATCATGCAACTATATATATATATACTGTATATATACAGTAGCGACATTGTTTATTGCAGCAAAAGCCGCCGGCTGCATGCGTCTGGGAAGCGGGTAGCCGCGGCGCGTGGCGGCGCACTGTGACGTCACAGTAACATGCGCGCCCGGCTTCCCCGTCTTCCCCGGCTTCCCCAGGCTTCCCCGACACCCCTGGAGATCAAATGAAGGTAAGCGGGGGTGCGGGGAAGCAGAGGGGCAGAGCAGGAGCCGGGTACGGGGTCGGGAAGGGGGGTAAATTGCGCGCGAAGTGGAGGGGGGGTGCGTGGGGGAAACGCGGCGGCGCGCGGTTGTTACTGGCGGCAGCTGGGGTAGATCTCGGCGTGCCGTCGTGATTTAGTGCAATAAACAATGTCGGTGCTGTATACCTCTACTGTGTATATATATATATATATATATATATATATATATATATACACAGTATATATACACACGATGAACCAATATACAAATAAATGTAGAAGGGTTATCAAAAGCATACTGTCCTACAACCAAACACTTCTCCATACATCTGTATATATATATATAGTTGCATGATGAAGCCACTGTACAAATTCATGGGTGAAGGGTGGGTATCGGGCCTGTGTGGCTTAACCCCTTAATCACCTTTGCGGTTATTATCTGATAAGGTGTTTAAGGGGTTAATTGATATCTGAATGTACTTGCAATGTATTGGCTTTTGATTTTTGTTTACTTGGTTGATTCATTTGCAGAATGTATATGGTGCATAGATTTTATGCATCATATATATTGGAATGTGAGGTGTTTCATTGGTTTGTGATGATATAGATTGTGAGATCAGTTAGGATTATGAAAGGAAATTGATTTTAATGTAGTGTCTGTATGGAGAAGTGTTTGGTTGTAGGACAGTATGCTTTTGATAACCCTTCTACATCTATTTGTATATTGGTTCATTGTGTGTATATATACTGTGTATGTATGTATGTATATATATATATATATATATATATATATAGTTGCATGATGAAGCCACTGTACAAATTCATGGGTGAAGGGTGGGTATCGGGCCTGTGTGGCTTAACCCCTTAATCACCTTTGCGGTTATTATCTGATAAGGTGTTTAAGGGGTTAATTGATATCTGAATGTACTTGCAATGTAATGGCTTTGTATTTGCTATGTACTGTATGTTGTGGGCAAGACAAGGATGTTGCTGGCTACGGACACTTCGTATTGATGAGGTCAGTAGTACTTTATTTATTTGAATATGCTAGTTAATGTTTTTAATAATGGGCAATTAATCTATTATCCATATCTGGATAATAGTTATTTTGCACATTATTGTACTGTAGGTGTTGGGGGGGAGGGTGTATGTATTGAATGTATAGGCCAGGTTTATTTTTTTTACATTCAGGGTTGGTTCCGTGGTTCTGCGTGGGACCTCTGGAGACCACCTGTGGGTATCCTCGGGTATCCTAAAGGGTATCAGGCTGGTGGTTCCACGGGTGACACATGCGGGGCTGACGATGTGTGGTCCCACTTCTGTGGGGGCACCTCTGACCCGTAGTCTGCGGGGATGACGATGTGTGGTCCCACTTCTGTGGGGGCACCGCCGACCTGTAGGTGCGGGGATGATGATGAGTGGTCCCACTTCTGTGGGGGCACCGCGGACCCGTAGTGAGCACCCGTGAGTTCCCCAGACCCCCGAGGGAACCACCCGAGGCCCCGCAGACACCTGTGGGTCTGACCCGGGGCTTCCAGACATCTGTGGGCCTACCGTGTGGACCCAATTGTACGGTGGCCCAAGGAGACCACCTGGGGGCCATGGTGCTGGCGGGATCCACCAGCAGGCCTCCAGAGCCTGTGTAAAAAGGGCTGCTGGTAAACTGTAGATCTGTCCAGGTGCCCCGCCAGCCCACCGGGGACTCGCGTGGGGCTGCGTTATGAACCCTGTATGTAAAAGGATAAATCTTGTATTTATGGGGGGGCACAGGGGGTGGGTAATGTATTTAATAAATATAATGCGGTTTATTGTGGGTCACTGTACTGTTTTTATTGTGGGTACTAGGGGTGGAGGGGGGGGGTGTTTCCCCAACAGTATGTGGGTAGGCCTCCCTTGTGGGTACTGTGTGGTTAGGCCTCACGGGGGGGGTTAGTGTGGGAGGGTATGTAGGCATCCCGAGTGGTGGGTGAGGGTGGGTTAACCCCTTAATGACTGTAGCGGTTAATAACCGCTATGGTGATTAAGGGGTTAGGGGACATTACTTTGTATGTTTTAATTTTTGTCTCTTTTTTGCAGCAGCGGAGGGGCCATGTGCAGGTGGGTAGTGGGTAGTGGTTGTGGGTGTGGTTATTTACACGGGATCCCCCTCCCCACATTTACATACAGTACACTGCACTCACAGAAAACACAGGCCAGACAAATTTAACTGACACAATAGGGGGAGGGGGGCTTACACAGATTAGTCAAAGCAGGGAAGCTTCACACACAATAGGGGGAAGGGGTTTTACATAGATTACAGTGAAGGCAGGGAAGCTTGACACACAATAGGGGGAGGGGGTTTTACATAGATTACAGTGAAGGCAGGGAAGCTTCACACACAATAGGGGGAGGTTTTTTTACATAGATTACAGTGAAGGTAGGGAAGTTTAAAACACACAATAGGGGCTGGGGTTTTTACATAGATTACAGTGAAGGCAGGGAGGTTTAAAACACACATTAAAAATATGTATGTAATGTATTTATTGTTTATTATGCCTTAACCCTTCATTGCCTTAGCGGCCCTACGCTATGGTAATGAAGCAGCATTTCTGTATTTTTAATAAAATTGTGCAGGAGCAGGGGGTTCCCTGAGCATTAATTTCTGGCTCAGGGAACCCCCTGCTCACTGTACAATATTATTAAAATACAGAAATGCTGCTTCATTACCATAGCACATAGCCGCTTAGGTAAAGAACGGTTCTTTATTGATGTGTGTGTTTTATTTATACTGTACATGTGCAGAGGGTCTCCGGAGCAGAACCGCTGTGGTTTTAGGTCCGGGGACCCCCTGCTCCCCGAGATACAGGCCCCTTTAGGGGGTGCCAGTATCCCTCTGCTTGGTTTACAGGCCGCGGTCACGTGAACGGGCCCGTTAAACGCAGAGGGATACCGGCACCTCATAAAGGGGGCTGTATCTCGGGGAGCAGGGGGTCCCCCGACCTGAAACCAACGCGGTTCAGCTCTGGAGACCCCCTGCACATCTACACTATAAATAAAAATGTATTTCAAATGTATTTATTTATAGTCATTTATGTATTTATTTAGATTTATTTATTTATTTTTTGGCGGCTGCTGGGTGTGAGTTTTTTTTTATTGTGGGTAGCGGGGGTGGGTGAAGGGGGTATTAGCCCCAACGGTGGTTGTTTAGGGCTTGCGGGGGGTAGCGGGAGGGCTTAACCCCTTCATGACCGTAGCGGTATTAACTGCTACGGTCGTGAAGGGGTAAGTGCACCCGCAACCCCCCGCAAGTCCTAAACTCACACCAAGGGCCAAATACCCCCTTCACCCACCCCCGCTACCCACAATAAAGTGGGCACGGTGGGTTAACCCCTTCATTGCCTTAGCGGCTATACGCTATGGTAATGAAGCAGCATTTCTGTATTTTTAATAATATTGTGCAGGAGCAGGGGGTCCCCTGAGCATTCATTTCTGGCTCAGGGAACCCCCTGCTCACTGTACAATATTATTAAAATACAGAAATGCTGCTTCGTTACCGTAGCACATAGCCGCTAAGGTAAGGAACGAGTGTTTATTTATATATGTTTTTTATTCATACTGTAGATGTGCAGAGGGTCTCCGGAGCAGAACCGCTGTGTTTTTAGGTCCGGGGATCCCCTGCTCCCCGAGATACAGGCCCCTTTAGGGGGTGCCGGTATCCCTCTGCTTGGTTTACAGGTCGCGGTCACGTGATCGGGACCTTTAAACGCACAGAGGGATACCGGCACCTCATAAAGGGGGCTGTATCTCGGGGAGCAGGGGGTCCCCCGACCTGAAACCAACGCGGTTCAGCTCCGGAGACCCCCTGCACATGTACACTATGAATAAAAATCTACAGTACTGTATGTTAGGGGTTATAGGGGACGGCTTTAAAGACAACAGCTCGCAAACGCCCCCATGCGTTTTTACACGGCATTGCAGTATTGCAGCCAGCCGGAATAAAATGCTTAAATCACAGCCGCGAATATAACGCTATATACCCCGGGAGAAAACGACACTAAACCGCACATCGCCGGGATCTTCTAAAATTCACGGAGCTAGCCAAGTAAGAATAAAGTTGGTCGCCAGTGTAATGGAAAACAAAATTATTAGTAATAGTCAGCATGGATTTATGAAGGATAGATCTTGCCAAAATAACCTTATTTGTTTCTTTGAGGAGGTAAGTAGGAATTTAGAGCTGGGTAATGCAGTTGATGTGGTCTACTTAGATTTTGCAAAGGCTTTTGATACGGTTTCACACAAGACATTCAAGGAAGCCTTTATATCCTTTATATCCGCACCTATTCTCCGTCATCCCGACATTGAACTTCCCTTCGTCCTGGAGGTCGACGCTTCTGATTGCGGCGCTGGTGCCGTTCTTTCTCAGAGACCCACGCCCCAAGATAAGTTACATCCCTGTGCATATTTTTCCAAGAAATTCTCGTCTGCCGAGAGGAACTATGACGTGGGTAACAGGGAACTTCTGGCCGTGAAGATGGCTCTTCAAGAGTGGAGACACCTGCTGGAGGGGTCGAAAGAGCCGTTTACTATTCTCACGGACCACAAGAACCTTCTTTACATAGAGAACGCTCGACGCCTTGGTCCACGACAGACTCGTTGGGTCCTTTTATTTTCCCGATTCGATTTTCACCTTTCCTATATCCCCGGGACCAAGAACGTTAAGGCAGACGCACTCTCCCGAATACATTCTTCTGAAGAGAGGCCAGAGGAATCTTTGTAGACTATCCTTCCGCATGAGAGGATTCTCGCCACGTCTTCTTTTAAGAATCTTGACAAGATTTTGCACTCCCAGAGACGCATTCCCAAGGACTTGGTTGTTCCCGACAACAAACTCTTTGTACCTTCCAAATTTGTTCCAGAGGTCCTGTCTTGGGGTCACTCCTCTAAATCTGCAGGTCATCCAGGTTTTAAGAAGACTACTGATCTCATTCGTCGGAATTTCTGGTGGCCAAGGATGTCTCAAGATATTCTGGAGTTTACCCGCGCCTGTCCCACGTGCGCTCAAAGCAAGACTCTCCGTCAAAAGCCTCAGGGTTTTCTGTTACCCCTTCCAGTTCCCAACCGCCCCTGGTCCCACATTTCGATGGACTTCATCGTGGAGTTGCCCAGGTCCAGAGGAATGAACACTATCTTGGTGGTCGTGGACAGGTTCTCAAAGATGTCCCATTTCATTCCACTTAAAGGATTACCCACCTCCCCCGCCCTTGCTGATATCTTTACGGAGCAGATTTTCCGGATTCATGGGATCCCTTCGTCCATTGTTTCTGACAGAGGTTCTCAGTTCGTATCCAAATTTTGGAGAGCTTTCACAAAGAGATTGGGCATCTCTTCTTCTTTCTCTTCCGCCTATCATCCTCAGTCCAATGGACAAATGGAGAGAATCAATCAATCCCTGGAGAAGTACCTGAGATGTTTCATATCCGATTTCCAGGATGATTGGGCTCAACTCCTCTCTTGGGCAGAGTATGCCGTCAATTCTGCCAAAAACGAGTCCACCCGGGAGTCGCCCTTCTTTATAAATTATGGGTTCCACCCTCCCTGTCTTCCCATCCCCAACATTCCTTCTGGAGTACCAGCCGTAGATGAACGCATTTCTTCCCTCCAAACCGCATGGTCCAGGATTCAGTCTACCCTTCTCAACTCCTCCCGCAGGTCGAAACTACAGGACGATCGTCTTCGTCGTTCGGCGACCAGTTACAAACCAGGGGATTTGGTATGGCTCTCCTCTAAGAATATCCACCTCAAGGTACCATCTCCTAAACTGGCACCCAAGTTCCTGGGTCCCTTCCCTATTTGTGAACAAATCAATCCCGTGGCATTCCGGCTCCAACTACCACCCATTATGAAGATTCCCAATGTCTTTCATGTGTCCCTCTTAAAACCATTTATCTCCAGTCACTTCTTTCCGGATCAGACTCGTAAACCGGATCCCATTACTGTACAAAATAACGAGGAATACAAGGTTCTCTCTTTTGGATTCTCGCCTATCCAGGGTCAGCTCCAGTTCTTGGTGCAGTGGAAGGGCTTTGGCCCTGAAGAGAGATCCTGGGTTCCTTCAAAGGACATTCATGCCCCGGCTCTTCTTAAGTCCTTCAGGAAAAAGTTTCCAGAGAAACCGTTCTTGGAGAAGGGGGTACTGTCAGGAATCGGCGTTCTCCACGCTCCTCACACAGAGCACTCCCTCCCCGAAGGGAGCCCCTGGACACACAAAACAATCCCTCCCTCCCCGCCCCTGCCGCCGTCGCGGGATGACACCCCTCGGCGATTCCTCTGTACAGCGCCACGCGCGCCCACGCCCTCCTGCACGCACACCTGCACCATCCACTGGCTTGGTTCACGCGCGTACACGAGTTACGGAGCACGCTCAGTCTGCACACTCTTCTTCCCGTCCCCCGGACCTCAGGTTCCGCCCCCGCACACTGCACGAGCATACTCAGGTTACCAACAAGACTCACCTGGCCTGTTATGCCTGCACCAATCTGCAGTGTCTCCCTGTAGCTCTTCCTGTCCCGCCTCCGTTCCTAATTGGACCTTCCTGCTTTATCTAGCTCCTCTCTGCTCTCAGTCTTTGCTCGACATAGTCTCTGTATGGAAGTACTTCTGGATTCTCTCAGTGTTTTCACAGGTTCTGACGCGGCTTGTACGACTACCCACTCTGGTTCTCGATCTCGGCACTCCTTGGACAACGCTCACTCTGGTAACCCCTTGAACACGGCTTGGACTATGACCTATCTCCACTCTCCACTCCCTGACCTCGGCAAGGCATTCATCACTCTCTCTCTACAACCGGTACCGGCAAGTATTGTCTACCTTACTACACCTGGCCTGGCAACACTTTATACCACACTCCTGACACGCTCCCTTTGCTGCGGGTGCGTGTATTACCACTTCCCCCTTTAGCTCAGGGGACGGGTCTGGTCTGCGGGCAGCACCGGCGTAACAAGGACATTCACACAGAAAAAACATTACGTACAGTATGCTTCTGGTCTTGCATGGCTGATAAGAATATCTGCACTGTAATTTGGCTAGAATGACTTCACAAGGCATATCCTTTTTTTTTTCCCCCTCTCTCAAAGGGATTCATAAATGAGTGATTTGAAGAAACACTTTATGTAATGTTGTTTTTTTTATATTTCATCAATTTCAAGATTGTTCAAATAACAACATTATCATTTTAGCAATGACATTGCTTCTAACTGTATAATTCGGCTTTGCAGGTGTAATTTATTCTGGCAAGAATATTTGATCAATTTTTACATGGTCAACCCAGAATGACACAAAGATAAAACTAGTTACGGAGCTGCACCCTCCCCCACACCTCCCTCAGTAAATCGAGCAAAAGGCATTTGGCTCCTTATCAACACCTCCACTCCCTCGGGTCATGGGACCTTAAACAAGAAAGTAACATTATGTTTATCCTTTTGTTCTTGGCCGAGAATTTACTTTGCCTGGTTTCACGTGCATGCGCATGCCTGAAAAGTCCTGCATACAAAATGGTCTACAATTACTTCACTGCCAAAGTAAAATTCAAGTACCCCCCCGCCCCCATAAAAATAAAGTCATATTTTTTTTTCTTGAACAGGCCATAATAAATGAGTACTTTTAGGGAAAACTTTATTATGCATTTTCTCTCAAATTTTATCAATTTTTACATTTATAAAGTCACTATTTTACTATGTTGTTGCATTTTGCATTATAATTAGACCTTGCATGTGTAATTAAGCCAGGGAAGAACCCCCCCCCCCCCTCAAAATACTAATAATTTTTTTTTGGGGTGGGGGGGATTCTATTCAATGCTTTCAACTTTGGGTAGGCTTGGTCTGCTTACAGTATCATACGGTTTATGGAAATATAACACTCACACGGTACAGTCCTAAATTTTATTGTATTTTACAACAGTTTAAATGATTTCATTCAACTTTAATCATGTAGGCTCATCAGAGCATTATGTACACCAAGATTAAACATTTTGGTGCACCTCCCCCCGCCCCCCACCCTCCCACACACACTCTCAATAAAACATCCACAAACAAAGACACATCTGTATTAACGTTTCAGGTTTGGCTAATCTGTTTTTATTCCATGGGGTTGAGCTAAATCAGGGGTTTATCTGAGTCACATCTGCCGGTGTAAACGACCTTTTGTCATTTAGAGGGGTGATTAGGACAAACTATTGACTGTTATTACAGTGGTGTGAAAAAGAAAGTACTCCCCCTTTGAATTCTATGGTTTTACATATCAGGACATAATAACAATCATCTGTTCGTCAGCAGGTTTTAAAATTATGTAAATACGACCTCAGATGAACAACAACACATGACATATTACACCGTGTCATGATTTAACAAAAATAAAAACAAAATGGAGAAGCCATGTGTGAAAAACTAAGTATACCTTACAATTCAATAGCGTGTAGAACCACCTTTAGCAGTAATCGTTTTCTGTATGACTTTATCAGTCTCTCACATCGTTGTTGAGGAAATTTGGTCCACTCTTCTACTTTGCTTCAGTTCATTGAGGTTTGTGGGCATTTGTTTATGCACAGCTCTCTTAAGGTCCTGCCACAGCATTCCAATCGGGTTGATGTCTGGACTTTGACTGGGCCATTCCAACACCTTAATTCTTTTCTTTTTCAGCCATTGTGTTGTAGATTTGCTGGTGTGCTTGGGATCATTGTCCTGTTGCATGACCCAATTTCGGCTAAGCTTAAGCTGTCGGACAGATGGCCTCACTTTTGACTCTAGAATACTTTGGTATAAGAAGAGTTCATGGTCAACTCAATGACTGCAAGGTTCCAAGGTCCCGTGGCTGCAAACCAAGCCCAAATCATAACCCCTCCATCACCGTGCTTGACAGTTGGTATGAGGTGTTTGTGCTGATATGTTGTGTTTGGTTTTCGTGGCGCTGTGCATTATGGCGAAACATCTAAACTTTGGTCTCGTCTGTCCAAAGGGCATTGTTCCTGAAGTTTTGTGTTTTGTTCAGATGTAACTTTGCAAACCTAAGCCGTGCTGCCATGTTCTTTTTAGAGAAGAGGCTTTCTCCTGGCAACCCTTCCAAACAAACCATACTTGTTCAGTCTTATTCTAATTGTACTGTCATGAACTTTACCATTTAACATGCTAACTGAGGCCTGTAAAGTCTGAGATGTAACTCTTGGGTTTTTTGCAATTTCTCTGAGCATTGCACGGTCTGACCTTGGGGTGAATTTGCTGGGACGTCCACTCCTTGAAAGATTGGCAACTGTCTTGAATGTTTTCCACTTTTGAATAATCTTTCTGACTGTAGAATGATGGACTTTAAATTGTTTGGAAATGGCCTTATACAACCCTTCACAGTAACAATTGCTTCTCTAAAATAATTTCTGATGTCTTTCCTCCTTGGCATTGTGTTAACACACACCTGAATGCTCCAGACCAACAAACTGCTAAAACTTTGTCTTTTATAGAGGTGGTCACACTTGCTGATGATCAATTAATCAAGGGCATTTGATTAGCAGTACCTGTCTGCTACTTAGCATCTTAATTCCTATGGAAGCAGTAAGGGTGTACTTAGTTTTTCACACATAGCCTCTCCATTTTGACTTTATTTTTGTTAAATAAATCATGACACGTGTAATACAGTATGTCATGTGGTGTTGTTCATCTGAGGTTGTATTTACCTTTTTTAGACCTGCTAAGGAACAGATGATTGTTATTATGTCCTGATATGTAAAATCATAGAATTCAAAGAGGGTGTACTTTCTTTTTCACACCCCTGTATGCACACAGTACAATTAGCTTGACATTCCCCCCCTCCCCCATCCAGAAGTGTTGCATCTGTGAAAGGAATAAAAATGCCTGCAGGATTAGTGAATTGAAGGCCATGACTGGTTAACTCTATTGAAAGCCACACAAAACGAATAAACTACAGTATAACTTGCCATACATGTAAACTATAATGAATTTTTAAATACAATAGGTAATACACACATATAATACAAATACTATACATACAGTTCTGTATATAATGAAGTATATATAAATTGGAGAGTAAGCGCAGACATAAAATGGTTAACATTCAATTACCTTTAATAGAATGCTAACATTTAATCAGGTTATTGTCAGTACCATACTTACCTGTACTATGTTTACTGTACCTACCTTACTACAGCACAGCATTCCTATTATGCTCTAAAAGAATGGGCAAAACTTTGCTAATATTGTCTATGTAGTTGTTGCATCTTTGTATAGTAAGTACTGCTGCGACACACTTTATTCGAGCAAATATCCAGTATGTACCTGGCAGATAAAAAACAAAAGAACAAGGCGCACAACGCACATAGTGTAGTAGAGTTAAAAATGTGACTTTATGGTTAAAAGTAAATATATCTGCGTACATCAAGTGAGAATAAACAAGCAGTTGGTATTCTTGTATACATTCCCTGAAGAAGTAACCCAGTGTTACGAAACGCGTTGGAAGAGAGGTGTCTATGCTCTTCTCCCCCCATCCTGTGTGATTCTGGACACTGTTTAGTAGCCGCCTGCCAAGTATCCCTCCCCGCTGCCAAGTACCATTGGACTGACACGCACGCTGTGCGTTCCACGAGAAGCATCGCAGAAGTTGAGGAGCGACTCGTGACGTCATCGCCGAGCGCACAACGAGGAGTGGCGGCAAACGGTGCAGTGATCCACAGACGCTGATTCCTGCGGCTCTTTTACCATCCTGTGAGCTGTGTGCTCTGGGGCTTTCTCTACAAGGGACTTATCCACACTACCCCTAAACGGAGGACGCTGTAAGGGACAGATGAGACGTCTCCTGACCCACTGCATGCCGAGATCCATCCGAGGGCGTCGCACAGTGTCATCTCCTGGTGTGGTAAACCAATATACCAACTGCTTGTTTATTCTCACTTGATGTACGCAGATATATTTACTTTTAACCATAAAGTCACATTTTTAACTCTACTACACTATGTGCGTTGTGCGCCTTGTTTTTTGTTTTTTGTCTAGTTCCTGGGGTGTCGAGCCACCCCCAAGAAAGGCTGCAGACCCACGATTAGTGCAAGATCCACATTTAAGGTCTACAACATTGTTTGTTTAATCACGGTGCACTGTTCACTCGATATTTGCTGTTCACTAGTTATTAGCTGCGCACTGTCACTTTTTTCTTCTATGTACCTGGCAGATACCTGGAATGCGCCGCTCCTTACCTCTGACAAGCCCCGTTGCGTTTGCCTTCCCAGCCATGGTTCATGCCTGGCTGACGGGCGGCTGATCTGTTAAATGATAATGATTAGGATTTAATAGGCTGCAATGCTTCGCGTGTCTACCAGATGGCATAAATTCATGAATTGTAATGCAGTATATATATATATATATATATACTGTGCAGTATTGCAGCCAGCGGGAAAAAAATGCTTCAATCCCTGCCTGGAAAATAATGCAATGCACTCGGGCAGAAAACAGTCACAAACCTCAATACACCCGAGTATACCCGAATTCGTGGGACTAGCCGAGCTCGAATAAAGTGTGTCGCCAGTGTATGTCGTTCCAGAAACTCATTATTCCTCTATTTTGGACGGTTTAACAACCTTTCTTAAATGATCCTTCATCTCATGCCATACCAGTTCGATGAGGTTCAAATCTGGTGATCTGGAACGGGAGGGGGAAAAAATAGCAAATTAGTTGAACAGATACTGTTTAAAACAATGAGAAAAAGTTCATGTACACTGGAGCCCTTACTCCGGTGACGTCTTAACCCAGTTGATACCGCCTCACAAGAATATAGGTAGTAGAGGTGGTATGTTTAGGGTCACTGTCCTGGAAGAACCGGTGACCATCAGATGGGAAATCATGACTAATGTATTCAACAATACGGATTTTCTCTTGGAAAAATACTTTGTCCATGATTCCTGGAACAAGAGAAGAAAAAATTATATTCAAACTGATCATTAGGGTACAGAATACACTACAGCTGTACTGTACAGTGCATAATGCTACAGCATGTGTCTTTGTACATTACATTATTTTACCCTCAAATATGATGATGAATCCTGGTCCACGTCTAGAGATCACACCGCACACATGCATTTTTGGCTAATCTGGTTTTTAATTCTATGGGGTTTAGGCTGAGCACCTCAGATGGTGTAAATTACCTTTTGTCATTGAGCGAGGGGGGGGGATTAGGACAAACTATTGACTATTATTATGCACACAGTACAATAAGATTGTACATTACCCCCCCACCCCCCTTCCAGAAGTGTTGCATCTGTGAAAGAAAAAAAATGACTGCAGGATTTTGAATTCATTGACTGGTTAACACTACTGAAAGCCACACAAAATGAATAAACTACAGTATAATTTGCGGTACATGTAAACTATAATGCATTTTTAAATAAAATAGGTAATACACACGTCTAATACAAATACTATACATACAGTTCTGTATATAATTAAGTATAAATAAAGGGGAGAGTAAGTGCAGACATAAAATTGTTAACTTTCAATTACCTTTAAAAAAAGGCTAACATTTAATCAGGTTATTGTCAGTACAATACTTACCTGTATTATACGTACTGTACCTGTACTTACCTTATTACAGTACAGTATAGTACTGTACCTTACTACATGCCGGTGGCATTCCCATTATGCTCTAAAAGTGCTGCTAATGGTGTCTATGTAATTGTTGCATCTTTGTACAGTCAGTATGTCATTCTAGAAACTCATTATTCCTTGTATTAATTTCTCCTTTTTGGACGGTTTAAAAACCTTTCTTATATGATCCTTCAGCTCATGCCATACCGGTTCGATAGGGTTCAAATCTGATGATCTGGAATGGGAGGAGAAAAAAATGGCAAATTAGTTGAACAGATACAAAACAATGAGAAAAAAAATCATGTACACTGGAGCACTTACTCCAGTGGCGTCTTAACTCAGTTGATACCACTCGCAAGAATAGGCAAGAGTCTGTAGGTTTAAGGCCATTGTCCTGGAAGAACCGGTGACCACCAGATGGGAAATCATGCCTAATGTATTCAACAATACGGGTGACTATTTGCTCTTCGAAAAATACTTTGTCCATGATTCCTGGAACAAGAGAAGAAAAAATTATGTTAAAACTGAACATTAGGGTACAGAATATACTATAGTTGTACTGTACAGTGCATGTGTCTTTGTACATAATTTTACCCTCAAGAATGATGATGCATCCTGGTCCACATCTAGAGATTGCGCCCCACACATGCATCTTCACTGGGTGCTTGGGACGTGGTTTCAGAGATAGGCGTCCTTTTTTATGGAATGCAAAAGTGGCAAATCTCTCTAGGAAACAGTTGTCTCGTCAGAAAAGATAGCATCCTGAAAAGTCTCGCCACTTTCGATCCAAGCCCCTGCTTGATCCACTCTTTTTACCTTGTTGGCATCCCTTATTATTGGATACACTGTTAAGACAAGGAAGAATTTTATAGGTACAGTAGTGTACAGTACAACACTTTACCTGTACTGTCCTAACTAAGGCACAGAAATTCCAGTATCAATACTGTTCTGAAACTCTGTTCTGTAAATTTGCATACTACAGTATTGCATTATACGAGACTATATTACAGTAAGAAACTTACTTGACACGTCCATATTTCCATCCCAATTGGCATCTCGTCACCCTGATGTGGTCTCAGATGCTGTGATATTGTGACTGTTCTCTTGAACAGTCTTGTAACGGATCCGCACCTTAGTTTACTGCTTACCTTGCCTTTCAGACCTGTGCAGTCCTGGAACACTTCCCCTGATATGTACTGCAGCCTGGATTCACTCATTAAAGCAATACTGTCACACGCCCCTTCAGCTATTGGTTCACTGACCTTTAAATACAGCCTTCCCACAATGCTTCCCTGCTGAGCATAATCCTTCCTTGATGTCACACGTGTTCTGCCACAAGCCCTAGGCTTGGCTCCGTTGTGTATTAACCTCTCTAGTTCTATTCCCTAGTTCCTGAGGCCTGCTGCTAGTCTTCATGCAGGGGCCTGTGTTCCCTGAGTATCCTGAGTATCCTGAGGCCAGTTACTACTCTCTACGTAGAGGCCTGCTTTGTTGAGGCCTGCTGCTAGTTTCACGCAGAGGCCTGTTCCTGTCTCCTGTGCTGAAGCACAGTACTCTCCAGTGTGTACTTCAGCTCCCTGTTTCCTGAGGCCTGCTGTGCTTCCATAGCAGAGGCCTATCTGCTGGTTCCTGAGGCCTGCTGCTAGTTTCACGCAGAGGCCTGTTCCTGACTCCTGTGCTGAAGCGGAGCACCTTCAGTTTATACTTCAACTCCCTGTTTCCTGAAGCCTGCTGCCATTCCCTTAGCAGAGGCCGGTCTACGAGTCCTGAGGTCTGTAGCTCTCTCTCTCCTTGCGCAGGCCCGCTCTGGACTCTTGTGCTGAAGCACTGGTTTACCAGTGCTGCCAGGCAGTATGCCCACTCCGGTCTGCCTACCCCTTCCTGTGACCAGTACCATGGGCCGTGGTCGCCGCACGCGCAGAACCCGCTCCCGCCCTGCAGCTATTACGCTGAAGCGGGTCCTAGTTGACTCCCTGTTGCCGAAACCCTGCTTGGATAACATTTACCCTGAAGTCCCCAATCCTGACCCTGGCTTGTCCACTAATGTTGCTGCCTTCTCCAGTCCCGACCCTGCTATGTACGACTACGAACTGCACAATCCGGATCAGCCTGCACGGTCTAAGGTCGGTGCTTATACAACCCCACCTCAGCCACGCGGTCCGACCCTGGTTTGTGGCGAGCACAACCGTGACAAGTCTTGACTGCACAGCGCTCATCATTAGCCTCGCTGATTTCGTCCAGCAGACGTTTTGCCGTCCTGCAGTTTAAAGGAAAAGAGAAGAATTTGAGCAATAAAAGCAGAAAGAGAAAAAATTAAAAAAACATTTTATATTTTCTTCTCAAAGTACGATAGTACAGCAATTGCTTGGGCCTAAAAATTGAAAAGAAAACAGGTAAACAAAAACATCCTTTTTGATATGCAAGAAGCTTTTTGAGTAATACAGTAAAAGCAGAAAGAAACCAAAAAAACTTACTGTTGTGACTGGGGGACTCCACTTAACACTTTTTGTCTGACCATGGGCATGATAGCTGACAGTGCTTTGTGCTAAATCGAGGCCCGAATTCAATAACCAGCATTTGATCTGTAAAATTCCATGTCCTTTCTTGTAAATGTCCTGTATTCTCATGCTGAGACCCTTTGAAATAACTTTCTTCGGCATCGCTGCTTTAGAAAATAAATCAAGCAGACAGCAATGTGTCTTCAATGTATATTCAGTGTGTATTGAATCAACGGAAGTGATGGTGTATTTAGAATGTAATGCACCTCGCTCAACAGGTTAAGTACTGTATACGCACACTTAACACCTGCAGCTCGTGTCCATTCAAATATGGACACAGTGCATAAAAGGTGAAACAAATTGCATAGCCTCCCACATGCTGATCTCTATCTGAATGGGCACTTTAACAGATGCTGTATTGTGCATTCTTCCATCTGCTTCCATGATCAACCCCAATTCTACGGATGCAGAAACCTGCTTTCTTCTGCTGTGCCGACCACGAGAAAGCAAAAGTCGGAAGCTGTTTTCAAGCCAAAGGTGCCTAGAGAAAAGGTTTCGAAGGTTCCCAAGGCAACAAACCTTGGCCCTTGCTTTGTGAAGAAGAAAATGGCCAAAATTCACAAGGATCAACTTGTTTGGACAGACACCAGAAGTGCCCATGCATCCACCGAAGCTGAATAGGACGAACATTTTCTGTTTTTCATGTCTGGAGCAAAGACAACGTGCCAGAACCCCCCATCCCCCCTGGTGCAGGAAACTCTCCCAGAAATACTGCCAGGTAGGACACACACCATGCTCAAATCCATGTATGCCATGTCCCACCCCCCCAAACCGTAAGTTACTTTAAAACCTCTAGTCCTACTTTAAAGTGTAGTAGCACATGCAATGCATGCTTTGTCTCCTCCAACCCCCCTCAAAAAATAGAAGATACTACTTAACAATGGACTGTACTGGCAACATGGTATACTCATTTTTTCTATTTCTGTTTTCTATTTTGCATGTATGGAGCTGGACAAAGACAACTTACAGGAAAACCCCCATTGGTGCAGCAAACTCTCCCAGCAATACTGCCAGGTAAGACACAGTGTTCAAACCCATTCATGCCATATTCCTTCACCCCAAGTGCCCCCAAACCTAAGGTACTGTAAACCTCTAGTCCTATTGTAAAGTGCTGTAGCCCATGTCATGCATGCTTTGTCTCCTCCAACCCCCCACCCCCCCCAAAGCAGAAGATTCAAGGCAGGGTAGTCATAATGTACTGTTTCCCATATCATGCCCTTTCTCCCCAAACACCACAAAAATCTGGATTGAATAATGTACGGTGCGATTGTAAATATATAATATTGTCTCTTTCTTTACGGACCAAGATCTCCACGAAGCGCTATCCATTGAGAAGAAGAAAAAGACAAGATTGTAAATTTGGAAGAAGAGGCGACGTTGTATTTTTGTATTATGCATTTTGTCTTTGTTATTCATAAAAATATAATGTTTCATTCTTTACATATAATTTTTTGGTGTGTTCATTTTTTACTGTTTACACACTTACAGTAGTACAGGTACAGTATTACACCGGTAAACGGCAAAGAGACAAGAACCCACTAGTAGTACTCGGTACCCTCAAACCAATGTAATATTATAATGTTAAAAACAATCCTTAATGTTAAACTGATTAAAATAATGAGTCTTAAAATACAACGAAGGACACACATATATATTAACCCTAAGATGAGCGAATATGACACTCCGGGTTATACAAAAGTATGAACAGATGAGGTGAATTAGATCAAATGTTCAGAAGGGAACTGATGTGCAGTATTCCCTGGGTGTAGTTGCTTAGGTGCGAGCAAGGGTGAGGGAGGGCTGCAAACCTGTCTAATGTGACAGATATGTCCCTAGGCAGTGTATTATAACCACAGTACTACACCGTACCGTACATAAAGTTGTAAAGGCATTTAAATATATATAAATATCTGACAAACAGTACCATATACAGCAGGCCTGCACAAGATACGGCCCGCGATGAGATTAAAAAAAAAACTTTAAAAAAAAAAATGGCGGCGATACCCCGCGGTCCCGCGGGTGAGGTGAGGTGCAGGGGAGGTGAGGTGCAGGGGAGGAGAGGTGCAGGGGAGATGAGGTGCAGGAAGGGTGATGTGAGGTGCAGGGGAGGTGAGGTGCAGGAAGGGTGATGAGAGGTGCAGGGGAGGTGAGGTGCAGGGGAGGTGAGGTGCAGGAAGGGTGATGTGAGGTGCAGGGGTTGAGGTGCAGGGGTGATTGGAGGTGTAGGGGGGGTGATTGGAGGTGCAGGGGGGGTGATTGGAGGTGCAGGGGAGGGGTGATTGGAGGTGCAGGGGAGGGGTGATTGGAGGTGCAGGGGGGTGATTGGAGGTGCAGGGGGGGTGATTGGAGGTGCAGGGGAGGGTGATTGGAGGTGCAGGGGGGGTGATTGGAGGTGCAGGGTGGTGATTGGAGGTGCGGGGGGGGTGATTGGCGGTGATTGGAGGTGCAGGGGGGGTCATTGGAGGTGTGGGGGGTCATTGGAGGTGCAGGGGGGGTCATTGGAGGTGCAGGGGGGTCATTGGAGGTGCAGGGGGGGTCATTGGAGGTCAAGGGGGGTCATTGGAGGTGCAGGGGGGTCATTGGAGGTGCAGGGTGGGTCATTGGAGGTGCAGGGGGGTCATTGGAAGTGCAGGGGGGGGTCATTGGAGGTGCAGGAGGGGTCATTTGAGGTGCAGGGGGGGTCATTGGAGGTGCAGGGGGTCATTGGAGGTGCAGGGGGGTCATTGGAGGTGCAGGGGGGTCACTGGAGGTGCAGGGCGGGGTCATTTGAGGTGCAGGGGGGGTGATGTGAGGTGCAAGGGGGAGAGTGATGTGGGGTGCAGGGGGGGAGAGTGATGTGAGGTGCAGGGGGGAGAGTAGTGTGAGGTGCAGGGTGGAGAGTGGTGTGAGGTGCAGGGGGGAGAGTGATGTGAGGTGCAGGGGGGAGAGTGATGTGAGGTGCAGGGGGGAGAGTGATGTGAGGTGCAGGGGGAGAGTGATGTGAGGTGCAGGGGGGGGAGAGTGATGTGAGGTACAGGGGGGGAGAGTGATGTGAGGTGCAGTGGGGGAGAGTGATGTGAGGTGCAGGGGGGAGAGTGATGTGAGGTGCAGGGGGGGAGAGTGATGTGAGGTGCAGGGGGGGAGAGTGATGTGAGGTGCGGGGGGGAGGGTGATGTGAGGTGCAAGGGGGGAGAGTGATGTGAGGTGCAGGGGGGGAGGGTGATGTGAGGTGCAGGGGGGAGAGTGATGTGAGGTGCAGTGGGGGAGAGTGATGTGAGGTGCAGGGGGGGAGAAGGATGTGAGGTGCAGGGGGCGAGAGTGGTGTGAGGTGCAGGGGGGAGAGTGATGTGGGGTGCAGGGGGGAGTAGGATGTGAGGTGCAGGGGGGGTGGGATGTGTGTGGTGTGCAGTGGGGTATTGTGTGTTTGTGGAGAGGGAGTATTATGTGAGGGGGAGAGATGGGGGTATGAGAGATAGATGGGGAGTATCGCAAAGGTTGATAGTGAGGGGTTCTGGGGGAGATATGAGGATGATAATGAGAGGTGCTGGAGGAGAGATGATGATGATGATGATGATGATGATGATGATGATGATGATGATGATGATGATGATGATGATGATGATGATGATGATGATGATGATGATGATGATGATGATGATGATGATGATGATGATGATTTACCCGTGCGGCCCACATTTTTTTTCCTTGGAGCATTTCGGCCCTTCTCGCTTTACGAGTTGTGCAGGCCTGATATACAGTATATACATCTTGAAATTAAGTTACTTTTAGTGCTTATATAGTACGATAAAAAAAATAAAGTACTGATGTACATAGTATATCTAAATACTGTTAATCTTTGACATACAGTTCCCAATAAAAAAATCTTTAAAATGCAGTACATACTGTAATGTAACATTCTAAATGCATTTAAATATATAAAAATGTCTCATTGAGATACTGTACAGAATACTACAGTATATAACTACAGTATACTGTAGCACATAAATGGTGTTTTTACTATATACAGTACAGTACTGTACAACAGATACACAGAGAGCAGTACTACTTTACAACAGATACAATTGACAATTTGATATACACGAATGCACAGAAATGTGTTTACACGCATATGCGTTTCAACAAGGTTCCAATTTGACATACATGCATGCGCAGAAATGTGATGACACGCATATGCATTTCAACAAAGTTCCAATTTAACATAAATGCATGTGTGGATTATATATTTTACATTCGGAAGGAGAGCAAAGTTGTAATTTTGTATTATTCGTTTTAACTTTATTATCCTGAAAAAATAAAATATTTAATTTGTTACAGTTCGAGAATTTTTGTATGGCTAAAAGTTAAGGAGCCTCAGGAAGAACTTATTTCCCATGTACTGTACTGTATACAGTATGAACTCATATTTTGAATCTTCAATTTACAATAACACACACACTTGAAGTACTGTACTGGAATAAAAGACAGGTTGAATTGCAATTATATTTTTTAAGACAATAATTTTGCAATTTTCTGCACTCGATCAAAACACTATTAAACTCGCGTCTTAGCGCGGGAAAATTTCAAGAAATCTCGAACCAACACAGGGTATGCAAACGAATACAGCCCGTGAAATGATCAGATAACAGCCGCTGCATCTGTAGGAAACACTTAACTCATTGTCACTGTAGTTTAGAAATGCATGGCAGGAAATACCTGCAAATGAACGGAGCATATCCAGCCCCGGACTTCTAAGACACCCCACTGGCGTGCTGCCAGGATGTCTGAAAAAGTCCAGAGTTGAAAGGACCCGACCTACTAACGTGTGAAGTGGGGAGGGAAAACCCAAGTACTCCCATCTTAGTGTAAAGTCTGGGCAGTCTAGCAGATAGTGACTCACCCAGACTGAGTGTCACCAGGTAAGGAGGTTGGGTCTCATATGCTAAGCGGCAAAGGTGCGAGGTACGCGCATGCCCTTAACAGAATGAGAATATTCCTCTGCCAGGCATGCTAAGTATTGGCAACTCTGGGATAGGTGGGAAAAGTTATTCCCACGGAGTGATAGGCTGCACAGGTTAGGTATAGGAGTTGTAACCCTATAAGAATCCGTGCAACCCATCGGGAACCAGCCTGATCTAAGATTCACCTTGTAACAAGATTAACACAGTACAGGGGGATCTGTGGGGTGTAAACCCATACTGAGGCATATTTATGTGTGATGATACAAATACGTACATTTTGAGGCAATTATTACCACACAAATTCAAGGGTTTCTCATGTTTAGGGGTCACACATTTACTCAGTTCTTGTTTCCAAGATTTCGTTTTGGGAAGAAGTTTTTTTCGTTTGCCCCCATCCCAGTAAGTGTATTTAAAGTGTAATTGTTTAACATAGTGTGTATGTCATTTGTGGAAATAAATTACAATTTATTTTATCTCTTCGCTTTGCTCAATCAAAGGATCTGGGTATAAATGCGTTAAAAGTGCTGGTCTCCCGCTTTTTCTAGTGGCGGCGGTGGGCTCTGATTGAGCCTCTGGTATAGCATCCTGTGGAATCCCATAGCATAGCAGGAGACTCGAAGATTGCGAGCTCCCAAGGCAAGAGGTATCATTCACATGTTTCACAAGAGTACGAAAAAATACAGTTTCCTTTTATCCCATAACTTTGTGCCTGCGGGTGAACATACTGTAGACAAGCGAGCCGTACAATTCCGGTCCTGGGATCACACTTGGATCCTTGTCAGGTGTGAAGGTTATGGACTACCGACGACAGGTCGGTCAAAGGTGCAACTGGAGGAGGATTTGGAACGGCATGAAGCCGGCATTGCTTTACCTGAGGGCACGGGGCCAATAGCTGCAGCAGTGATCACACTGAAGCCCGGTGTGCAGGAGGTTATTCCAGCCCCAAAGGGAGATGGACATGGGGAAGGAGAGGGTGCTCACTGGGATAATGGTGAAGGACTGGTTCTTGGGAATGTGGGAGGGATAGTCCCCGTGGCTACTGGACTCACCACCCCTGGAATCACCGCACTTCTTGCATCATGGGGAGAGAGGGCTACAGCAGATGAGAGGATTCAGATGCTGGCAGCAGTACACTTGTCAAGTGTCTCCTCACTCCCAAATGATCAATGGGGAGTAAGCAACCCCACAAGTGGACCACCACAGTTTTAACAAATTTGTCTGTGGCATCGATAGAATTGACGGGTTTCTCACGGACTTTGAAACCCAATGTCTAAGATACCGGGTGCCGCAACGGGACTGGGTGCTGTGAATGCACCCCATGTTGTCTGGGGTGGCCAAAGAGATGCTGCAGTCCATCCCACGAGAAGATCGGGATGATTACCAACATGTGAAAGCATTGCTGCTGTTGCAGTATGCCCTCAACCCAGAAGCATACCAGGGCAAGTTCAAGACAGGGGAACGTTATCCCAAGGAGTCCTATGTCCGGTACGGGGCCCGCATGGCAATGCAGGGGACCAAGTGGGTGGAGTATTGTGGTCCCACAAAGTACCACACATTGCTGGACTTGATTTTCCAGGAACAGTTATTACAGCAGTGTCCCTCGGACGTGAGGGCATGGGTCTTTGACCGTAAACCTAAGACCCATATGGAAGCTGCCAGGATGGTTGATGAGTATGTGACTAGTTGCACATTGATGGACGAGAAAGAGGCTCCCAAGAAATCGGCTGTGCCAGCCAAGGGAGCCCAGCAGACTCCTCAGTGGGTACACAAGCCTGCAGCAGAAGGCAGCGTCCCCAAAGCTGCAGAATTTAAGCACGAGAGGAGATGCTATCTCTGTAACAAAGTGGGTTACATCAGACTAGAAAGTCCAGACCATCAAAAGTCCAGGGAACCCTATCGTGGGCAACGTTCTCCAGCTGCGAGGCCAGTCGCCCGTGTGCGGCTGGCACACACAGAGGAGTCAAGTCCAGGCACGGAATCAACCCACAGAGGGACGTCCGTGGAGAGATCTGCGCTTGCCATCCCAGGACCAGCAGTGGAGACAGAGGGGCATCAGGTTGCACCAGTTGGGTTGCAAACTAACGAAGTCTGGCAGAAGCATATGTGGAGAGTGACCATCGTAGATCGCCAAGCGGACGGCTTCCTGGACTCCGGTGCCACTGTTACCTTGGTCCAACCTGATATGGTCCAACCAGAAGATTTGCTCCCGAGCCCCGGGATTCAGGTGACCATGCCAGATGGAGGACCGCGGTCGCTCCAGGTTGCCCAGGTCTTTTTGGATTGGGTTGTCGGACGTGGCATGAGGGAGGTGGGGGTATTGCCCAAGTTAGATGCTGAGGTCCTCCTTGGCAATGACCTGGGGATTGTAACCTGTGTGTTCACAGCCGAGCTGGCTCTGGTTGGAGCTATTACCATTAGTCACTCAGTCAAGCTCACAGCAGAATAATCCCCTGTCCCCCTGCATTTGGGACCAACTGTTCCAGGGGTCTCTGCGGAGACCAGACAGGTAAGCTAAACTGAGTCGCGACCAGAAACTGAATTACAGTTCCCTATATCTGTTCCCATTTCCCCCGACTTAGAGGCTATGGGTGGGTGGCCAGTGTTAGGGATCTAGTTCAGGGATGCGGTGAAAGCCGACCCCATCTTGGAAGGTATGAGACTTCGGGCGTCCGAGTCTAGGGCAAGTAAAGGGTCAGACCACTTTCTGTTGCACCACGGGCTCTTGTATAGGGAGCAAGGTTAAATAAAGTCTGGACAGATAGAAGACAGCTAGTGGTACCTAGGGAGTATAGGCAGCAGTTAGAGTAGGTAGCCCACTCCATTCCACTAGCGGGGCATCAGGGGGTCACTCGGACGAGAGCCCGGCTGTTGCAGCATTACTACTGGCCGAGGGCATCAAGGGCTGGGGCACAATTCTGCCGGTCCTGTGATGCCTGCCAGAGAGTAGGTAAGGCGGATGATCGTGTGAAGGCTCCCCTGAACCTGTTACCGGTAATCGGAGAACCATTCCAGAGGGTAGCTATGGATTTAGTGGGACCCTTCATGGTTCCAAGATGGTCGGGGAAGCGCTACATCCGCACGGCGGTAGCACTTGCCACAATTGATGCAAAGGCAGTAGCAAAGGCATTGTTAGTTATCTTTACTAGGGTAGGTTTCCCTAGCGAGATTCTAACTGATCAAGGGTCACAATTCATGAGTGAATTGTTACAGTGTCTCTGGAATGCGTGCAAGGTGAAGCACCAGCGCACGACCCGTTATCATCCCCAAACGAACAGACAATGTGAGAGGTTTAATGGTACCCAGAAGCAAATGCTGCGAGCTTTTATACAGGCGGAGGGGAAAGACTGGGAGAGTCTCCTGCAGCACTTGCTGTTTGCGTACCGAGAGGTATTGCAAGAATCTACAGGCTTTTCACCCTTCAAGCTGCTATATGGTCGCAGGATACGGGGACCTCTCGACCTATTCTGTGAGGGATGGGAAGGGGAGACTTCCAATACTGATGCTTCTTTGCTTCAGTACGTGGTAAATCAGAGATCGGTTAAAGATGCTCATGGGGCTGGCACAGGACAACCTTAGGGATGCTCAAACCAAGCAGAAGACTTGGTATAATCTGAATGCCCATAGTAGATCAGTCATCCAAGGTCAGCAAGTACTTGTTCTGAAGCCCACTAGGGAGAACAAATGAATGGGCTGCCTGGTCTGGACCGTACACGGTGATCAAAAAGATAAATGAATGTAAATGTTTAGTACAGCTAGATGGTGAGGCAGAACTAGGACCTATCACATTGCTCAAGGGAGTACTTCGCACCGAGTGAGGCATCAGTGCCGGCTATCTGTAGCCCACCGATGGGGGACCCGGCGAGCAGTGCTCTGTCAGACCTCCTAGGGGAGGCTAAGCAGGGGGGTACAGTGGAGCAGGTAGAGCTAGGGTCCCAGTTGAGTAGGCAGTAGAGAGCAGAGGCTAGGGCTATGTTAGAGCAGTATAGGGTTCTGTTCTCAGACAAGCCAGGCAGAACGCATATTACAGATCATCCTGTGCTCACAGGTGATCTGCGTCCTCTGCATAAGCGTGCCTACCGGGTATCGGCAGAGGTGAAGGGCAGTATAGAGAGGGAGGTAGAAGAGATGCTGGCCTTAGGGGTAATTGTACCGTGTCAGAGCCCTTGGGCTTGTCCGGTAGTCCTCATACCTAAGAAGGATGGGACCAGCAACTTCTGTGTGGACTACTGGCAGCTCAATGCAGGGACGGTGTCAGATGCTTATCCCATGCCCCGCATGGATGATTTGCTAGATGAACTCGCGGGGGCAATGTATCTGACGACTATGGATTTCAGTAAAAGGTACTGGCAGATCCTTTTGACCCAGGAGGCTAGGGAAAAGTCAGCCTTCATCACTCTGAGTGGCTTCTATGAGTTTTTAGTGATGCCATTCAGGATGAAGAATGCCCCGGCTACCTTCCAATGCCTGGCCAATAGGTTGTTAGAGGGGATGCAGAGTTTCACGAGGGCATACCTGGATCATATTGCTGTCTTTAGTAATTCATGGGATTCACATCTAGTGCATGTAGCAGCGGTGCTTGCCAGAATTAGGGAAGCAGGGCTTACCTTGAAACCCACTAAGTGCTAAGTTGGAATAGCAGAGGTATTGTACCTAGGGCACAGGGTGGGTGAAGGGCACCTTAAACCTGAACCAGCTAAGGTTGAGGCGATAGTGCAGTGGCCCATCTCCAAGACTAAGAAGCAGGTTATGGCTTTCTTAGGCACCAATGGCTACTATAGAAGTTTGTCCCTCAGTATAGTGCAGTGGCCAAACCTCTGACAGATTTGACACAGAAGCAACTCTCAGTTCTGGTTGTCTGATCTCCCGCCTGTGACGTTGCATTTCAGGCATTAAAGAACGTACTGGCCAGTGCTCCTATCTTAGTTGCACCAGACTATTCCAAAAAGTTTTTAGTGCAGACCAATGCCTCGGAGTTTGGCATCGGTGCTGTGCTCAGCCAAGTGGGGGAGGAGGGAGGCGAGCATCCTGTGGTGTACCTGAGCCGCAAACTGTTGCCCAGAGAAGTGGTTTATACCACTATTGAGAAAGAATGTTTGGCGATTGTATGGGCAAAAAAATACTGACAGAACAACGTCCCAGAGGGGCGGTTGAATCAGTGAGAAACCCTATAAACAGCACTCGGACACATGAGATGTGTGAGAAGTAATACAGGTGAGAGCTAGGATATCAAAATGAAATGGGTGATATGATGATAATAATTGTAACACGGACGTTGGGGGCTGCTGCTAAATTACCCCATGGGCATTCACGTGGAGCATTACATGGACTCTATTATGGATTGCGCTTACTGTTTTCACAAGTACACTGCATTGGAGTGCGACGCAGAGTGGGTGCCGTGGTGATACTGCGGGAGCGAGCCTCCGCGAGTGAAGCATTGCACAGCTGCATGCACAATGATAGCGGCCTGTGAATGTCAGAGGTACAGCCGCGTGACGCGTGCTGGGGGTGGAGCCTGGCGGCGATCCTGACACATGCATTGTGCATCCCATTGCAGTGACCCTATGAATATATGCATTTAATTCAACATACTTACCTGATTGGTCATTAATATAGTTATCAATTGTAGAGTGGTCGTGGGAGGGGAGAGTTTACTTAGGAACTCTCTTCCTCCTAGTAGGCTCACAATCCTATTTTTGTCAGGCATCTCTGCCTTAGTCATTCCCCCCTTTTTTAGGGTTGACTACCCAAGCTTCATTCATTGTAGCTTGGCCCTTTGGGGTATTTTTAACACCCTGTGTTTTATACATTTTGGTACTAATAAAGTGTTACAATTATTATCATCATATCACCCATTTCATTTGGATATCCTAGCTCTCACCTGTATTACTTCACACACATCTCATGTGTCTGAGTGCTGTTTATAGGGTTTCTCACTGATTCAACCGCCCCTCTGGGACGTTGTTCTGTCAGTATTTTTTTGCATTACTCTCTATTCCCTACTGCACCTCTCACATTTTTAATTAGTTATTATTAGGAGTGCTGGTGTTTTGCTTATTTTGTTGCGATCGTATGGGCACTACGCAAGTTGCAGCCGTATCTATACGGTCGCCCGTTCCGCGTGATCACAGATCACAACTCCCTAAGTTGGTTACAACAGGTGTCCGGGGAAAATGACAAGCTGCTGCTCTAGAGTCTTGCCTTGCAAGAATTTGACTTTACCATACAGCACAAGAAAGGCAGCGAGCATGGCAATGCGGATGGACTATCCCGCAATGGCAGTACAATTGAGCCTATAACCTCAAGAGTTGTCCGGCCTGTCAAAGCTCCAGACAAGGCGGTTGTAACAGTGCCTACACTTTGAGGTGGGGAGGTGTGACGGTGAGGGCGTACCCAGGCCAATAATAAAGGTATTATGCCAGGCTGGGTGCCCCTGAGCTACTGCTGCGGCATCTTTTATTCTTACTAATCACTGGCATGTATCTGGCATGTTCCTGGAATGCCACTCTGTTCACCCGGAGCATGCCGGGCTCCTTTTGCCTTCCCAGCCAGGCGCATTACACGGCTGACGCGCGGTTGATGTGTTAATTGATAATGGTTCAGGATTTACTAGGCTGCAATGCTTCTCGTGTCCACCAGATGGCATAAATTCCTGAATTGTAATGCAGTATATAAATGTATATATATATATATATATATATATATATATATATATATATATATATATATATATATATATATATATATATATATATATATATATATATATATATATATATATATACTGTATAACAACAACCCCTATAACCCCTAACATACACAAAAAGTACTGTATATGCACATCAATGATACTATAGGCCGGTGGGGGCGAGATGTGTTTGCAGCAGAGAGAGAACCGCTGCTCTCTCTGCGCAAACATCGGCACATTAAAAATGATTTAAAATACATTTTTATTCATAGTGTAGATGTGCAGGGGGTCTCCGGAGCTGAACCGCGTTGGTTTCAGGTCGGGAGACCCACTGCTCCCCGAGATACAGCCCCCTTTATGAGGTGCCGGTATCCCTCTGCATTTAAAGGTCCCGATCACGTGACCGCGACATGTAAACAAAGCAGAGAGATACCGGCACCCCCTAAAGTGGCCTGTATCTCGGGGAGCAGGGGGTCCCCGGACCTAAAACCACAGCGGTTCTGCTCCGGAGACCCTCTGCACATCTACAGTATGAATAAAAAACATATATAAATAAACACTCGTTCCTTACCTTAGCGGCTTTGTGCTATGGTAACGAAGCAGCATTTCTGTATTTTTAATAATATTGTACAGTGAGCAGGGGGTTCCCTGAGCCAGAAATTAATGCTCAGAGGACCCACTGCTCCTGCACAATATTATTAAAAATACAGAAATGCTGCTTCATTACCATAGCGTATAGCCGCTAAGGCAATGAAGGTGTTAACCCACCGTGCCCGCTTTATTGTGGGTAGAGGGGGTGGGTGAAGGGGGTATTTGGCCCTTGGTGTGAGTTTAGGACTTGCGGGGGGTTGCGGGTGCACTTAACCCCTTCACGACCGTAACAGTTAATACCGCTACGGTCATGAAGGGGTTACGCCCTCCCGCTACCCCCCGCAAGCCCTAAACAACCACCATTGGGGCTAATACCCCCTTCACTCACTCCCGCTACCCACAATAAAAAAAAACTCACACACAGCAGCCGCCAAAAAATAAATAAATAAATAAATGACTATAAATAAATACATTTAAAATACATTTTTATTTATAGTGTAGATGTGCAGGGGGTCTCCGGAGCGGAACCGCGTTGGTTTCAGGTCGGGGGACCCCCTGCTCCCCCAGATACAGCCCCCTTTATGAGGTGCCGGTATCCCTCTGCGTTTAAAGGGCCCGATCACGTGACCGCGGCCCGTAAACCAAGCAGAGGGATACCGGCATCCCTTAAAGGGGCCTGTATCTCGGGGAGCAGGGGGTCCCCGGACTTAAAACAAAAATGTTTCTGCTCCGGAGACCCTCTGCACATGTACAGTATAAATAAAACACACACATCAATAAAGAATCATTCTTTACCTTAGCGGCTATGTGCTATGGTAATGAAGCAGCATTTCTGTATTTTAATAATATTGTACAGTGAGCAGGGGGTTCCCTGAGCCAGAAATTAATGCTCAGGGAACCCCCTGCTCCTGCACAATTTTATTAAAAATACAGAAATGCTGCTTCATTACCATAGCATATAGCCGCTAAGGCAATGAAGGGTTAAGGCATAATAAACAATAAATACATTACATACATATTTTTAATGTGTGTTTTAAACCTCCCTGCCTCCACTGTAATCTATGTAAAAACCCCAGCCCCTATTGTGTGTTTTAAACTTCCCTACCTTCACTGTAATCTATGTAAAAACCCCTCCCCCTATTGTGTGTGAAGCTTCCCTGCCTTCACTGTAATCTATGTAAAAAACCCTCCCCCTATTGTGTGTGAAGCTTCCCTGCCTTCACTGTAATCTATCTAAGACCCCCTCCCCCTATTGTGTGTGATACTTCCCTGCTTTGACTAATCTGTGTAAGCCCCCCTCCCCCTATTGTGTCAGTTAAATCTGCCTGGCCTGTGTTTTCTGTGAGTGCAGTGTACTGTATGTAAATGTGGGGAGGGGGATCCCGTGTAAATAACCACACCCACACCCACTACCCACTACCCACCTGCACATGGCCCCTCCGCTGCTGCAAAAAAGAGACAAAAATTAAAACATACAAAGTAATGTCCCCTAACCCCTTAATCACCATAGCGGTTATTAACCGCTACAGTCATTAAGGGGTTAACCCACCCTCACCCAACACTCGTGATGCCTACATACCATCCCACACTAACCCCCCCCCCCCCCCCGTGAGGCCTAACCACCCAGTACCCACAAGGGAGGCCTACCCACATACCGTTGGGGAAACAGCCCCCCCACCCCCAGTACACACAATAAAAACAGTACAGTGACCCACAATAAACAGCATTATATTTATTAAATACTTTACCCACCCCCTGTGCCCCCCCATAAATACAAGATTTATCCTTTTACATACAGGGTTCATAACGCAGCCCCACGCGAGTCCCCGGTGGGCTGGCGGGGCACCTGGACAGACCTACAGTTTACCAGCAGCCCTTTTTACACAGGTTCTGGAGGCCTGCTGGTGGATCCCGCCAGCACCATGGCCCCCAGGTGGTCTCCTTGGGTCACCGTGGGCCACAATTGGGTCCCCACGGTAGGCCCGCGGATGTCTGGGAGCCCTGGGTCAGACCCACAGGTGTCTGCGGGGCCTCGGGTGGTTCATTCGGGGGTCTGGGGAACTCACGGGTGCTCACTACGGGTCCGCGGTGCCCCCACAGAAGTGGGACCACACATCATCATCCCCGCACCTACGGGTCGGCGGTGCCCCCACAGAAGTGGGACCACACATCGTCATCCCCGCAGACTATGGGTCGGCGGTGCCCCCACAGAAGTGGGACCACACATCGTCATCCCCGCATGTGTCACCCGTGGAACCACCAGCCTGATACCCTTGGGATACCCGAGGATACCCGCAGGTGGTCTCCAGAGGTCCCACGCAGAACCACGGAACCAACCCTGAATGTAAAAAAAATAAACCTGGCCTATACATTCAATACATACACCCTCCCCCCCAACACCTACAGTACAATAATGTGCAAAATAACTATTATCCAGATATGGATAATAGATTAATTGCCCATTATTAAAAACATTATCTAGCATATTCAAATAAATAAAGTACTACTGACCTCATCAATACGAAGTGTCCGTAGCCAGCAACATCCTTGTCTTGCCCACAACATACATTGCAAATACAAAGCCAATACATTGCAAGTACATTCAGATATCAATTAACCCCTTAAACACCTTATCAGATAATAACCGCAAAGGTGATTAAGGGGTTAAGCCACACAGGCCCGATACCCACCCTTCACCCATGAATTTGTACAGTGGCTTCATCATGCAAATATATATATATATATATATATATATATATATATATACACAGTATATATACACACGATGAACCAATATACAAATAAATGTAGAAGGGTTATCAAAAGCATACTGTCCTACAACCAAACACTTCTCCATACAGACACTACATTAAAATCAATTTCCTTTCATAATCCTAACTGATATCACAATCTATATCATCACAAACCAATGCAACACCTCACATTCCAATATAAATGATGCATAAAATCTATGCACCATATACATTCTGCAAATGAATCAACCAAGCACACAAAAATCAAAAGCCAATACATTGCAAGTACATTCAGATATCAATTAACCCCTTAAACACCTTATCAGATAATAACCGCAAAGGTGATTAAGGGGTTAAGCCACACAGGCCCGATACCCACCCTTCACCCATGAATTTGTACAGTGGCTTCATCATGCAACTATATATATACAGATATATATATACAGATATATATATATATATATATATATAGATATATATATATCTGTATAGTTATACGTTACCGTTCCAAGGATTGGTAAACAAGAGACAGCACTCAATGTTGAAAATCAAAGTGTATTAGTGAAAGCAAAAATACATCCAGAAACCCAACGTTTCGGTCCTACAGAATGGGACCTTCCCCCTGAGGAAGGTCCATTCTGTAGGACCGAAACGTTGGGTTTCTGGATGTATTTTTGCTTTCACTAATACACTTTGATTTTCAACATTGAGTGCTGTCTCTTGTTTACCAATCCTTGGAACGGTAACGTATAACTACATTCTCTATATGGGACGTGCACCTGTGGCTTACCAGCACCTATTGGAGTGCCAACTGCCTTATCTGACTATCTCTCTGTATATATACACTATATATATATAGTTGCATGATGAAGCCACTGTACAAATTCATGGGTGAAGGGTGGGTATCGGGCCTGTGTGGCTTAACCCCTTAATCACCTTTGCGGTTATTATCTGATAAGGTGTTTAAGGGGTTAATTGATATCTGAATGTACTTCCAATGTACAGTACAGGCAACTCTTATTCGAAAAAAAAACCAGTGGCAATTCCCCAAAAAACCCAGGAAACACCCAGGTACATTCTGAATACATGCCTTAAACTTTCCTTAAACTAGCCCCAGCATTTCTGCATATGATTAATGGCCTATCAGATTAACAGCGGGGGTCCCTGGCAGTCCCATTCAAACTGAATTGGAATGCCAGGGATCCCTGCTGTGTTAATCCTATGGGTCGTTAGTCAATGCAGAAATGCCTTAAACGTGCCTCAAACTAGCCCAGAACATACCCAGCACATACCCAGAATGTAACCCGGCTAGTTTACGGCAAATGTTAGAATAAACGTTGCCTCTACTGTATTGGCTTTTGATTTTTGTTTACTTGGTTGATTCATTTGCAGAATGTATATGGTGCATAGATTATATATATATATATATATATATATATATATATATATATATATATATATATATATATATATATATATATACACAGTATATATACACACGATGAACCAATATACAAATATATACAAATAAATGTAGAAGGGTTATCAAAAGCATACTGTCCTACAACCAAACACTTCTCCATACAGACACTACATTAAAATCAATTTCCTTTCATAATCCTAACTGATCTCACAATCTATATCATCACAAACCAATGAAACACCTCTCATTCCAATATAAATGATGCATAAAATCTATGCACCATATACATTCTGCAAATGAATCAACCAAGTAAACAAAAATCAATTAGCAATCATTATTTACATCCCTAACAATTCACACTCCATCCCGAACAATGAAACAATTAACTAATTCACGCCTGGAGCAGAACAATTTAGCCTGTGAAAAAATATAAGTACCAACCAAAATACAACCTTTAAAACCAAGGCTATTGCTGACCTCCCTCAAACACACAATACAATACCAAGGAATTAATCTATCTAATTTTAAAATACTTTAAACACACAATAAAGCATAGCAGCATAGACAAATTAATTTAAAACACATCAAATCAAGCTTTTAAAACAATATAATTTCTTACCCTGTATGTATATATCTCTCTAGACATATATACATACATACATACAGTGGCAAGAAATGATATACCACAAAAAAAAAAAATACACATGTTAAAAAACCTTTTGAAAAAATTAACAAGTTAAATAAAATACATTTCTATAGTTTACTTACCATTACATGCCCCCACCGACTCCCGTTGCGCAGCTTACTCACGAACCAATCCACGATCAGGAACCCATAAAATAAAAAACCATAAAATAATAAACATTAAACTAAAAATCCAAATCAATCCACGGGTCTTCTATTTGTAATCCATCTTCATCTGTATTCTTCTTTCTTCTATCTCCTTCCAGCGGGGCAGGGCGGGGTCTTCTCCCCGTCTGCAGCCACGCCCTGGTCTCCTTTCTTGCCCGGAGGTCCTTCCTCCGCGGCGTCTGGCTTCAAAATGAGACGACATAGGCTTTTAAAGGCCTATGACGTCACATTTTTCGTCATGGTTCCCACGGTCCTGATTGGGCCGTGAAAACCATGTGTTTTAGCCGACAAAAAAAAAATGATGACGTCACTTAAAGGCAATGACAGCACAGCCAATCAGAATGGCTTTGCTTCAATTGCCTTTAAGATGACGTCATGAAAAAACACATGGCCGCCCTCACATGGTATGGTAGCCAATCAGAGCGTGGGAACTCCATCCCTACTCTGATTGGCTCTAGTACCATGTGACAGAGGCTTGGGGGGAAAAAGGATGTGACGTCATTGAAAGCTTGTCACATGGTACTAGAGCCAATCAGAGTAGGGATGGAGTTCCCACGCTCTGATTGGCTACCATACCATGTGAGGGCGGCCATGTGTCTTTTCATGACGTCATCTTAAAGGCAATTGAAGCAAAGCTATTCTGATTGGCTGTGCTGTCATTGCCTTTAAGTGACGTCATCATTTTTTTTTTGTCAGCCAAAACACATGGTTTTCACGGCCCAATCAGGACCGTGGGAACCATGCCTTTAAAAGCATATGTCGTCTCATTTTGAAGCCAGACGCCGCGGAGGAAGGACCTCCAGGCAAGAAAGAAGACCAGGGCGTGGCCGCAGACGGGGAGAAGACCCCGCCCCGCCCCGCTGGAAGGAGATAGAAGAAAGAAGAATACAGATGAAGATGGATTACAAATAGAAGACCCGTGGATTGATTTGGATTTTTAGTTTAATGTTTATTATTTTATGGTTTTTTATTTTATGTGTTCCTGATCGTGGATTGGTTCATGAGTAAGCTGCGCAACGGGAGTCGGTGGGGGCAAGTAATGGTAAGTGAACTAAAGAAATGTATTTTATTTAACTTGTTAATTTTTTCAAAAGGTTTTTTAACATGTGTATTTTTTTTTGTGGTATATCATTTCTTGCCACTGTATGTATGTATGCATATATGTCTAGAGAGATATATACATACAGGGTAAGAAATGATGTTGTTTTAAAAGCTTGATAAGATGTGTTTTAAATTAATTTGTCTATGCTGCTATGCTTTATTGTGTGTTTAAAGTATTTTAAAATTAGATAGATGTATTCCTTGGTATTGTATTGTGTGTTTGAGGGAGGTCAGCGATAGCCTTGGTTTTAAAGGTTGTATTTTGGTAAGTACTTATATTTTTTCACAGGCTAAATTGTTCTGCTCCAGGCGTGAATTAGTTAATTGTTTCATTGTTCGGGATGGAGTGTGAATTGTTTAGGGATGTAAATAATGATTGCTAATTGATTTTTGTTTACTTGGTTGATTCATTTGCAGAATGTATATGGTGCATAGATTTTATGCATCATTTATATTGGAATGAGAGGTGTTTCATTGGTTTGTGATGATATAGATTGTGAGATCAGTTAGGATTAAGAAAGGAAATTGATTTTAATGTAGTGTCTGTATGGAGAAGTGTTTGGTTGTAGGACAGTATGCTTTTGATAACCCTTCTACATTTATTTGTATATTGGTTCATCGTGTGTATATATACTGTGTGTATATATATATATATATATATATATATATATATATATATATATATATATATATATATCTCTATATATATATAGATTTATATATATATATATATATATCTCTCTCTCTCTGTATATATATATACAGTATATATATATATATATAGTTGCATGATGAAGCCACTGTACAAATTCATGGGTGAAGGGTGGGTATCGGGCCTGTGTGGCTTAACCCCTTAATCACCTTTGCGGTTATTATCTGATACGGTGTTTAAGGGGTTAATTGATATCTGAATGTACTTGCAATGTATTGGCTTTGTATTTGCTATGTATGGTGTGGGCAAGACAAGGATGTTGCTGGCTACGGACACTTCGTATTGATGAGGTCAGTAGTACTTTATTTATTTAAATATGCTAGTTAATGTTTTTAATAATGGGCAATTAATCTATTATCCATATCTGGATAATAGTTATTTTGCACATTATTGTACTGTAGGTGTTGGGGGGGAGGGTGTATGTTTTGAATGTATAGGCCAGGTTTATTTTTTTTACATTCAGGGTTGGTTACATGGTTCTGCGTGGGACCTCTGGAGACCACCTGCGGGTATCCTCGGGTATCCCAAGGGTATCAGGCTGGTGGTTCCACAGGTGACACATGCGGGGATGACGATGTGTGGTCCCACTTCTGTGGGGGCACCGCCGACCCGTAGTCTGCGGGGGTGACGATGTGTGCGGGGATGACTTCTGTGGGGGCACCGCCGACCTGTAGGTGCGGGGATGATGATGTGTGGTCCCACTTCTGTGGGGGCACCGCGGACCCTTGGAGAGCACCCGTGAGTTCCCCAGACCCCCGAGGGAACCACCCGAGGCCCCGCAGACACCTGTGGGTCTGACCCGGGGCTCCCAGACATCCGCGGGCCTAACGTGGGGACCCAATTGTGGCCCACGGTGACCCAAGGAGACCACCTGGGGGCCATGGTGCTGGCGGGATCCACCAGCAGGCCTCCAGAACCTGTGTAAAAAGGGCTGCTGGTAAACTGTAGGTCTGTCCAGGTGCCCCGCCAGCCCACCGGGGACTCGCGTGGGGCTGCGTTATGAACCCTGTATGTAAAAGGATAAATCTTGTATTTATGGGGGGGCACAGGGGGTGGGTAATGTATTTAATAAATATAATGCTGTTTATTGTGGGTCACTGTACTGTTTCTATTGTGGGTACTGGGGGGGGGGTGTTTCCCCAACGGTATGTGGGTAGGCCTCCCTTGTGGGTACTGGGTAGTTAGGCCTCACGGGGGGGTTAGTGTGGGAGGGTATGTAGGCATCCCGAGTGGTGGGTGAGGGTGGGTTAACCCCTTAATGACTGTAGCGGTTAATAACCGCTATGGTGATTAAGGGGTTAGGGGACATTACTTTGTATGTTTTAATTTTTGTCTCTTTTTTGCAGCAGCGGAGGGGCCATGTGCAGGTGGGTAGTGGGTAGTGGTTGTGGGTGTGGTTATTTACACGGGATCCCCCTCCCCACATTTACATACAGTACACTGCACTCACAGAAAACACAGGCCAGACAAATTTAACTGACACAATAGGGGGAGGGGGGCTTACACAGATTAGTCAAAGCAGGGAAGCTTCACACACAATAGGGGGAGGGGGTTTTACATAGATTACAGTGAAGGCAGGGAAGCTTCACACGCAATAGGGGGAGGGTTTTTTACATAGATTACAGTGAAGGTAGGGAAGTATAAAACACACAATAGGGGCTGGGGTTTTTACATAGATTACAGTGAAGGCAGGGAGTTTAAAACACACATTAAAAATATGTATGTAATGTATTTATTGTTTATTCTGCCTTAACCCTTCATTGCCTTAGCGGCTATACGCTATGGTAATGAAGCAGCATTTCTGTATTTCTAATAAAATTGTGCAGGAGCAGGGGGTTCCCTGAGCATTAATTTCTGGCTCAGGGAACCCCCTGCTCACTGTACAATATTATTAAAATACAGAAATGCTGCTTCATTACCATAGCACATAGCCGCTAAGGTAAAGAACGATTCTTTATTGATGTGTGTGTTTTATTTATACTGTACATGTGCAGAGGGTCTCCGGAGCAGAAATGTTTTTGCTCCCCGAGATACAGGCCCCTTTAGGGGGTGCCGGTATCCCTCTGCTTGGTTTACAGGCCGCGGTCACGTGATCGGGGCCTGTAACGCAGAGGGATACCGGCACCTCATAAAGGGGGCTGTATCTCGGGGAGCAGGGGGTCCCCCGACCTGAAACCAACGCGGTTCAGCTCCGGAGACCCCCTGCACATCTACACTATAAATAAAAATGTATTTCAAATGTATTTATTTATAGTCATTTATTTATTTATTTATTTAGATTTATTTATTTATTTTTTGGCGGCTGCTGTGTGTGAGTTTTTTTTTATTGTGGGCAGCGGGAGTGGGTGAATGGGGTATTAGCCCCAACGGTGGTTGTTTAGGGCTTGCGGGGGGTTGCGGGAGGGATTAACCCCTTCATGACCGTAGCGGTATTAACTGCTACGGTCGTGAAGGGGTTAAGTGCACCCGCAACCCTCCCGCAAGTCCTAAACTCACACCAAGGGCCAAATACCCCCTTCACCCACCCCCGCTACCCACAATAAAGCGGGCACGGTGGGTTAACCCCTTCATTGCCTTAGCGGCTATACGCTATGGTAATGAAGCAGCATTTCTGTATTTTTAATAATATTGTGCAGGAGCAGGGGGTCCCCTGAGCATTAATTTCTGGCTCAGGGAACCCCCTGCTCACTGTACAATATTATTAAAAATACAGAAATGATGCTTCGTTACCATAGCACATAGCCGCTAAGGTAAGGAACGAGTGTTTATTTATATATGTTTTTTATTCATACTGTAGATGTGCAGAGGGTCTCCGGAGCAGAACCGCTGTGGTTTTAGGTCCGGGGACCCCCTGCTCCCCGAGATACAGGCCCCTTTAGGGGGTGCCGGTATCCCTCTGCTTGGGTTACATGTCGCGGTCACATGATCGGGACCTTAAACGCAGAGGGATACCGGCACCTCATAAAGGGGGCTGTATCTCGGGGAGCAGGGGGTCCCCCGACCTGAAACCAACGCGGTTCAGCTCCGGAGACCCCCTGCACATGTACACTATGAATAAAAATGTACAGTACTGTATGTTAGGGGTTATAGGGGACGGCTTTAAAGACAACAGCTCGCAAACGCCCCCATGCGTTTTTACACGGCATTGCAGTATTGCAGCCAGCGGGAATAAAATGCTTAAATCACAGCCGCGAATATAACGCTATATACCCCGGGAGAAAACGACACAAAACCGCACATCGCCGGGAACTTCTAAAATTCGCGGAGCTAGCCAAGTAAGAATAAAGTTGGTCGCCAGTGTATATTGGGGAATTGTAAAGTGCCAGCTCTGTAACCCAATGATGGCAGAAACAAAGCAATTGTACTAAAAATTTATGTGTGCTTCAGTGTATTTCCCACCCGGTAAAAGGTGGTCAGAGCAATGTATTTTCAAAGTTTAAAGTGTATAAATGCAGCAGTGTTTCTCCGGGGAAAGTATAAAGGAAAAATGGTTTTAAAGTCCGGCGCTTGGCAGCATTGAAAGTGGATTTTTGCTCACTTTGGCTAGGAAGCTCCTAGCGTGCTGAGATTTGCTGTGAGCGCCGTTCGGTTAAAACCATGAAAAGTTATATACAGGCATACCCCGCTTTAACATACGCAATGGGACAGGAGCATGTATGTAAAGTGAAAATGTACTTAAAGTGAAGCACCACCTTTTTACCACTTTACAATGCATGTACTGTACTGCAATCGTCATATACGTGCATAACTGATGTAAATAATGCATTTGTAACCAAAATAAATACAGTAGGCTTTATTGAAATAAAATCTTTAATGTCAGCTGATTTTTCTTATGTGCTGACAGATACAACATGGATGAATGGAAAATTATTTTAAAAATATGTAGGAAGGATGAAGGAGAGGGCATATCTTCTACTGTAAAGTATTTTTACTGAAAGGGCATGAAGTTGAGGTGCATTTATTTGACTGACTGATATATTTTTGGGACTTATTTTTTGTGATTTTGGTGAAAACAGTACAGTACAATACTGTACAGTACAGTGTTTTACAATGCTGTGCTTCCTTAGGCCGTGCGTATAGTGCCTGCGACCGGCGACTTCACCCATCCCCGCTAGCGAAAGTTATATTTCGCTTTGCGGTGGCATCGCAGACTCCAGGACATTTGATTTGTTCAGGGGCTGTCACATGAGGTGACAGCCCTTGAAAATCAAATATTCCCGGCTCCCAAAGTCCGCTCCGTCGCATTGGCGCTCTCGCGCTTACTATAAGCGCACGCGGCGGCAATGTGCTTGTTTTTGGGCGGCATCGCCGGCACTATACGCACGGCCTTACTCAGGTCCTTGATCACCTTGGCTTACACGCACGCACTCCCTCTGTCACACAATCTCTCACGCACGCACTCTCACTCAGTCACACAATCTCTCACGCACTCTCACTCAGTCACACAATCTCTCACGCACTCTCACTCAGTCACACAATCTCTCACGCGCTCTCACTCAGTCACACAATCTCTCACGCGCTCTCACTCAGTCACACAATCTCTCACGCGCTCTCACTCAGTCACACAATCTCTCACGCACTCTCACTCAGTCACACAATCTCTCACACACTCTCACTCAGTCACACACTCTCACGCACTCTCACTCAGTCACACAATCTCTCACACACTCTCACTCAGTCACGCACGCACACGCACTCAGTCGCACATGCACTCAGTCACGCACGCACTCAGTCATGCACGCATGTGCACTCAAAATCACACACAGACACACTCAGACACACACTCAGACGCACACTCAGACAGACACACACACACTCAGACAGACACACTCAGACACACACACTCAGACACACACACACACACACTCAGCCAGACACACACACTCAGCCAGACACACACACACACACACACACTCAGACAGACACACAGACACACACACTCAGACACACACACAAGCACAGAATGCAGTAGAAGAGCACATCCTCCTCCCCCATAGCCTGTAACTCACATGCAAAGTTCCGTTCTACTGCAGCAGCAGCAGCAGGCTAGAGCGTGCTCTGAGGAGGGAGAAGGGAAGCAGAGGGAGAAAAGCCAGGAGCTGCAGTGCGGGCGGAATCACTGCTATAGCTGCTGATTGATGGCGCGCCCGTTCTCCCCGTTCCCCCTGCCATCTGGCCCCATTCCCCCTTACCCCTTACCTGCACTCCCGCTCAGTTAAGGACCACAATAAAGGCGGTTGCTGTATTGGAGGTGCGCACGCATGCACGCCGGCCCCTGGTGTCCATACTCGCGAAGCATGGGTACGTACACAGGGGTATGGTGCAACTAAAAATAAATGTACGTACTTGCGAGTGTACGTAAAGCGGGTGTACGTAAAACGGGGTATGCCTGTAGCGCAATTTTTATACAGTCATATAAAAATTGATGAATGAAAATCCTGCTATTTTAATTGTACCAATATGTTAGGCACATAGGGATTTTTATTTGAAACGCCAGAGACAGAGGAACCAGATTAATCTAAGATTCACCATGTAACAAGATTAACATCGTAACAAGCTTCAAGAGTTCGGAAGAACTAAGGTTCCTAGATCAAATACTCCAGTGGCAGAATGAAGGAAGCAGCACCGGCGGAGTAACAGTGGTTGCGAGCGGCGCCACTGACCAAAGACTGTTTCCAGCACTGTTTGCGAGCAACTCCCGCTCGTGGGAAATTGCTCTTAAAGACATTTGTTTCCAAGATTTCGTTTTGGGAAGAAGTTTTTTTTTAGTTTGCCCCCGTCCCAGTAAGTGTATTTCAAGTGTAATTGTGTAACATAGTGTGTATGTCATTTGTGGAAATAAATTACAATTTATTTTATCTTTTCGCATTGCTCAATCAAAGGATCCGGGTATAAATGTGTTAAAAGTGCTGGTCTCCCGTGAAAGTGATGTAACCCTGGTTTGAACATGTAGTGAATAGATATACATACCTACTAGTACCCAGCAGAGGGTACCCTAAGTATATTCAGACACTGCCTGTCGTAATCAGGGGGATCTCTGGGGTGTAAACCCATACCGAGGCTGTAACAGGAGAGTTATCCCTGTTCAGGAAATGTGCCTCTAATCCAGCAGTGTGGTGGTTAACTGCTGGTAGTCAATTAACCAACACCACCTGGCCGATTAGGTTTCTTAGAAAAGCCTGCCCTTGAAACAGGAAGGGAGATTGTTCCTGAGTCTCACAAGTTGTGGGACTGACCATAGGGACAGATGTCTTGAGCCTGCCAGAAGAAACAGCACGCTGCCTGCAAGACACAGGGGAAAGAACCTCTAAACATGAATGCTGACACAGCCTGAGGAAAAAGGCAGCAACCTAGGAACAGAGAATAATTTCCCTCCAACTACAAGAAACAGATAAGACTTTCCTTTATAAGATTTTTGGTATATCTGCACATATCAAGATATATGTTTGGGGCTGGGAGACATGCTTATCTAAAGGGAGTTGTGGACTGCATAGGTTTCACTAGAAATACTCCCAAGTGGAATAGAACTTTGTTTGACCCTTTATTTGCATATGTTTGGAGGATTTTCTTATGTTAAAGAAACAGGTGCAATAAAAGCCTTATTTAATTTCACCTTAAAAAAGTCTCTATTGCATTACTCTGTGCACGTCCTCCTACAGAGGCATATACATGTGTGATGATACAGTATGTATACATACATTTTGTGGCAATTATTACCACACAAATTCAAGGGTTTCTCGTGTTTAGGGGTCACACATTTAGTCAGTTTTTAATTTTTCTACTATGAAGGCCCACTGAGAGCATATTTGAATCTCTAGAGCGACACAGGTCCACCACTTCATGAGTGCAGTTTAGGGGCTTTTTGATCCCATCCTGGGGATCTACCTTGTCATGAATGATGGACTTGAAATGTATTTTACATATTTGTATAATAAAATTAAATACACATATTTACATCTTTTTCCATTGAACATTACAGTAAATTACCTGTTCATTTCTGAGTTCAAGTAGTACAGCATGTGTATAGCCCAAAGTATTGGTCCACTATATGTCACAAATACAGTAAGAAAGATGGCTGGTATCTCAACATAGTTGTCCAAGCCAACAAAACCAGCAGAAATGTCCACAGTAGTAATGGTATTTGAATTGCCCTAAAAAAAAGAAAGAAGTAACATTTAAAAATGTTTTATACATAAGCCTTTGTGTGTTATATATACATACATACATATACAAACACACAGTAGAGTCTCGTTTAACCGACACTCTGTTTCATCTGACATGCCCCCCCCCCCCCTTCCTTATCACTTACCAGGCTTACCGGCAGCACAGCGGCCTAGGAGTTAGACAGCTGGCGGCAGTAGAACACCATGTCAGCCGAGGGAAGAAGTTGAAACAGGTGGCGGTGGCTTGGAGGCAAGAGAAGACATGCGATCTGGACAGGAGAAGAGCAGCACAGGAGACAGCAGGGAAGGAACGCGCTGTAACACGGGAGCTTGACTAGCATCTGACCTCTGGTGCCAGCACTGTAAGTCAGATGCCGCCTGCTGTCTCCTGTGCTGCTCTGCTCCTGCCCCGATCGCATGTCTTGTCCTGCCGCGGGCAATCCACCGCCACCCGCTGTTTCAACTTCTTCCCTCGGCTATTCTTGATATAGATATTATATATAAGAAGCGCATTTAATTAATTTTTTTGTGATGAAATGTTCCCTGCTGTACATTTTTGCTCAGAATATATATGATGATATAATGTGCGGTGAGGAGATATTGGATTTATATTGTTGTATTTCATGGATATTTAACACTCCAATATTATCCTGTATGACCTTTTTATGGATGCAGGAAATTATTCTTGCACCAAATAATTGTTGTTGGTTAGAGTCTAATGACTCATTGGAAATGTATTGGTTAAGGTCCAATTCAATGACCAGCAATTTTTAATATTATTAAAGTTATTTGATTGGTATTGCTAGTATATTAAATTATTCTTAATGCATAATTTTTTTTGAAATAATACTATTTTTGTGGGTTGTCATTTAGTATATCATATTTTTGCTTAGTGTTAGGTTTGTAATGTACTGTCATATCATTTTATGGTTTTATGATCATTAGATTGTGATGTAATTAGGTAGCTGATTGATAGCACTTTATCCGGTTTTGGTCCCCATTGGCTGAGACATTATCCAGCACAGGTATTTAAGTAATACCAGGGGATCACATGACTAAACCCCTGAAGAAGTGTCAATCCGACACGAAATGCGTTGCGGTGAGCTCAGACGCAGTAACGTGACGCCTGTGACGACGGACACCCGGAAGCTGCAGTCCAAGTACACCACGGGGATTCCGACAGGATTTGAGTTCTAGCCCATCTTGAGTTCTAACACCATCTTTAGCTGGACTCTTTCTCTCAAAGATCTGTGGACTTTCTGATCGTGGGGTTCTACTAGATGGAGCCCGACTCTCTGTGGGTTCACGAACATCAGGATCAATTCAGATCAATTCGATTCATCTCTTTTTATGTAAAAGTTATGTGTTCCACATTCTCGACATATAAAATATTATTGTGTACTAATTTAGGTTTTTCATAGTTACATAGTAGATGAGGTTGAAAAAAGACGTACGTCCATCAAGTTCAACCTATGTTTAGACAACAGATACTTTATCCTATATCTATACTTACTTATTGATCCAGAGGAAGGCAAACAAAAAAACCCCATTAAGGGGAAAAATTAAGTCCTTACTGACTACAAGAATTGGCAATCGGATTAATCCCTGGATCAACATCCTTCCCATGTATACTTATTTGGTATATCCCTGTATACCTTACCCATCTAAAAAGATGTCCTTTTTTTAACAAATCTATTGTATCTGTCATCACAGTCTCCATGGGTAATGAATTCCACTTTTTAACTGCCCATACTGTAAAGAACCCTTTCCTTTGTTGCTGGTGAAATTTCCTTTCCTCCAACCTTAAGGGATGGACCGAGTCCTTTGTACTGCCCGTGGGATGAATAGTTCTTTTGAAAGCTCCTTGTATTGTCCCTGAATATATTTGTATATAGTTATCATATCCCCTCTTAGACGCCTCTTTTTTAATGTAAATAAATCTAATTTAACTAGTCTCTCCTCATAAGTTAGATTGTCCATCCCCTTTATTCATTTGGTGGCTCTTCTCTACACTCTCTCTAGTTCCATAATGTCTTTTCTTAGGATTGGTGCCCAAAATTGTACTCCATATTCAAGGTGTGGTCTTACTAGTGCTTTGTAAAGAGGCATAATTATGTTTACTTCCCTTCCATCCATTGCCCGTTTGATGCAAGATACTGTAAGCTCTTGTTTGCCTTTGCAGCTACTGCATGACATTGGACACTATTGCTAAGCCTGCTGTCTACAAGCACTCCTAAATCCTTCTCCATCAAGGATTCCCCCAATATATCTCCATTTAATTTGTAAGTCGCCTTTTTATTCTTGCATCCCAAATGCATAACCTGACATTTATCTGTATTAAACCTCATCTGCCATTTACCTGCCCATGTTTCCAGTCTCTCCAAGTACTTCTGAAGAGAAATTACATCCTGCTCTGATTCTATTACCTTACACAATTTAGTATCATCAGCAAAGATGGAGACTTTGCTCTCGATCCCAACCTCAAGGTCATTAATAAACAAGTTAAAAAGCAGGGGTCCCAGTTCCGATCCCTGAGGTACTCCACTCACGACTTTAGCCCAACCTGAAAAAGTTCCTTTTGTGACAACCCTCTGTTGTCTGTTCTTTAACCAGTTTTCAATCCAGGTGCATATATAATTACTGAGTCCAATTTTCTTTATTTTGTACACCAACCTCTTGTGTGAAACCGTATCAAAAGCCTTTGCAAAATCTAAGTAGACCACATCAACTGCATTACCCTGGTCTAAATTCCTACTTACCTCCTCAAAGAAACAAATAAGGTTAGTTTGGCAAGATCTATCCTTCATAAATCCATGCTGACTATTACTAATAATTTTGTTTTCCATTAGGTATTCCTGAATATTATCCTGTATTAAACTTTCAAGTAGTTTCCCTATTGAAGTCAGGCTTACAGGTCTGTAATTTCCCGGTTGTGATCTACTGTAGTTCCCTTTTTAAATATAGGCACTACATCTGCTTTACGCCAATCTTGTGGTACTGAGCCTGTGGAAATGTAGTACTTGAATATTAAATATAATGGTTTTGCTATTACTGAGCTTAACTCCTTGAGAACTTTTGGATGTATGCCATCGGGCCAGGTGCCTTATTTACTTTAATTTTTTCAAGTCGCTAATGAACTTCTTCCTCAGTTAACCAATTGTTCATTAATATGGAGGTTGTGGCTTCCTTCTGCGGCACTACTATTGAACTTGATTCTTCCCTGGTAAACACAGAGGCAAAGAATTTGTTTAATACCTCAGCTTTTTCCTTATCTCCAATAATCTGCCTACCCATCTCCCACTGAAAGGGTCCTATATTTTCTTTAATCATTTTTTTGTTAAGGTACTTAAAGAACTTTTTAGGGTTGACCTTACTTTCTATTGCAACCCTTTTTTCATTATCCATTTTTGCTAATTTGATTGCCCTTTTGCAATTTTTGTTACATTCCGTATAAACTGATGTGTGCTTTTCTAACAATGTTTTAAAGACTGCCCATTTATCTTCTACATTTTTCCCTGCAAAAACATCATCTAATTGTATTACTACTAGATTAGACCTCAGTTTATTAAAATCTGCCTTTCTAAAGTTTAAGGTCTTTGTTGAACCCAAGTAATCTGTTTTTTGATCATTTGTTTCATATGAGACCATGCTATGATCACTGTTACCCAAATGTTCCAGGACTTGAATATTTGTTATTACTTCTACATTGTTTGATATGACCAAATCCAGAACTGCCCCTCTCCTGGTTGGTTCTTCAATAATTAGGGTCATATAATTGTCTTTAAGCACCCCAAAAACCTGTTTCCTTTTGTTGTAACGCTAATCTCATTGCCCCAGTCTATGTCTGGATAATTAAAATCCCCCATTATGCAAACATGACCCAGTTTTGATGTCTTCTCCATTTCAAAAGTATTTTAGCTTCCTCAATCTCACAGATATTTGGTGGTTTATAGCATATTCCCACAAACATTTTCTTTATACTTTTACCTCCACTGCTAATTTCTATCCACAAAGTCTCTACATTTTCATCATTCCCTTCATAGACATCATCCCTTATAATAGGTTTTAGATCCGGTTTAACATATAAACATACTCCACCTCCCCTTCTATTTGTTCGATCCTTCCGAAAAAGAGAATAACCCTCTAAATTAACTGTTCTGTCATGAGTTTCATCCCACCATGTTTCAGTAATGCCTATGATATCATACTGCTCCCTTGCAGCTATTAATTCAAGCTCCCCCATTTTATCTGTCAGGGTTCTTGCATTAGCAAGCATGCATTTAAGTTTTTTTCCCAGCAGTTTTCTAGTATTATCTGTATTTACTATGGGTGTCTCACTGCTGGTCAAACTTGCACTTGCCCCCATTCTACCTCCATACCACCTCATCTCATCTATTCCATTTAGTTCATTATCTCTTTCATTCCCCTCCCCCCTCCATTCTAGTTTAAAATCTCCTCCAACCTTTTTAGCATTCTCCCCCTAGCACAGAAGATCCCTCTTCATTGAGGTGCAATCCGTCCCTAGAATATAGATGGCACCTCTCAGAAAAGGAGTCCCAGTGCTCTAAAAACCCAAACCCCTCCTTCCTGCACCACTTTCTAAGCCATGCATTAACCTCCCTGATCTCTGACTGTCTCCCTGTGGTAGCGCATGGCACTGGTAGTATTTCAGAAAATACTACCTTGGAGGTCCTTGCCTTAAGCTTTTGGCCTAGATCCCTGTAATATTTTTTTAGGACCCTCCATCTTTCTCTAACTTTGTCATTGGTGCCAACGTGTACCAAGACCGCCGGGTCAATCCCAGCACTCCCCCAAACAATCTGTCTACACGATCCGCCATGTGCAGAACCCTAGCACCCGGGAGACAACAAACTGTTCGGTTCATGCGGTCCCGGCAACAGATTGCCCTATCTACCTTCCTAATAATGGCGTCCCCTGCCACCACAATCTTTCTTTGTATCTGAGCATCCTGAGTCCCCACTGTGCTGGAGGAACTATTCCCCTGGATGCTAAAGGAATTAGTCTCCCCCAGCCTTGCCATTTCTGCCCCAACATTCCCAATATCTTCACTCAACATGGCAAATCTATTGGGATGTGTCAGCTCAGAAACAACCTGCCTCTCCCTATTGCCCCTGCTTCCCCTTCTAACTGTCACCCAGCTACCTACCTGCTCCTCACTAACAGCAACCAAGCTACCTACCTGCTCCTCACTAACAGCGCCACCATCTGCACCACTAGTCAAAGCAAGGGCCTGCTCAGTGAGCTCTAATTCCCTTTCAAGATCGCCAATGTCCCTCAATATTGCAAGTTGCCTCTTCAGATCAGCAATCTCTGATTCTAAAGAAACCACCCGCTCACACCTCTCACAGCGGTATGCTCCTTGGAACAGCTGCTCCAAGTGCACATACATGTGGCAAGATGTGCATTGAGCGGCATTTTCAATCCTGCTCATTCTAGCAACTATGAAGTTTATAAATACTAACAGTAAACTGTACTTCAATATACTATACCTTGTTTAACCGCTTCTTTGTTCAAACTGCACACACTTTTAACAACCAGCACTTCAAATCAACCACACAGATTAGTCAGTACACGCAAGCTCAGGATTCGTTAGAAGCCTCTGTTTAAATAGGGACACCCACCAGATGTGTTAGGTTATCAATTAACTAACCCCACCCACGGCAGGTTTCGGTTTCCTTTCCTGCGTATGGGGGGGGGGAACAAATACTTTCCGTATTATCCGACATTATTGTTTATCTGACACGGTATTGGTCCCGTTTAGGTCGGATAACCAGAACTCGTGTATATGCATATACATACATACACACATCACTATATTTAAAACCCTTGAAAGAGAGTTTGTTACACACTGTTTCAAGATGATACTGAAATGTGTATATATACTGTACCTCCGACTAATTAATTTGTTTCTGGAACATAACTATGATCCAAATGCAATTTAATAATTGAGAGATAGCAGGAGAATGTGTTTGTTTCCAGACAACAACAATGCCATACTGTATCTATTTGCAAAAGGGCTTGATTAATCAGATTGGGTCTAATTATGTACATTTTATGCATGCCCTGGCTAAGAATTAAGGGGTCTCTTGCGATTCCTTCACTGGTAAATAACTTAATCAGATAGATCTCTATCCAAATTTTATCAATTTTCAGGCTTGACAATTTCTCACAGAAAAACAACCGTGTACAAGCTCCAAGAGTTTAGGTCAGTAATGCCTTAGATAGCAAATGATAAATGATGTAAGTTCAAAGGAGTTGACACTGGAACATGTGGGTTGAAGGGCTGTATAATGGCAGTATGATTGCAGAATGATGGGGGTAACAAGGAGGGCTAAACACAGTGGGGACAATACGTTTGTGAAATTGACTCACTCGGTCTCCCAAGCCCCGGCTATGCCCGGTGTGGAGTACACTTTAATCACGATAGGAACACCGCCATGCTTCCCTTCCTTCCAGCTGCAGCCCTGACGCTACCAGAAGCGCCTCCCTTCGACATCCGGTGGTGAACGCTGGTCCTCTCACGTGACCACAGGAAAAGGTAAGGATCAATTGTCCATCCGCTCCGTGGAAAAAATGGTAGGTACTCACCAGCAAAGAGATTAAAAACTTCTTTATTAAACTACATAAAAAACAGAAAAACAGGCAGCACAAACTACTCTCCCACATGTTTCACGCCTACTATGGCGCTTTCTCAAGGAGTAACGAGATAGGGGAGGTCCTGGGTATTTAACACACTCCCCGTCATACAAGACAGCTGTTTTAAATAATTAATTAATCTTGTCTTGCAGGAAGAAAAGAAAGGCGAGGAAGAAAAAGGAAAGGAGAAAGAGAAAACTTCCATTCAAAAGAAAAAAAAGCAAAAAAAACTTAACTCTTAGAAAAAAGAAAAATAAAGTGAATAAAAATATGATATGCTTGACAATATTTGAGTCCAATAATATATACAAAATGGCAACTTGAATGAGTAACAGAACTCATCCAATTAATTAAATGTGACAGAGAACAAAGCACATCACATTAAACATGAGCTAATGTGCCATTGGTATATAATTAATAGAAAAACACGATCATAAATCCTGGATTGGTGTAGATAAATCAAAATGAACAATCAAAACTAAAAAGCATTCAAAAACAATTTAACCATAACAAAAAGAAATTGCATAATAAATTGCATAATGGATAGAAAAAACAGACAAAAACATCAAAAAATGGCAAAACTGATGATATAACTATAGCTGGAATCTATAAAGGACACTTTGAATAGGGGGTAGAGACAATGAATTAAAAGGGGGAAAGCACTGAATGGGTTAAATTAGGTAATTTAAATGATAACTAATACTTAACTCTCAATAGTCACAGTAGAATTAGATGAATTCTAAAAATATCAAATAACCATAATAATATACAACTATGATTAAATTTGATTAACTTAATGTATATAATATGAAATAATGAAAAAATCAATATAACGTTTACAGAATTCATAAAATACCTATAAAAAACTTTTTAAATCCCAATCAATGTTTAACCCATGGGGTACTAAAGTACTAAGTTTGAATATCCAAAATGCGTCACGTCTGTGAAGCAGATTAGTTCTATCTCCCCCCCCTAAAGTGTGGCTTGACAGATTCCAGTGCAACACATTTAAAGTTAGTCAGACTCCCTTTCTGGCAAATATCAAAATGTTTTTTATACTGGATGTAACTGATTCTTTTTGATGATCAATCTCATATGCTCAAGTATGCGTTGCTTCAACGGTCTTGTGGTTAAACCCACATACCGTTTGTTACAACCACACACGAGCATATAGATAACATGATCCGTATTGCAGGTTATACATGACAAAATGTTAAACACCCTAGTACTATCAGACCCTGAAAAAGTTTTGGTCTTAATAAGATATCTACACATTTTGCAATGATAACAGGGATAGCAACCAATGAGGTTTGGGAAAAATCCCTTACTTGATTTTAAAGTCAATTTAGGCACACTCAGTGAAAGTAAATGACCCATTGTTACAGATCTTTGAAAAACTATACTTGGATCATGGGTCGCCATATCCTTAAGAAAAGGGTCAGTGGCCAGGATATACCAATTTTTTTGGATGATCTTTTTAATATCGTAAGCCTGGTTGCTAAACCTTGTGATAAAGAAAGGTGGCAGTTGGTTGTTCTCTTTAGTTCGTTGTAAATTTTTATTACGTTTACTCTTAGAAATGGTACCTCTTGGTTGGATCAGGTTGTCTCTGGGTTCTGATTTTGCACTTTGATAGGCCTCTTGAAGAATAATGGGATCATACCCTCTAGCCTCAAATCTCTCGATCATCTCCAACGATCTAATTTCAAAATCCTTAATGTTAGAACAGTTCCTGCGAATGCGTAAAAATTGGCCCCGAGGTATACCTTTAAATAGATTTTTATCATGGGAGCGAGTAGCATGTAGTAATGTGTTGCGAGCATTGGTTTTTTTGTATATGTCAGTGTGGACTCTCATATCTAAATCAACATATAAGCAGAGATCAAGGTAAGAAATGTGATGGTGATGGTGCTGAGAAGTTAAAGAAAGATTGAATGGGTTAGTGTTGAGGTGAAGAATAAAGGCATGCAGTTGAGTGATAGTGCCCTGCCAAACTAAAATAAGGTCATCTATAAACCGGTGATAAGAAACTATAAGATGGCTGTAGGGGTTCCCATCTCCAAACATGTGGCTCTGTTATATACAGGTTGGCATAGGAGGGGCAAAGGTAAGAAATGTGATGGTGCTGAGAAGTGAAAGAAAGATTGAATGGGTTAGTGTTAAGGTGAAGAATAAAGGCATGCAGTTGAGTGATTTATTTATTTATTTATAAAATATTTTACCAGGAAGTAATACATTGAGAGTTACCTCTCGTTTTCAAGTATGTCCTGGGATAGTGCCCTGCCAAACTAAAATAAGGTCATTTATAAACTGGTGATAAGAAACTATAAGATGTCTGTAGGGGTTCCCATCTCCAAACACGTGGCACTGTTCTCACCAACCGTAATAGACAACCTACTACTAATCTTACCCATGACCAACGTAAAGCAATAAAAAGCATTCAAAATAATACTGCTATTATAATTTAAAAAGCAGATAAGAGAGATGCAGTGCTGGTTGTTGATTATGATTATTGTATCAATGAGGCTTTACGTCAGTTGAGTGACCATGATTCTTATGTATTGTTAAAATCAAATCCCACTCTTGCCTTTTCACAAGAACTCAATGAGCTCTTGCATTTAGGCAAAATATTACAAGTATTGTCAGTTAATGAATTTGAGTTCCTAAAATGTAAACATCCTGTTGTCCCAATCTTTCATCACCTACCCAAAATACATAAGTCTCTCATTGCCCCTCCAGGAAGACCCATTGTTTCAAGCATTGGGTCTCTTGATGAAAATCTATCGATTTATGTTGATCATTATCTACAGCCTCTGGTCTCATCTCTCCCCTCTTATCTTTTGGATACATCCCATGTACTTTCTATCTTTTCAGAGTTCACTTGGGCACCTCATTACTAGTGGGTCACACTGGATGTGACATCGCTTAATACCAGTATTTCACACACACATGGTCTTAATTCTGCACGATTCTTTTTAGAGACTTATTCTGAACTTTCACCGGCACATATCACCTTTTTACTTGATAGCATCTCTTATTTACTCACACACAACTATTTCATGTTTGCGGGTAGTTTCTATCTCCAAACACGTGGCACAGCAATGGGAACATGCTTTGCCCCTCCTATGCCAACGTGTTTGGAGATGGGAACCCCTACAGCCATCTTATACTGTAGTTTCTTATCACCGGTTTATAGATGACCTTATTTTAGTTTGGCAGGGCACTATCACTCAACTGCATGCCTTTATTCTTCACCTCAACACTAACCCATTCAATCTTTCTTTAACTTCTCAGCACCATCACCATCACATTTCTTACCTTGATCTCTGCTTATATGTTGATTTAGATATGAGAGTCCACACTGACATATACAAAAAAAACAATGCTCGCAACACATTACTACATGCTACTCGCTCCCATGATAAAAATCTATTTAAAGGTATACCTCGTGGCCAATTTTTACGCATCCGCAGGAACTGTTCTAACATTAAGGATTTTGAAATTAGATCGTTGGAGATGATCGAGAGATTTGAGGCTAGAGGGTATGATCCCATTATTCTTCAAGAGGCCTATCAAAGTGCAAAATCAGAACCCAGAGACAACCTGATCCAACCAAGAGGTACCATTTCTAAGAGTAAACGTAATAAAAATTTACAACGAACTAAAGAGAACAACCAACTGCCACCTTTCTTTATCACAAGGTTTAGCAACCAGGCTTACGATATTAAAAAGATTATCCAAACAAATTGGTATATCCTGGCCACTGACCCTTTTCTTAAGGATATGGCGACCCATGATCCAAGTATAGTTTTTCAAAGATCTGTAACAATGGGTCATTTACTTTCACTGAGTGTGCCTAAATTGACTTTAAAATCAAGTAAGGGATTTTTCCCAAACCTCATTGGTTGCTATCCCTGTTATCATTGCAAAATGTGTAGATATCTTATTAAGACCAAAACTTTTTCAGGGTCTGATAGTACTAGGGTGTTTAACATTTTGTCATGTATAACCTGCAATACGGATCATGTTATCTATATGCTCGTGTGTGGTTGTAACAAACGGTATGTGGGTTTAACCACAAGACCGTTGAAGCAACGCATACTTGAGCATATGAGATTGATCATCAAAAAGGATCAGTTACATCCAGTATAAAAAACATTTTGATATTTGCCAGAAAGGGAGTCTGACTAACTTTAAATGTGTTGCACTGGAATCTGTCAAGCCACACTTTAGGGGGGGGAGATAGAACTAATCTGCTTCACAGACGTGACGCATTTTGGATATTCAAACTTAGTACTTTAGTACCCCATGGGTTAAACATTGATTGGGATTTAAAAAGTTTTTTATAGGTATTTTATGAATTCTGTAAACGTTATATTGATTTTTTCATTATTTCATATTATATACATTAAGTTAATCAAATTTAATCATAGTTGTATATTATTATGGTTATTTGATATTTTTAGAATTCATCTAATTCTACTGTGACTATTGAGAGTTAAGTATTAGTTATCATTTAAATTACCTAATTTAACCCATTCAGTGCTTTCCCCCTTTTAATTCATTGTCTCTACCCCCTATTCAAAGTGTCCTTTATAGATTCCAGCTATAGTTATATCATCAGTTTTGCCATTTTTTGATGTTTTTGTCTGTTTTTTCTATCCATTATGCAATTTATTATGCAATTTCTTTTTGTTATGGTTAAATTGTTTTTGAATGCTTTTTAGTTTTGATTGTTCATTTTGATTTATCTACACCAATCCAGGATTTATGATCGTGTTTTTCTATTAATTATATACCAATGGCACATTAGCTCATGTTTAATGTGATGTGCTTTGTTCTCTGTCACATTTAATTAATTGGATGAGTTCTGTTACTCATTCAAGTTGCCATTTTGTATATATTATTGGACTCAAATATTGTCAAGCATATCATATTTTTATTCACTTTATTTTTCTTTTTTCTAAGAGTTAAGTTTTTTTTGCTTTTTTTTCTTTTGAATGGAAGTTTTCTCTTTCTTCTTTCCTTTTTCTTCCTCGCCTTTCTTTTCTTCCCGCAAGACAAGATTAATTAATTATTTAAAACAGCTATCTTGTATGACGGGGAGTGTGTTAAATACCCAGGACCTCCCCTATCTCGTTACTCCTTGAGAAAGCGCCATAGTAGGCATGAAACGCGTGGGAGAGTAGTTTGTGCTGTCTGTTTTTCTGCTTTTTATGTAGTTTAATAAAGAAGTTTTTAACCTCTTTGCTGGTGAGTACCTACCATTTTTTCAACGGAGCGGATGGCCAATTGATCCGTACCTTTTCCTGTTGACAATTTATCAAAATATAAATTAGAAGACATGAAGTTTCAATGATTATATTTAACTTTGTGTTAAATGTTGCAGAAAATTAAATGTTTTAAACAGTATTTTTCTCAAAATATTAATTTGAACAAATAGTGCTCAATGTCTTCATACAGCGTTGCAATGAAGGATGAAGAGGAAAAAATACTGGGTTCACATTTCTATTAGTTAGCCAAGTCCTTATATTTACAGAAGTGTTATTGGCTACTAGACATGTGCAAACTTGCCTTAATTGGCAAACCTTGCAAAATTTGTGTTGTGTTGCAAAATACAACTTTTAAAAAAGTTCGCAAGGAGTTTGCCAAGTAAATCTCCACAACTTGAAATGTGGGTATTGGACGAGGGCGAAAAAAGTCACTTGGATACCTCACAAAGCGCATGGAGAGATACCTGTGAGTACAGCTGGGAAAAAAACTAATTTGAAGAAGCAAAATATAGGCAAATTATTTAAATTAGCATACTTCCCAGTGTTCACAAACATTCAAAGTAAATAAAACCCTCACTTTAAACAAATGAAAGTCTACCACATTAGAATGCATGTATTTTCCCTATGTACCGATATTTGTACAGTATAAATTTAATTTGTTTTATCCTCTCTTCAGGCCTCCCGCTCCTGTTACAGACCTCAGTGCCGGGGTCAGGTCTTATTTGTGTGCTTGCGCAAGCTTTACAGTATGTTCAGCCCAACAAACATTGACCCCCCCCCCCTGAGGTGGGCCTAACCACAACTGCTTCTACTCTCGTGGGAAACATACCCCAGGAACCATGTCTTCCGACACCCAATCGGTATGCAGGTGAACCCCTAGGATGCCGAGGCTTTCTTATCCAATGTGATATCCACTTTGAATTAACCCCTTCTCGCTTCCCTACCGATAGATCTAAAGTGGCTTATATCATTGCATTGCTGACCGGAGACGCTTTGGCCTGGGCATCTCCTATATAGGAGTTAATGCCTCACAACTCACACAGAACTTTCTTGTTTTCAAAAAAAGGTGCCTCTGCGGCCTCTTCTCTTTTCCACATCACCCAGGGCCACCGGACCGTCGCGAAGTACGCTCTGGAATTTCGGACTATTGCCGCGGAGACCGGTTGGAACAACTAGGCTTTAACTGAAGCCTTCTGGCAGGCCTCTCAAACTCCTTGAAAGATCAATTGGCTGCATGTGTAAGACCCACTGCCCTGGAAGATCTGATCTCTACATGTATACACGGGTGGATCAACGCCTCCAAGAGAGATGAAGTGAACGCCAGTCTACACGTACGCCTGTGCCTATATCTCTCTCTCCTACGCTCTCTCCTTTTGTTCCAGTTACTGAAGCACCTGACCCCACGCTATTGGGGACTCACCAGTTGTCCTTTACAGAAAAGCAGCGCTGGAGAAGCGAGGGGCTATGTCTTTATTGTGGCCTAGCTGGTCATTTGGCGTACCGCTGTCCTACGCGTCCGGGGGAACGCCAGCGGCCTATGAGGTAAGATGGAATTTCTTTGGGTACCATATCTTCTTGTCCGCATTCCAAGGAAAATATACCAAAAGGATCCTTCTGCCTATTATAATGGAGGGTACTGACTTTCATACTTCTGCGCTTGCCTTCATCGACTCTGGGTCTGGAGGAAACTTCGTGGAACAGAATTTTACTATAAAACACCGGATTCCACTGCTTAGCAAGTCCATTCCCATAGGACTCGAAGCAATAGACGGCTGTCCACTTCAACCTGCCTTCATCTGCCTGGAGACTGCGATATTCACTCTTTCCACCAAGGATGGACACAAGGAACAGATCTCGTTGGATGTTATTCATTCACCATCGGTGCAGGTAATCTTGGGTCTTCCCTGGTTACAATTGCATAATCCTGTAATTGACTGGACTGATAAACTGCCTATACGATGGCCTGATGCATGTCATATTCCTTGTGCTTCCCCTCCTCTTTCTCTTGCCGGTTTAGAAACCGCTGATACTGTTAAGGGCCCACTTCCTGAGGCTTATATTGCATTTCTTGACGTCTTCGATAAAGTTAGCTCTGAAGTCCTGCCCCCGCACCGTCCCTTCGATTGTCCCATTGATCTCATCCCTGGTGCCATCCTCCCGAAAGGCAGATCCTATCCCTTGTCCATTCCAAAATCCCGTGCTATGTCCGATATATACAAGAGAACTTAAAGAAGGGATTTATAAAAAAACTCCACCTCTCCTGCTGGGGCAGGCTTCTTCTTTGTGAAAAAGAAAGATGGGTTTCTCCACCCCTGCATTGATTATAGAGGTTTAAATAAGATCACCCAGAAGAACCGGTATCCCTTACCACTCATCTCAGAACTGTTGACCGCTTACAAGGTGCCTCCATTTTCTCCAAACTTGACCTCCGCGGTGCTTACAACCTTATACGCATCAGGGAAGGAATTGTGATAAAAATAAAAATAAACTAAACATATACTTAAGCGCTCAACCTATTAATAACCTAAACTAAACAATATAAAATAATGAATGATAGTGACGTGTACTGATTATAACTTCTATACAAAAATATATCAGATGCAAAGGAATCCCACAGACATATAAGGAATGAGGGAGTGGCTGCCTAAGGATTAACAACAAGCCTATCCACAAGGCTAGTACAAATGGTGACAAAGAGAAATTAAAAAAAAAAAAATTAAAAAAAGGCCTTGGCGCGATATCGGGTATATTAACCTGATACAAATGGAAGTCCCAATTCCTCTGAATAAGGTGTAATTTGTGGGTTTCGGAATCCGATCTCTCAGGGTCTCTTTGATGGTGGATCTGAATCTGCAATTATACAAAAACAAAAACGACCATTGCGCAGTAACCTCTGATGAATCGTTCGCACCCACACTGCTGCTAGCTACTTACTTAAAAGTAGAAATAGTAGGGCCTTGAAAGGTATCTTTAACTTTCGCTCCGGTGTGCAGGCTGGATATCCAAAGATTGCCAGATGGTGTTCACCCTCTCCACACAGTAGCAATTAATATGTAAAAACGGAACAGAATAGAGAAACCAATGGTATGATACCATATAAAAATTTAATAAAACAATAAAGGACTTACAGCAGTACACTCACATGCTGACCGGCCCTATAAGCAGGATACAATGTGCCGTCCGCTAACATGAGAGGACGATGGAGCGGTGCATGTAGTGGTAGGGTCTTGCGTTAACCTCCTCCTCGTGGCCACGACTCGGAGCACCAGATCCACCTCCGATGACGTCACTGCTAGAGCGCCCTTTTCCTCTACACGCACGCGGCGCTGTATCACGTCCTGCTGAAACTCCACCCTACGCGTGTTTCTTGACTGCCTACATCACTTCTTCAGGGGTAATGAAGAAGTGACATCAGTAGTCACGAAATTTCTTATATTCTGGGTACTAAGAATTTAAAGGCCGATGCACAGACTCGTCAATTCCTTTCCGAGGACAAGTCAGACGAAGTTCCAGAAACCATTCTCCCTTCTAAACTCATCATTGCTGCTAACTTTTTCGACATCTTGGACAAGATTCTGGAATCACTGACGCAGGTGCCTGAAGGACTGCAGGTTCCTGAGGGCTGTCTTTACGCGGCAACCAAATTCCGTCGAAAGATTCTCGAGTGGGGTCATGCTTCTAAATCAGCCGGTCACCCTGGGATCCGAAGACCCACCGACTTAATCAGACGTACCTTCTGGTGGCCTGAGATGTTGAGCGACATTAAGGAATACGTTTCATCCTGTTCAGTCTGTGCTCGGAATAAGTCCGGTCGACAAAAGCCTGCTGGTCTGCTACGTCCGCTTCCCATTCCGGAACGCCCCATGTCCCACTTATCAATGGATTTCAAAGTGGAGCTACCTATTTCAAATGGTATGAATACCATCCTGGTCATCGTGGATCGTTTTTCGAAGCAGGCCCATTTCATACCCCTCAAGGGCCTTCCCAATTCTGCTACTCTTGCTGAGGTCTATATCAAGGAGATTTTTCGTATACATGGGGTTTCCGTTTCTATCGTATCCGACCGGGGATCACAATTTGTGTCAAAATTTTGGCGGACGTTTTCTCAAAGACTCAATATTTCGCTTCTTTTTTCTTCTGGGTACCACCCACAAACGAATGGACAGACAGAGAGGGTAAACCAATCACTAGAACAGTATCTTAGATGTTTTGTTTCCGAGACTCAAGACAATTGGGCTGATCTATTACCCTGGGCTGAGTTTGCACTCAGGAGTCACCCTTTTTCATCAATTATGGCTATCACCCTAATTCTCTTCCTTTATCTTCTAACATTGCTGGAGTTCCAGCCGCTGATGCTAGCGTCAACACTCTCCAAGGCTCTTGGAGTAGGATCCGGGAAACTCTTCAAGAATCCGTTCAGAGACAAAAAATCCAGGCGGATCGACATCGTCTAGAGGCGCCCAGGTTCAAGACAGGAGACAAGGTATGGCTCTCTTCTAAAAACATCAGATTAAAGACTTCTACCTTAAAATTGGCTCCCAGATTCCTGGGACCAATCAAGATCCTGGAACAGATTAATCCTGTAGCGTACCTTGATTTGCCTCCATCTATGAAGATACCATCAGTGTTTCATGTCTCTCTCTTAAAACCTGTCAAGCAGAGTTCCAGGCCCCCTGATGTTCATTCTCCTCCTCCTGTATCCACGCTCCCGACTTACTTAGACGGTTCCAATCCAGGAATCCGCAGAAGCCATACTTGGATCGTCCGGAGTCCGATTCTCAAGGGAGGGGGGGTACCGTGAGGAATTGGGGAATGCGTCCCTTGCAGCGTGCTCCCTCCTCACTTACCTATAGTACTGCAGAAGCAGCTGCCGAAGATCCGCCCCCTGCTGATGCGCGCATCACCGCTCCTGCTACAGAGCGCGCGCGCACCCGCTCCTTCTATGGGCGGTCACCGAGCATAGCTCCGCCCCCTCAGATGCGCCGCACCTCCGCTGTGCGCGTGCATGCCCATCACAGCGCGCAATGAGCCCCAGCTGTGTGGCAAGTTTAGCTATGAGCCCTTGTCTCCTGCAGCCTATCCCTGGCATCTGCGGAGGCCCCGCCTCCGCTCCCTCTCCTACTGGTTCCTGTCTCCTATAAAGGACTGCCTCTTCCTGTCATACCTTGCTGAACATAACTTTGTGTAGCCTTTGTGTGTGCCTGTCTTGTCCAGCCCAGTCTTGTCTTGTTCTCTGCAGTTAACCTCTCGTGTACCGACCTGACTTTGCATTTGGATTCTCTCTGGCTCTTGACCCCTGGCTTACGGATAACGACTACGAGTACCTCTTCAACCCCAGACCACAGGCTTACGGACTTCAACTACGTGTACCTCTCCTACCCACGGACCCCGGCAAGTATTGGATTAACCATTTCTTCACACCAAGATCCAGTAACCCTGCAAACCACCTTCTCGGCTCGCCCCCGCTACTGTGGGTGTGTGGTATAATCCTTCCCACCTCAGTGCCGGGGTCAGGTCTTGATTGTGGGCTCGCTCAAGCGTTACAACGCATGCGCGTACATGCACACCCGTATGTGTACATGTGTGTATACACACGTGTGCGTTTGTGTGTATACACGCTGTGTGTGGTTGAAATTACCAGCTTGCAAGTTTGGAAGCAGAAGAGGACAGCAGGCAGCAATGGTGGCAGAAGAGGAGGACAGCGCGGAGGAAGAGGACTGAGAAGGACTGAGAAGGACCACCGGAGCAAAGTAGAAGAAGAAGAGAGTGCGCGGCAGGAGACGAGAACAGCGGACCATGTTCAGTGCAGCTGGATCAGCACAGGAGGACTGTAAGGGAAGAGCGCGCCTCAGCAGCAGACTCCGTTGCTTGCTTGCTTGCTTTACTCAATGTAACATCGCCGGAAGAAAAGATCAGTGTATCTCAAAAGCTCGCACAAATAATAGCATTTCGTTAGCCACAGAACGGTATCATCTATTCATTTTTTATATTATATATTATAGACGATACCGTTCTGTGGCTAACGAAATGCTTTTATTTGTGCGAGCTTTCGAGATACACTGATCTCTTCTTCCAGCGTTGTTACAATAAATAAATCAAGCAAAGGGTTTACTTAAAAACAGTGTCTCTTGGAATGTTATCTGTGCTTGTCCCTCCCATGTGTGTAGATGCGATTTATGGCTGGGCGTGTTAAATGGTCCCTGAATGTTAGTGATGTAAGAGTGTGTGTGTGTGTGTATGTATGTAAATATAATATGAATGAAGAGCCCACAGTGTATACAGTGCTTTACAAAAGGTGTGTGTGGAGTGGGAGTGTATATTAACGGTGTGGGTAGGTGTGGAAATGTGAGAAAGTGTTGCATTACTGAAAGTGCCTGCAGATACTTTCTGGGACCTCAGGAGCCACTCACAGAGACAGTGACTAAATGCATCGAATTTATTCTGACCCATAACTATTTCACATATGGAAATTACACATACCTCCAGACAACCGGGACTGCTATGGGCACTCGGATGGCGCCACAGTATGCCAATCTGTTCTGCGCAAAAGTGGAAAGTGACTTTCTTTCCACCTGTCACTTGAAACCCCTTACATACCGTCGCTACATCGATGACATCCTCCTTTGGACCTCTGGTGAACAGGACCCCCAACAGTTCCATGAGAACTTCAATACGTTCCACCCGACCATCAACCTTAAATCACCTATTCCCCGGACGAAGTATATTTCCTAGACATCACCATCATCATAAAGAACAACCAACTACAGACTTCTGTATACCGCACACCTACATACAGAGCCAGCTATTTGAGAGACAACAGCTTCCACCTGACACACACTAAGCATGCAACCATCTACAGTCAAGCCACACGATACAACCGGATATGCTCCGACACAGCAGACAGAGGACAGCAGATTAAAGCCTTGAGATCAGATTTCATAAACCATGGAAATAACCACAGAATTGTAGACCAGCAAATTCACAAAGCCACCAGAATACCAAGAAGTGATCTCCTTGAATACAAACAGAAAGAGACAAGCAACAGGGTACCTTTGGTGGTCATAAATAACCCACACCTAGAAGCCCTATGCAAGATCGCCAGGGAACTACAACTCATTCTCCAGGAAGATACAAGACTGCAACAGGTCTTCCCCGAAACACCCTTATTATCATACAGACAACCTCATAATCTCAAGAAAATTATGGTGAGGAGTAAAGTATTCAGCAGTACAACTGAATGCGGGACGAGACCATGCCAGGACGCAAGATACAAAACCTGCACAATGCTCCACAAAGCGGACACAATACAAATACCACACAGGAATCTGGAGTACAAAATCAGAGGAAGGTTCACCTGTTCCTCCAGCAATGTCGTGTACCTCATCATGTGCATGAAATGCCCAGGGGGCTGCAACTACATAGGTGAGATGGAACAGGGGCTAAACAAGAGAATGAACCTGAGTCGCAACAGCATCACACGCGGAACAAGAGACAGTTCTGTCGCCAAACATTTCTCTAACTCTGGCCATAAGATGAACGATCCGAGGGTGGCCATACTCAAAGGTAATCTTAAAACACCGAAAGAGAGACGGTTGCATGAATACAAATGTATGCAACTGTTCGGCACACTTAGCAGTGGCTTAAACAGAGACCGAAATGTTATGAGTCATTATTGACACAAGTGAACTCTCTTTCCATGAGTGCTAAAGGCCATGTCTATACATACTGTGCTATATGTATGCTGTCTCTTACACATAAAAAATATCCATGTTATTCCATCACTATATACCATAGGGACCTGTAACAGGGAACTCATCCCTGTTCAGAATATGCCACTAATCCAGCAGTGTGTTGGTTAATTGGATCCAGCAGTTAACCAACTTATCAGTTAACCAAGGGTGCTGACAAGACGAAAAGAGGTCTTGAGCAGAAAGGCTCTGCTGAGATCAAGACACCCAAAGACCTAAATTCCTGGACACAGGGGACCCAGGAGCCTACCAGAGACTGACATGAAGGGCCATTTTTAAGGTATCTCTTGAGATTTTAGGGAATAGGGTGGTAATGGGATTATCCCTCCAGACCTGGAGAAAGGGACTGGGGAAGTAAGTTAGCCCTTAAACAGGGATAGGCGTTTGTTGTTTTCATATGTTTTGCTGTGTTAAAAGGGACAGGCACAATAAAGCCTTATTTTAATTTCACCTTAAAACAGTCTCCATTGCATACCTCTGCACATGTCCTCTTACATATGGTGTCAGAAGTTGGGATGAGAGGTGGCCCTTGAAGTTAAAAGGGGCCCCAGAGACTGCCTGTGACATTTTTTGTGCTTTTGCCTGAATAGTTCCTGCAAACAGCCTGAGCAACAAAGCAAAGAATCACATGCAGCAGAGACCAGAATTAAAGGGATACACATCCAGGCAGGAAATCTACACTGCACTGAAGAAAGCCACAAAACCACAGATGGACTCTTTTCCCCAATCTCAAGAGGAGAGAGAGAGAGAGACTGCTGAAGCAAGTAAACCTTATTTGCCTATCACAATAAAGTGTAATATGGTCATTGAAATAGGGGGTTTGCCTTCCAGCCATAGTCAGGGTTCAAGAAGTGAGTTAGCCCTTAAAAGGGATAGGCATTTGTTGTTTTCAAAAGTTTAGCTGAAGCAGTGAATACAGATGGTGACCCACGAGCGGTACTGATTCTGCAAGTAAAGGCTGCCACACCGCATAGGACTACCAGCTGTGAATGGAGTATATGCAGAAAAGTGGGAAAATTGATGCAAGACTGCACTTGATGGACCTACGTCTTTTTTCAACCTCATCTACTATGGAACTATGTAACTGTGCTGAAGCAGGGGAATTTTCAGTAAACAAGTGCTGAGGGTAAAATTGCTCTACTGGGGAAAAAGGAATTGCTGAGTTGTGTAAAAGGTATCCCAAAGTGTGAAGAGTTAATGCCATAATACCCAAAGTTGAGACTGAACTCAAGCAGAAAACCACATTATTTGACTGTAGCGGAGGAATTGCCCCTACCAAGTACATGGTGTAAAGCAAACAGAATTTTTTACCTAGCAACTACACATCCAGTATACCTAATGAGAGATTACACCTAGCAAGTAAATGGTGTAAAGCAAATAGAAGTTTTTACCTAGCAACTGCACATCCCGTATACCTAATGAGAGAAAATGCGTGCACAGTACTGCTGATATTGTAAACTTACCCAAGACATAAAAAGTCTACAGAGATGCCTGTGAGAGCTACGACCTCTACAAGCAAAATATGCCCACCTGTAGGACTGCCACAATTGGGGGTTCTAGCAAATACAGTGGCAACAGCTGCAATAGCGCCTCCTGAGGTCAGGAAGAAAATTACACCTGATAGCCCCAAAATGGAGGACAAGATGCAGCGTTCCTGTAATGAACACTTCCCCACGGAAGAGTGGCCCTTCCAGTCCAATAAAGAAGAAGACATCTCTTATGGGGAACCCGAACCGTGTCACACCCACAAAACACCCTAAAAATGGTGGGGGTGCCTGAACTCGGCACGAACCAAAAAGACCGCTCCCTATGATTACGAAGATGATCAACAGGAGAAAGAGCGGGAGCAGTGGATCACTGAATATTTCCGTCAGCTATTACAGTTGCAAGAAAAGCCGGGTGGATCCAGTGACGCTGCTAAAATTTCAAATGAAGATGGAGACCCCAGTATCCCTGAGGGGACGGTGTCATCCAAAACAAAAAGGCGAAAAAGAAAAGCGGTTCTTCACTTTCCGTGGAAGGAACAGACACGTCCACAGGAGAAAAAGGGGGACCGAGATGCCCTGCAGCCTAGAGAAAATGGAGAATTCGTCCCACGGATAACCGAATATCCAGAGGGCCCAAGGCAGAAGTTGTGTACCCCAAAGAAGTGTCTGTCCGGTGCTAATAGTGAGAAACCATCAACCAACAATACCAGGGAAGCGGAAGCAGAGCCGGAACCAATGAGTGACAATCCCTTGACCAGCCCTGAAGATGCCCTGAAAATTGCCAGGCGTGACTGTAATCTGCTCCGGGAACAATTGAAACTGAAGAAAGATGATTACGTAGAGTTACTGAAAAATAACGTGAAGCTACAGAAGAATGTACTCATGATGTACTCTTTGGCCAGGACAGAATTGGACGATCTCAAGACTGAGCTAGATACTGCAAACGCTACTATTACCGCCATGGTTGAAAAGCAGAGTCAATCCGATAGAATGATTGCTAATCTTAAGCAGAAGTATGAGTTGGCACTGAAGGAGATTACTGTCTCTCAGAATGAGGTTCACACTCTCCGCATAGAACTGAATGTCACACACCAGGAGGTCAACAGTGTCTGGACAGAGGTGAACATATCCCAGAAGGAGGTTCACACTCTCCGCACAGCACTGGATGCCTCACACCAAGAGTTCAGCAGTTGCCGCACAGAACTGGAAGTCTCTAAAATGGAACTTCACAGTCTAGCTGAGGAGCTGTGCATCTCTCAAAAAACTAACCTCAGTCTTAATATGGATCTCAAAGTCTCTCAGAAGGAGCTTCAGACCCTCAACCTAGAGAAGGAAGTCTCACGCCAGGAGTGTGTCATTCTCAAAGCAGATGTGCGTAAATGGAAGGAGGACTACAAGGAGGCCCTGAAAATTACAGAGACTGCAAAAAGAGAAAACTTAAGACTGAAAGAAGAGAATTCTCATTTGACAGACCAAGTAAAGGAAAAGAATGACAAGCTGCACGAGCTTAAATAAATAACTACACTTTTGGAAGAGGAAAAGTTTGAAGCAGAGCACCGACTGCAGAACCAACTGCAAGGTCTGCCTACGCACCTCCAGAATGCTGAGGAGAAGCAGCAAACTCTGCAGGAAGACAATCTGCAGGCTGCTAAAGAAGTACAAGTGCTGTAGGAACGTCTGATTACCCAGTATGTCCCCGCAAAGCAGCATGAGAAACTGAAGGCTACCCTGAGCATCACCAAAGCATCGCTAGAGGCCAAGCTTAGAGCCCAGGTGACTCGGCACAAGAGGGAGCACAAGAAGGTCCAAAAACTGAGACAAGTAACTGTCGCCATACAGTCTAGCTACAAAAAGATGAGTGCCCGATACAAGGGAAATCTCATGACCATGCACTCAGAAAAAAGACTATACTTGGAAAAAGTCCTCCACGAGCGACTGAGGAGTGCTGAGCTCAAGCACCTTCGGGAGACACAAATAAACTGGAGAAAGGGCTCCACTCCCAGCAGTACTGACAGTTCTCTTCCTCCATCCACTCTCATTTAAGTCACAGAATGATCTCGAATGAAAGTGGAAGGATGGGCTTTGGCCGTGGAAAGCCCGAGTTTCCCAAAAACAGGGGAGGTATGTAACAGGGAACTTATCCCTGTTCAGAATATGCCACTAATCCAGCAGTGTGTTGGGTAATTGGATCCAGCAGTTAATCAACTTCACCTGGCTGATTAGAGGTTTGTTAGAAAAAGCCTGTTCCCAGAAACAGGAAGGAGATTTTCCTCAGTACACAAGGGTGCTGGCAAGAGGAAAGAGGTCTTGAGCAGAAAGGCTCTGCTGAGATCAAGACACCCAAAGACCTATATTCCTGGATACAGGGGACCCAAGAACCTACCAGAGACTGACATGAAGGGCCATCTGCTTTAAGGTATCTCTTGGGACTTTGGGGAATAGGGTGGTAATGGGATTATCCCTCCAGTTGCTGAGAAAGAGACTGCGGAAGTAAGTTTGCCCTTAAACAGGGATAGGCATTTGTTTTTTTCATATGTTTTGCTGTGTTAAAAGGGACAGGCGCAATAAAGCCTTATTTTAATTTCACCTTAAAACAGTCTCCATTGCATACCTCTGCACATGTCCTCTTACAGGACCACATAGTATCTACAGGCACTTTCAGTAATGCAACACTTTCTCACATTTCCACACCTACCCACACCATTAATATACACTCCCACTCCACACACACCTTTTGTAAACCACTGTATACACTGTGGGCTCTTCATTCATTTATATTTACATACATACATACACACACACTCTTACATCACTAACATTCAGGGACCATTTAACACCTCCAGCCATAAATCGCATCTACACACGGTGGAGGGACAAGCACAGATAACATTCCAAGAGACACTGTTTTTAAGTAAACACTTTGCTTGCTTTATTCATTGTAACACCGCCGGAAGAAGAGATCAGTGTATTTCGTAAGCACAAATAAAAGCATTTCGTTAGCCACAGAACGGTATCGTCTATTCATTTTTTATATTATATATATATATATATATATATATATATATATATATATATATATATATATATATATATATACACACATATACATGTTTGTGTGTATGTATACACACGTGTGTACTGCTCCACTTCTAATTTCTATCCACAAGGTCTCTACATTTTCATAATTCGCTTCATAAACATCTACCCTTAGAATAGGTTTTAGATACAATTTAACTTATAAAACACACTTCCCCTCCTCTTCTATTTGCTCGATCCTTTCAAAAAAAGGAATAACCCTCTAAATTAAATGCCCAGTTATGAGTTTTATCCCACCATGTTTCAGTAATGTATATGATATCATACTGCTCCTCGTAGCTATTAATTAAAGCTCCCCCATTTTATCCTTCAGGCTTCGTGCATTAGCAAGCAAGCATTTAAGTTTTTTTTCAGTCTGTACGACTATCTTATCTGCTCCTGACTTTCTACTACAATTGGATTTAGGGCCTCATGCAGTAAGCCCCGATAAGACTTTTCCGCCATTTTTTCGCCATTTTTTGCCCTCCGGATTCAGTAAGCGCCGATAAGTGGGAATTATCTGCAACTTTTCTTCCCGATAACAAATTATCGGCATTCGGCTGCCGATAAGCCACTTATTGGCACTTTTTGAACCCGGCTGAATTCAGGTAGTCCCGATCAGCTTTTCGGTGCTGATCGGCACTCCAGAATGGAGAGTTTTTCTGGAATCCAGCCCGCCAACTAAAGTTGGCAAGTTGGTGGAGGAGAAGCATCGGCCCGGGCGACACTTAGAAAAAATAAGGCCTTTTTCCTGCCTGTGACTGATGCCGGGGGGGTCCGGAGCTGATACCCGCACCGGAGCCCTCCGGCATGCATCCGAGGCAGGCAAAATGCATGTACAGCCCATTTCATTAACTTAACGGCTAACCGCTAAGGCAATGAAGGGGTTAACCCACGTGCCAGCTTTATTGTGGGTAGCGGGGGTGGGTGAAGGGGGTATTTGGCCCTTGTTGTTTGTTTAGGGCTTGCGGGGGGGTTGCGGGTGCACTTAACCCCTTCACGACCGTAGCAGTTAATACCGCTACGGTCATGAAGGGGTTAAGCCCTCCTGCTACCCCCCTGCAAGCCCAAAACAACCACCGTTGGGGCTAATACCCCCTTCACCCACCCCCACTACCCACAATAAAAAATAATCACACACAACAGCCCCACACTAAATAAATAAATATCTCTATATAAATAAATATATATATAATCCCAACAACCCCTAACATACACATATATGCACATCAATGATACTATAGGCCGGCGGGGGCCCTCGGGTGTTACCCGCAGGCCTGCAGTACCAACTATGTGTCCCCCCAAATTATTGAATAAACACATACATACTTATAAAGAAATAACCCCCCCTCCTTAACACATACAGTATAGTAATGGCCACAATTACTATTATCCACAAAGGGATAATAGTGAATGTGCCCATTTTAAATACATAAACAGCAATAAATACATTAAATACATATAGTACTCACCCATGTCCGGCTGCCACGATGAAGGCCATCCTCCTCTTCATCCTGCCCATGCCCCTCCGCTGCTGCAAAACAGACACAAGAATGAAAACATCCAATGTAATGTCCCCTAACCCCTTAATCACCATAGCAGTTATTAACCGCTACAGTCAATAAGGGTTTAACCCACCCTCACCCACCACTCGGGACGCCTACATACCCTCCCACACTAACCCCACACCCCCCTGTGAGGCCTAACCACCCTCACCCACTACCCACAAAGGAGGCCTACCCACATACCGTTGGGGAACCCCCCCCCCCGCATGCCAATTCCCATAGAATTCAGTGACACATAATAAACATCATTATATTTATTAAATACATTACCCACCCCCTGTGCCCCCCCATAAATACAAGATTTATCCTTTTACATACAGGGTTCATAACGCAGCCCCACGCAAGTCCCCGGTGGGCTGGCGGGGCACCTGACAGACCTACAGGCTACCAGCAGCCCTTTTCAAACAGGTTCTGAAGGCCTGCTGGTGGGTCCCGCCAAGCACCATGGCCCCCAGGTGGTCTCCTTGGGTCACCGTGGGCCACAATTGGGTCCCCACGGTAGGCCCAAGGATGTCTGGGAGCCCTGGGTCAGACCCACAGGTGTCTGCGGGGCCTCGGGTGGTTCCCACCGGGGTCTGGGGAACTCACGAGTGCTCACTACGGGTCCGCGGTGCCCCCACAGAAGTGGGACCACACAGCTTCATCCCCGCACCTATGGGTCGGCGGTGCCCCCACGGAAGTCGGGCCACCGGCTTCATCCCTGCAGACTACGGGTCGGCGGTGCCCCCACCGATGTGAGGCCATCTGTATACAATATATATATATAGTTGCAGGATGAAGCCACTGTACAAATTCATGGGTGAAGGGTGGGTATCAGGCCAGTGTGGCTTAACCCCTTAATTACCTTTGCGGTTATTATCCGAGGTGTTTAAGGGGTTAATTGATATCTGAATGTTCTTGCAATGTATTGGCTTTGTTTTGGCTATGTATTTTGTGGGCAAGACAAGGATGTTGCTGGCTACAGACACTTCGTATTGATGAGGTCAGTAGTACTTTATTTATTTGAATATGCTAGTTAATGTTTTTAATAATGGGCAATTAATCTATTATCCATATCTGGATAATAGTTATTTTGCACATTATTGCACTGTAGGTGTTGGGGGGGAGTGGGGGTGTATGTATTGAATGTATAGGCCAGGTTTATTTTTTTCACATTCAGGGTTTGTTCCGTGGTTTTGTGTGGGACCTCTGTAGACCACCTGTGGGTCTCCTCGGGTATCCCACGGGTATCAGGCTGGTGGTTCCAAGGGTAACACATGCGGGGATGTAGCGGTGGCCTCACATCTGTGGGGGCACCGCCGACCCGTAGTCTGCGTGGATGATGCCGGTGGCCCGACTTCCGTGGGGGCACCGCCGACCCGTAGGTGCGGGGATGAAGCTGTGTGGTCCCACTTCTGTGGGGGCACTGCGGACCCATAGTGAGCACTCGTGAGTTCCCCAGACCCCCATGGGAACCACCCGAGGCCCCGCAGACACCTGTGGGTCTGACCCGGGGCTCCCAGACATCCTTGGGCCTACCTTGGGGACCCAATTGTGGCCCACGGTGACCCAAGGAGACCACCTGGGGGCCATGGCGCTTGGCGGGACCCACCAGCAGGCCTCCAGAACCTGTTTGAAAAGGGCTGCTGGTACCCTGTAGGTCTGTCAGGTGCCCCGCCAGCCCACCGGGGACTCGCGTGGGGCTGTGTTATGAACCCTGTATGTAAAAGGATAAATCTTGTATTTATGGGGGGGCACAGGGGGTGGGTAATGTATTTAATAAATATAATGATGTTTATTATGTGTCACTGTATTGTTTTTATTGTGGGTACTGGGGGTGAGGGGGGGGGGGTTCCCCAATGGTATGTGGGTAGGCCTCCCTTGTGGGTAGTGGGTGAGGGTGGTTAGGCCTCACGGGGTGTGGGGTTAGTGTGGGAGGGTATGTAGGCATCCCGAGTGGTGGGTGAGGGTGGGTTAACCCCTTAATACTGTAGCGGTTATTAACCGCTATGGTGAATAAGGGGTTAGGGGACATTACATTGGATGTTTTCATTCTTGTGTCTGTTTTGCAGCAGCGGAGGGGCATGGGCAGGATGAAGAGGAGGATGGCCTTCATCGTGGCAGCCGGACATGGGTGAGTACTATATGTATTTAATGTATTTATTGCTGTTTATGTATTTAAAATACACAGTGGGTGTATGTTGTTTATTGCAATGTTTATTGGGGGCAATTGTCCCCAATAAACATGCTATTCTGCCTTAACGGCTATCCGCTATGGTAATGAAGCAGCATTTCTGTATTTTTAATAATATTGTGCGGAAGCAGGGGGTCCCCTGAGCTGAACCGCATTGATTTGTGGCTCAGAGACCCCTTGCTTCCCGAGTTACAGGCCCCGGTTTGGGGCACCGGTGCCAGTGTCGCCGCCATATTTATAGCGGACACGGCGCGAATGGGGTGCAATAAAGATGGTGGCAACACTGCCACCCGATGACACATTCCGGGGCCTGTAACTCAGGAAGCAGGGGGTCCCTGGTCCACAAAGCAATGCGGTTCAGCTCAGGGGACCACCTGCTGCTTCACTGTACACTACTGTATTATTAAAAATACATTCATGCTGCTTCGTTACCGTAGCACATAGCCGCAAAGGTAAGGAATGATTGTTTATTATTATTTGTGTTTTACTCATAGTGTAGATGTGCTGAGGGTCTCCGGAGCTGAACCGCTTTGGTTTTAGGTCCGGGGACCCACTGCTCCCCGAGATACAGGCCCCTTTATGGGGTGCCGGTATCCCTCTGCTTGGTTTACATGCCGCAGTCACGTGATCGGGACCTTTAAATGCAGAGGGATACAGGCACCTCATAAAGGGGGCTGTATCTCGGGAAGCAGGGGGTCCCCGGACCTGAAACCAACGCGCTTCAGCTCCAGAGACCCCCTGCACATCTACACTATCAGTAAAAGTTGTTTATAAATACTTTGTGTTGCCGATGTTTGCGCTGAGAGAGCGGCTTGTCTCTCTCTGCTGCAAACATCTATCGGCAGAAAAGGCCTATCGGAAGGCTTATCGGGAGCCAGGCTGTATCGGCACAGGTCATCGGCAGTACTGCCTAAGCAGTGATTTGGCAGGGATCGGCATGGATTCGGCCCTTACTGAATACCGCGAGGGCAAATCGCCAAAAAAAAAACTATCCGACACCCTTCCCGAAATTTTTTTATCGGGGCTTACTGCATCGAGCCCTTAGTCTTTATAAGTTTTATAGTATTATCTGTATTTAATATGGGTGTCTCGCTGCTTGCCAAACTTCCACTTGTCTCCATTCTACCTCCATGACCCCTTGCTTTTTCCCCATCTATTTTATTTAGTTTATCTATTTCTTGCCCCTCCCCTCTCCATCCTAGTTTAAAATCTCCTCCAATATCTTTATTTATATAGTGCCATTAATGTACCTAGTGCTTCACAGCAGTAATACACGTGACAATCATATAAATAACAAATAATACATAATGGGAAGAAGTGCTTCACACAAAAGTGACATTTAGGAAAAGGTGTCCCTGCACCGACGAGCGCACAATCTAATTGTTAAGTAGAAAGAACATACAGTTCTGAGACAGAAGGAAGGTGATCTGGCAAGTGTGTCTGCAGGGGGCCATGGTCGACATATGAAGTGTAAAGTATCAGCAACGGAGCAAATCACATGCTTTGCTAAGGAGGTGTGTTTTAAGATGAGTCTTAAAGGTGGATAGAGAGGGTGCTAGTCGGATATTGACGGGAAGGGCATTCCAGAAGTGTGGGGCAGTCAGTGAGAAAGGTTTAAGACGGGAGAGGGCTTTAGACACAAAAGGGGTAGAGAGAAGACATCCTTGAGCAGAATGCAAGAGTTGGGATCCTGTATAGCGAGAAATTAGGGCCTAGATGTAAGGAAGGGCAGAAGAGTGTAAAGCCTTAGAAGTGAGGAGAACTGAGTGTGCGATACGGAATTTGATAGGAAGCCATGAGTGGGATTTCAGCAGGAGAGATGCTGAGACATATTTAGGATGAGTAAAGTGATTCTCACAGCAGCAGTTAGGATAGATTGTAGAGGAGACAGGGGAGAGGCAGGAAGGCCGGACAGCAGTAGGTTACTGTAGTCGAGATGGGAGAGTATGACCCTGTGTCAGAGTTTTAGCAGTCGAACAACAGAGGAAAGGGTGTATGTTTGTAATATTGCTGAGGAAAAAACTACAGATTTTAGCTACCTTTTGAGAGGGGAGTAAAGTGAGACCCCTAGGCAGAGTGCTTGTGCTACTGGGTGTATGATAATGCTTCCAACAGTAATGTAGAAGGAGGTAGTAGGGCCAGGTTTGGGAGGAAATATGAGGAGCTCTGTTTTTGACATGTTAAGTTTGAGTCTGCGAAGGGCCATCCAGGATGATATAGCTGAGAGACATTCAGAAACTTTGGTCTATATAGGAGGTGTAAGTTCAGGGTTTGAAAAGTAAATTTGTGTGTCATCAGCATATAGGTGATATTTGAATCCAAGAGATGTGATTAGGTCACCTAGAGAGTGTGTGAAACGAGAAAAGGTCCCAGGACAGGGCTTTGGAGCACCCACGGAGAGAGATCGATAGAGGAGGAGTGAGCAAAAGAGACACTGCAAGTATGATGGGAGAGGATAAGAGGAGATAAAGGACAGAGCTTTGTTACGGATACCAAGAGTATGTAGAATGTGACAAAGAAGAGGGTGGTCATCAGTATCAAAAGCTGCAGAGAGGTAGAGTAATATAAGCAGAGTGACCTCTGTCTTTAGCAGAATGGAGGTCATTAGTTATTTTAGTGAGGGCTGTTTCAGTGGAGTGAGCAGTGCGGAAGCCAGATTGTACAGCATCTAAGAGAGAATAGGTGGTGAGAAAATGGAGCAAGCGAGAGAATACAAGACATTCAAGGAGTTTAGAGGCAAAAGGCAGGAGGGAGACTGTGACGCTGTGCCCACCACAAACTAGACGAGACCCTCGGTACTGAGGTGGGAATAGAGAAAACACCACCGACAGGCACGGGGATCCGGACTCGAGTGTGCGTAGTTGAACTCGCCGGGTCAGGGGCAGAGAGAGTAGAGGTGTCGTAATACATACCAAGGTGAGGGTAGGAGAACCCTGGAACGTTGGAGGTACTAGTCTCTGGGGTCGGTGCAGGAGAAGGTAGAATGGTCGAGGTGCGAGAGCCGAGTTCAGGTTAGGAGAGTTGCGGAGGGTCGAGGATAGCCACGGTCGGGGTTCCAGAGAAGCGGTAGTCCAAAAGCAAGCCAAGGTCAGTACACGGGAGATTAAGTAAGACAAGGCAAGATAACTAGGAGACAAGAGAGGTAAGCACAGGAACAGGAAGCTTATGCTCAGCCGATGTGCCAGTGGCACTGCTGAGCCTAAATAGGTGAGGCGGTCCAATCCGAGAAGGAGGCGGACCCGAGGAGTGTCAGTGCGGAGCCTGTGATAGGCTAAGGTAAGGAAGCCAGGTGGGGGTGCTGAGGGCAATCAGTGCCTGTTGCCACAGAGCTCGGGTGACGCGTGTGATACTGATGCTGCGACCCCAGCCTGCGTGAGGACACCGTCCGGCGCGAGGAGGAGCGATGCGCATGCATGGAGGAAGCGGGAGTGCGCGTGAGACCACACGAGTCCAGGACCCCATCCGCGGCCGTTGGAGCAGGTAGGAGAACTGTGCGCCTGCGAGTGGCAGCGCGCGGCACCTGGCTCCTGACAGTACCCCCCGCTTCAGGAGCGACCTCCGGGTGACTCCGGTAAGGTTTGAGGGGAAACTTCTGGTTGTACCTTATGAGAAGAACAGGAGCATGGATGTGATGGTGAGGGATCCAAGATCGTTCCTCAGGTCCATATCCCTTCCAATGCACTAGGTATTGTAGAGTTATTCTAGAAATTCTTGAATCAAGAATGGACAATCTCGTATTCTTGTTGACTGTGTACGAGTAGCGGGGGTGGAGCAGAAGAAGAAGGATCTGGGAAACGACTACTCTGGAATGCAGGTTTTAGGAGAGAAGACGTAAGGAATCTTCATAGCGGGTGGGAGTTGTAGGCGGAAAGCTACCGGGTTGATCTTTTCCAGAATGGGGTAAGGCCCCAGGTATCTGGGTGCTAACTTGAGGGTAGGCACTTTGAGTCGAATATTCTTTGATGAAAGCCATACCTTGTTCCCCGACTTAAACTCAGGAGTCCTGCGGCGATGGCGATGGCTTGGAGTTTCTGTCTAGAGATGGCCGTCTGAAGGTTCTCCTGGATTCCTCTTCAAGATCTTTGTAAGGACAAGATCCGTTCATCTGCAGCTGGAACATCGGCGGGTGAGGTGTTGATGGGGAGTCGGGATGGATGAAAACCAAAGTTGATGAAAAAAGGTGAATTTTGAGTGGATTCATTCCGTAGGGAGTTGTGGGCGAATTCAGCCCAGGGGAGAAGGTCCACCCAATCATCTTGTGTATCCAAGATAAAACAGCGTAAGTACTGCTCCAGCGTCTGGTTGGTTCTCTCCGTCTGCCTGTTTGTCTGTGGGTGGTACCCGGAGGAAAAATGAAGAGAGATGCCTAGTTTTTGGAAAAAGCACACCAGAATTTGGAAATAAATTGGGGACCCCGATCGGACACAATGGTTAATGGAACTCCATGAAGCCGAAAAACCTCTTAGACAAAAATATCAGCTAGGGAAGAAGAGTTCGGTAAGTCTTTGAGAGGAACGAAATAAGTCTGCTTGGAAAAACGGTCGATGATCACAAGAATGGTATTCATACCCTTGGACACGGGTAATTCCACAATAAAGTCCATGGCCAAGTGGTTCCATGGGCGATCGGGGACAGGAAGAGGTGTAGAAATCCTTGGGATTTGTTAAGGGGCGTCTTGTTGTGGGAGCAAGTCAGACATACTTTGACAAATTCTTTTAAGTCTGAATTAATCCTTGGCCACCAGAAGGTTCGAGTGATAAGGTCGGATGCTCTCTTGGCCCTTGGGTGTCCGGCCGATCTGGCAGAGTGACCCCATTCCAGAATCCTTTTGCGGAAGTGAGGTGCAGTGAAGAGACGACCGTCAGGAACCTCTAGACCCTCCGGGATGTTGGCCTGATCTGTGAGAATTTTGTCCTGCACGTCAAAGGTGTTAGCAGCAAGAATGTATTTAGCTGGAAGGATGGTCTCCAATTTAACCTCCGGCTTATCCTCGACAAAGAACTGGCGGGAAAGTGCGTTGGCCATCAGATTTTTTGTATCCTAGTATAAACTAAATTATATAATTAAAGCGGGGGAAAAAAAGTGACCATCTGGCTTGACGAGCTCCTAGACGCTGGGCAGTCTCAATATAAAGAAGGTTTTTATGATCTGTAAGGATGGTAATAGGAGTCTCCGTACCCTCAAGCAAGTGTCTCCACTCCTCTAGAGTGAGCTTGATGGCTAGTATCTTGCGGTTACCGACGTCATAGTTCTGTTGGGCCGTGGAATTTTTTTTAGAAAAGAATGCGTAGGGGTGAAGTCTGGCCTGGGGAGACTTCCTCTGGGATAAGATTGCTCCAGCTCCAATGTCCGAGGCATCCACTTCGAGGGTAAATGGGAGACTGGTGTCTGGATGAGTCAGGATGGGTGCAGAGACGAAGGCCTCATTAAGGAATTTGAAGGATCGAGCGGCTGAAGAAGGCCAAGAGGTAGTATCTGCCCCCTTTTTTGTAAGGGCAACAATGGGAGCGACAATGGACGAGAAGTTCCTGATAAATCTCCTGTAATAGTTGGCAAAGCCCAGGAATCTTTGAATGGCCCTGAGAGAGGTAGGAAGGAGCCAATCCAAGACCGCTTTGAGTTTGGCGGGGTCAATGGAGAAACCAGCGTCCGAGACAATGTAACCCAGAAATGATGTGGAAGTTCGGTGAAATTGGCATTTCTCTATTTTGGTAACACAAGTGGTTCTCAAGGAGGCGTATTAGTACCTGCTTGACATGGTTGATGTGCTCCAGGAGGGATTTGGAAAAGATTAGAATATCGTCGAGATATACGATCAGGAAGTGGTTGAGAAGGTCTCTGAAAATCTCATTTACAAAATCTTGAAAAACCGCTGGAGCACTGCAGAGACCAAATGGCATGACCAGGTACTCATAGTGGCCGTCTCGCGTGTTGAATGCCATTTTCCATTCATCACCCTGCCGGATCCTCACCAAGTTATAGGCGCCCCATAGATCTAGTTTGGTGAAAATTGTCGCTCCCTGTAGGAGGTCAAAAAGTTCCAAGATTAGTGGTAGGGGATACCGATTCTTGAGGGTAATTTTGTTCAAGCCTCTATAATCGATGCAAGGGCGGAGGGTACATTCCTTTTTTTTTTACAAAAAATAATCCCGCTCCGGCAGGGGAAGACGACTTGCGTTTGAACCCCTTTTTTAGATTCTCCTGTATGTAGTCTGACATGGCTCTGGTCTCCAGGAGTGAAAGTGGGTAGGATCTCCCTTTGGGAAGAGTGGAACCGGGCAGAAGGTCGATAGGACAATCAAAGGATTGTTGTGGGGGTAATGCCTCGGATTTGGCTTTGTAAAAGACGTCACGGAAATTCAGGTAGACCTCAGGTAAGGAGGGCTGCTCCACTATGGGTGTCGTCAGACTGCAAATTTGTTGTACCGAGGGAGCACAGGATGTGGCACATATGGTGTTCCAAGTGATGGGCCTCTCGTCGGTCCTGTTGATGAGAGGATTATGGCGTTGAAGCCACGGAAGCCCCAGGACAACTTCTACAGAAGGCGTGTGGATGACGTCGAGTGAAATCCTCTCCATGTGGGTACCGTCAATCGAGAGAGACAGTTCAATGGTCTGAAGGACAATAAAGGCTGGTTGAAGTTCTTTCTCTTGATGAGGGGAATGTTGTTCTTCTGGGCGAATACATGGTCTATAAAGTTGCCTCCGGATCCGGAGTCGATGAAGGCCACAGCTGGAATACAGAAAGTCTCTGTACTAAGTGAAACGGGAATCAGGATCCTACTAGGGAGGATCTTTTCTTTTTTGATGGGGAAGCGAGAGAGTGTTCCCAATGAGACTCCCCTGGGACTCATTGGGAGATGGCATTTCCTGACTTGAGGGGGCAGCAAAGGGCCTGGTGTCCGGGGTTGCCACAGTAGAGGAAGAGTCCGGCGGAGCGGCGGCGCTGATTCTCAGCAGGAGATAGCTTATTCCCTCCTAGTTGCATGGGCTCCGGGGCATCCAAGGTAATGGGTTCCGGAGAGGGAAGACTGAAGGCGTACGGTCTGATAGGAAGCTGTCGGTGTCGTGGCAGGAGTCAGGGTTCTGAAGACAATGCTCCTACTGGTGGTTCAGTGGGAGGAATCAATGGAGTGGGAGCGGAAATGTTTTGCACCTGTACCGTAAGGGATCGAACATCCTGCTGTAGTGAATCCATGCAGCGGCTGGACTGATCCAAAAATGTCTCCAGTTTGGAAAACATGGTGACATGTGACACCAAGATGTTTCCCCACCTCAAGGGGGTCTATGTCTGTGGGGCTCAGCATACTGTCACGCTGTACTAAGGACTCGGGCCATCCCTTAAGGTTGGAGGAATGGAAATTTCACCAGCAACAAAGGAAAGGCTTCTTTACAGTAAGGGCAGTTAAAATGTGGAATTCATTACCCATGGAGACTGTGGTGGCGGATACAATAGATTTGTTCAAAAAAAGGTTGGACATCTTTTTAGTTGGGGAAGGTATACAGGGATAAGTCCCCTGTTACATACCTCCCCTGTTTGTGGGAAGCTCGGTCTTACCACGGCCAAAGCCCATCCTTCCACTCTCATTCTAGATATCTCTGTGACTTGAATGAGAGTGGATGGAGGAAGAGAACCCTCAGTCCCGTTGGGATTGGAGCCCTTTCTCCAGTTAATTTGTGTCTCCTCCTGAAGGTATTTGAGATCAGCACCCCTCAGTCGCTCGAGGAGGACTTTCTCCAAGTATAGTCTCTTTTCTGCGTGCGCGGTCATGAGATTTCCCTTGCGTCTGGTGCTCGTTCTATTGTAGGCATACTGCATGGCAGCAGTTGCAGAGCGTTTAAAAACAGCCCCTTTTAGATTAAGTTGCAATTCCACACCCACTTCCAGAGAATGTCCCATTTTTTCAGCTTCATCAGCTAAGGATTCTTCTGGATTTAATTCAGCACGTGTACCTTCTTTTGTTGCCTGCTGGGTGGCTGAAGGTTTTGCTAGTGCTTGTTTAGGTGGTACAAATTTTGCTACCTTGTCTTTTAGATGAGCGGTATTCCCAGCTCTCACTGTACCCTTGTCTTCATGGGTTTTTGAGGCTGTGGGATACTGACGCTTAGTCAGGGTCAATACTTGTCCTTGTAGGACTGTAATCTCATCCGCGAGAGATCCCTGTTTTTTGAGTGCGTCTTGCAAGTCTCTTCTCAGGGAATTAATCTGCATGCTTTGCTTTCTCTGAGCTTGCCTCCACATTTTTATTGCATTGTGAAGCACTATGAACTTCTTTGCTTGGGCCACAGTTACTTGTTTCAGTTTCTGGACCTTCTTGTGCTCCCTTTTGTGCCTCGTCACCTGGGTTCTAAGCTTGGCTTTTAGCGTTGCTTTGGTGATGCTCAGGGTAGCCTTCAGTTTCTCATGCTGCTTTGCAGGGACATACTGGGTCATCAGACGTTCCTGCAGCACTTGAATTTCTTTAGCAGCCTGCAGCTTTTCTTCCTGCAGCGTTTGCTGCTTCTCCTCAGCATACTGGATGTGTGTACGCAGACCTTGCAGTTGGTTCTGCAGTCGGTGCTCTGCTTCAAACTTTTCCTTGACTTCTTCTGTCAACTGAAAATTTTCTTCTTTCAGTTTTAAGTTTTCTGTTTTTAATCTTGAATTTTCTCTTTTTTCAGTCTCTGTATTCTTCAGGGCTTCTTTGCAGTCCTCCTTCCATTTACGCACATCTGCTTTGAGAATGACCATCTCCTGGTGTGAGACTTCCTTCTCTAGGTTGAGGGTCTGAAGCTCCTTCTGAGAGACTTTGAGATCTGTATCAAGATTACCAATAGTTTCTTTAGCAATGTCCAGCTCCTCAGTGAGACTGTGTAGTTCCTTTCTGGAAACTTCCAGGTCTGTGCGGCAGCTGTTGGTCTCATGATGTGAGGCATCCAGTGCTCTGCGGAGTGTCTGAACCTCTTTCTGAGATATGTCCACTTCTATCCGGACACTGTTGACCTCCTGTTGTGAGGCATTCAACTCTATGCGCAGTGTGTGAACCACTTGCTGGAAGACTGTCATCTGCTTCAGTGCCTCCTCATACTTCCGCTTTAGCGTAGCCACCATTTTGTCAGATTGGCTCTGCTTTACATCCATGGCGGAAATAGTAGCCTTTGCAGTATCTAGCTCAGTCTTGAGATCCTCCAATTCGGTCTTGGCCGCAGAGTAAATTGCGAGCACAGTCTTCTGTAGCTCAGCATTATTTTTTTTTTTCCCTTTCCAATTCTTCACAGAGCAGATCACAGTCATGCCTGGCAATTTTCAGGGCGTCTTCAGGGCTGGTCAAGGGATCGTCACTCACTGGTTCCGGCTCCACTTCCCTGGGATGGTTGGTTGAGGGTTCCTCACTGTTGGCACCGGACAGACACTTCTTTGGGGTACACGACTTCTGCCTTGGGCCCTCTGAATATTCGGTTAAGTCGTGGGACGAATTCTCCATTTTTTCTAGGATGCAGGGCAACTCGGTCCCCCTTTTTCTCCACAGGATCTGCGGACGTGTCTGTTACTTCCACGGTAAGTGAAGAACCGCTTTTCTTTTTCTTCCTTTTTGATTTGGATGACACCGTCCCTTCAGGGATACTGGGGTCTCCATCTTCATTTGAAGTTTTAGCAGCTTCATTATATATGCCAGGCTTTTCTTGAAGCTGCTTTAGCTGACAGAAATATTCGGTGATCCACTGTTCCCGCTCTTTCTCCTGCTGATCATATTCGTCAAAGGGAGCGGTCTTTTCGGTTCGTGTCGAGTTCAGACACCCCCACCATTCTTGGTGTGTTTTGTGGGTGTGACTCGGTTCGGGTTCCCCGTAAGAGATGTCTTCCTCGTTATTGGACTGGAAGGGCCACTCTTCCGTGGGGTAGGGTTCATTACAGGAACGCTGCATCTTGTCCTCCATTTTTAGGCTATCAGGTGTAATTTTCTTCCTGACCTCAGGAGGCGCTATTGCAGCTGTTGCCACTGTATTTGCTAGAACCCCCAATTGTGGTAGTCCTACAGATGGGCATATTTTGCTTGTAGAGGTTGTAGCTCTCACAGGCATCTCTGTAGACTTTTCTTTCTTGGGTAATTTTTTTTTTCAATATCAGCAGTACTGTGCATGCATTTTCTTTTATCAGGTATACAAGATTGTGCAGTTGCTAGGTAAAAAAAGTCTATTTGCTATACACCATTTATTTGCTAGGTGCAATACCTCCGCTTCAGCAACAGAATTTGGTTTTCTGCCTGAGTTCAGTAATTTTCAGTCTCATCTTTGGGTATCTGTTTTCTCCCAAGATATACAGTATATAGGCAGATTTTTACTTGCAGAAAAACATTCTTTGCAGTGGACTATTTCTTTAATTCCCGGCAGGGTGACTCAACACTCAGCAATTGGCTTTGAAATACCTTTTTCCTTTATAGGGCAATTTTACACTCAGCATTTGTTTGCTATAAAATACCCCTGCTTCAGCACAGTCTTTGTATCAATTTTCACACTTTTCTGTATATACTCCATTCACAGCTGGTAGCCCTATGCGGTGTGGCAACCTTTATTTGCAAAATCAGTACCACTCATGGGTCACCATATGTATTCACTGCTTCAGCGAAACTTTTGAAAACAACAAACATCTACCCCTTTTTTAAGGGCTGACTCACTTCTTGAACCCCAACTATGGCTAGAAGGCAAAATCCCTATTTCAATGACCATATTACACTTTGTGATAGGAAATTAAAGGTTTACCTGCTTCCGCAGTCTCTTGGGATTGGGGAAAAGAGTCCATCTGTGGTTTTGTAAGTTTCAGTGCAGTGTAAGTTTCAGTGGTGTGTACACCTTTAACTCTGCCTCTGCTGCATGAGAGGTTTTTTTTTTTTTTTCAAGTTGTTTAGACTGTTTGTAGGCAAAAAAGCATAACAAAAAATTTCACATAAAAACTCTGGTCCTTTTTAACTACAAGGACACCTATTGTCCCACCTCGGACACCAAATGTAGACGGACGTTCACAGAGGTACACACTTGGAGTCGTTTATAATGTGAAATTATAATAAGGCTTTATTGTGCCTTTTCCTTTTCATCAGGAAATTCATCCAAACACAGGAGGGGGGAACAAAGCTTCTATTCACTTGGGAGTATTTCTAGTGAAACACTATGCAATAATTCACATCTCCCTTAGTCAAGCAGTTCTCGCAGCCCCAAAACATATAACATGAAATAAGCAGATATAAGCAGTCTCTTAAGAATAAAAGTCTTATCTGTTTCTTGGAGGGAAAATCTCACTTCCTGGTTCAGCTTCAGGTGCAGTAGTTTTCCCTGTGTCTTGAAATCAGCTCTGCTGGGCAGAGCTCAAGACTGGTCAGCTCCAAGGGTCAGCTCTCAGTCAGAGCTAAAGAGTCACTTCCTGTCTGAACAGACAGGTTTTTGTAAACAATCTAATCAGGCAGGTGGTGTTTAGTAACTAACTACCAGAGGTTAACCACCACACTGCTGGATTAAAGGCACATTACTGAACAGGGATAAGTCCCCTGTTACACCTTCCCAGATTGATGGGCAGCAATGATTGCTTCTCTAAGATCATTGCCGATGACTTTCCTCCTTGGCACTGTGTTAACACACACCTGAATGCTCCAAACCAGCAAACCTCTAAAACTTTGGCTTTTATAGAAGTGGTCACACTTGCTGATGATTAACAGCACCTGTCTGCTACTTAGCATCTTAATTCCTATGAAAGCAGTAAGGGTGACTTAGTTTTTCACACATAGGTTCTCCATTTTGGCTTTATTTTTGTTAAATAAATCATGACACGTGTAATATGTAATGTGTTTTTGTTCACCTGAGGTTGTATTTACCTAATTTTAAGACCTGCTAAGGAACAGATGATTGCTATTATGTCCTAATATGTAAAACCATAGAAAGAGAGTGTACTTTCTTTTTTACACAACTTTATATTTCATGATATGATTATGCCAGGACTTTATTTTCTGGGTTGCCCTGTATGTCTCTATACCTGACTCAGTTGTTTGTATGCCTTTTTAAATTTATGTTAATATATACACACCCTTGAAGAGATTACATTTTGTTTGTATATGCTTCTGAAACATCTATATATATATATCAGACTGAAATAATGTTTGTGTATGTATTTGTGCCTCCTGTGATTGGCCGGCAGACAGCCACAGCTCATTGGCCTGAGGGCCAGGCAGGGAGGAGCCAGGCAGGGAGGAGAGACACACACACGCACCCTCACAGCCTCCTTACACTGCGTGCGCCTCTGACCGTCACCGCACATTGTGAGCAGCCTCCTCTGCTCACACCATCCTCACCAGGCCGCACGCACCTCACACCTGCCACCACACACACACCACAGCCACCACCACCACCCCTGTCACCAGCGCATCACCTCCCCACCCACCACCGACACAGCTCGACGCGGCAGGGGGGGGGGCAACCAACCGCTGACAGCCACCTCTGCACCACCACCCCCTGTCAGCAGTGCGCCTCATCTCCCCACCCGCCACAGCTCCGAGCAGGGGAGGGGGGGGGAAATCCACCGCCGCCGAGAGCCGCCTCTGCACCACCACCCCCCACCTTCTGTCAGCAGCGTCACCTACCCACCCACCACCGACACAGCTCCACGCGGGGAGGGCCAATCACTGCCGCTGACAACCGCCTCTGCACCACCACCCCGTCAGCAGCGCCTCACCTCCCCTCCCGCCGTAGCTCCGCACGGGGGAGGGCAAACCACCACCGACGACAGCCACCTCTGCACCACCACCCCCCCCACACTCTTTCAGCAAAGCCTCGCCTCCCCACCCGCCGCCGACACAGCTCTGCGCGGGGCGGGGGGAAACTACACCACCGCCGATAGCCGCCTCTGCACCACCACCCCGTCAGTAGCGCCTCACCTGCCTACCCACCGCCGACACAGCTCCAAGTGGGGGGGGGGGGAACCACTCCTGCAGACAGCCGCCTCTGTAACACCACCCCCCACCCTATTTCAGCAGTGCCTCACCCACCGCCGACACTAGCGTGCTACCGTCAGTCCACAGGGTGGGGAGGGAGTCAGGAGAGAGGGGGGGACAAGCCCACACATACATACATACATACTGACTGGCACACACTTATTGACTGACAGACACACACTTCCCCCCTCAGTCAGCTCAGAACGTTACATCCCGGGCAATGCCGGTTATATCAGCTAGTAAGTTATATTAAATGATCAAAACAAATTATTGTTCTTGAATGCAAACTGATAGTACAAAGTAAATTAGATCTAAAAATGTATTGTGAGGGAAAAAAAGTAACATACCTGATAAAAGAAAAATGCTTGTCCAAACCAGTAATGCATTACGGTTATTTGAGCTGCATCATATTTCAGTATCTTCCAAATAAACATAGTCAGTATAGTCTGAATCAGCAGGCAAAATACCAACACCAGTAGGTTATGTGGTCGAAATAAAAGTGCAGTTAAAAGAATCAATCCACTATATACTTCCCATAAACCAACACTCTTTGTCTTGGAATCAGTATAGATGACTTGTGATTTCAGTAGGTCCTTTGTGCCCGTAAAGAGAATACCAAGGACAAATATATAAACAAATCTTGCTTCTGTAATTCCCCTGGGGAAAAAAAATATAAACGGATATTAAAATTCGCTTGCATGTTACAACATAAGCTTTAATAATTGTAGGAACTAAAAAGTAACTAAAAAATATAGATTCGAAAATTACATTATTTTCTTGGAAATCATGAGGTAATCATCCTTGTTTTTCTTCCTCTCAAATGGAATAAATAATTTCTCAGTGCAACATCATGTAGTAGGATTGAAGGAATGGACAGTTGTGTGCTGTTCAAGTGGTCCCAAAGATATTAGCAATGAATATCAGTACATTTTAGCTTCTAGGATGATCTCCTGAATCATAGGCAATTCAATATGCTTTGAAGTCGCTTCCCTGTACTGGAGAAGATTAATTTGACTAAAGCTCATCTTTTCTCTAGCACAGGAAAGCAGCATCACAGGAAAAAGAGAACATTTCCTTATATTAATTTTCCCTCTCTGAGTCTCACCATGACAGTGCACACAGATTGGGGGTTGGCTCCTACTATTTTAGGGTAGGACCATCCTTCCAAATTAAAAAGACCTCTGAGACCCTAGCACCTTAGTTATTTTTAGTCCTACCTGAATCGCGGTAGCGTAGTTGCTTCCTCTCATCCCCAGCATCTTAGTTATACATCTAGCCAAGCTGTATAGGTTTCCAGTCTATTACATCAGAGCAAACACATTCTTCCTTACATTTCCCTTAATTCCTCTTTGGGACGAGAATGTGCACGGTCATGGATGGACTCAAAGATAATGGTAAGGAAATGTTCTCTTTTCTCTATCGTCCCCAGTGACCGTGCACACAAATGGGGATGTGCCCAAGCAGTCCTCCAAACTAGGGTGGGTGCCATCTGAAATGACAGCATGTATAACTTTCCTTCCAAACTTAGCCACTGGAGTAATAAAGGTCCAACTTGTAGTGCCTTATGATAAAGCAGATAACAAGGGAAGCACTAACCAAATGGATTAATGGGTTCCAAACTAAATAAAGCAAGGATGCTGCATGATATGAACTGTTCCCAGTCCAACGACGATAGTTCTAGAAAAAATCAGCGCAACCTCAAACAAAAGAAAAATGCTCAAGTATGTTTAAAAAAAAATGGTGGTTTTAACAATTCTGGTGAGATATGCACTTACATAAAAGTGCCTAGACCCCAGGCACTTAAAGATATCTTTGTTGTACCCTTTCTTAAATCAGTGATTTTTGCATGTAGTGTTTATATGTGGAAAAAGCAAAGCAGCCTCATAGTTCAAATATGAAAAGATGTTTATAAAACTTTAAAAACAGGGATCAGTCTAAACACTCACAAATTGACAGTTTTTTTCCAAGCGTATGACTCTGGAACCAGTGGAGCAGAAAATGTCTTCCTCTTTTGTAGTTAGAGCCATCCTTGCCATCATGTCACGTCACTTCTGGGATTTTGGTGTCCGTCACTGATGCCGGTCCTCTGTCACCATATGCGTTTCACAGGGGGGGTTCCTGCTTCCTCAGGGGTTTGTGATCATTGTCCATGTATGCCAGCATTTATAGTCCTCTCTATTAATCCTTTCTAGTTTACTTTAATTACATGAAACTCAGGGAATTCTAGAACATAACGATGGACAACAGAAATATTGTATTGCAGGGAGTGGGATAGTCGGAAAGTACCTTACAACAATCTTGATTTATTTCAAACAATCATTGATCTTCAGAAATTCACGAGGAAATTGGCACTAAAGAAACTTTTTTTCCTACAGCAATGACAAGGAAACAACTGTTTCTATACTACATTCTTCACTTGGACTGATTCAATCAGGAGAGGAGGAAGTCATTAATGAGAAGACTTCTCACAGCTCCTCAACATCTTTTGACTTTTAAAAAATGATGCATCCTCTCTGATTTAGAGGCTATTTTGGAGGAACAGGGTGGAGACCTTATATTTTTGAGAAGCTTGTGGAAAGAGACCTTAGAGTCCTGTCCAGAGGGTTCACTTTCTCACACCCATGTCCTAATAATCTTACTATTCAGGAAAAGTTGGCATTAGAAACACTACAAAAAAAAAATCCCTAGTCATCAAAACTGCTGATAAAGGGGGAGACATAGTTATACAATCAGCAAGAGATTATCAGAAGGAAGCTCTCAGACAGTTGGGAGACAGAATCTATTATTCTAAACTTTAAAAAATCCAACCTCTGAGTTTCTAGTAGAACTCTCTGATTTATTGGAGAGCAGCTGATATACCCGGCGTTGCCCGGGATGTAATGTTCTCACTCCCCCTCTCTCTCCACTCCCTTCCACTCTCTCCCCCCCTCTTCACAACTCTGCGACCCCCCGTTCCGAGGTGCGCTCCCCCCCAAGTTCACATCTCCGATCCCCCCCCCCCATTCACAGCTCCGTTCCCCTGTGCTGAGCTGACTGAGGTGGGAAGTGTGTGTGTGTCAGTCAGTGTGTGCCAGTCAGTCAGTTTGTCAGTCAGTATGTATGTATGTATGTATGTGTGGGCTTGCCCCCCTCTCTCCTGACTCCCTCCCCCCCATCCTGTGGACTGGCGGTAGCATGCTAGTGTCGGCAGTGGGTGGGAAGGTGAGGCACTGCTGACATAGGGTGAAGGGTGGTGTTACAGAGGCGGCTGTCGGTGACTTGCCTCCCTCCCCCAAGCGCGGAGCTGTGTCGGCGGCGGGTGGGGAGGTGAGGCTCTGCTAACAGAGGGTGGGGGGGGGGGGGGGTGCAGAGGTCGCTGTCGGCGGCGGTGGTTTGCCCTCCCCCTGTGCGGAGCTATGGTGGGAGGGGAGGTGAGGCGCTGCTGACAGGGGGTGGGGTGCAGAGGTGGTTGTCAGCGGCAGTAGTTTGGCCCCCCCCGCGTGGAGCTGTGTCGGTGGCGGGTGGGGAGGTGACGCTGCTGACAGAAGGTGGCGAGTGGTGGGGCAGAGGCGGCTCTCGGCGGCGGTGGATTTTGCCCCCCCCCTTCGCGGAGCTGTGGCGTTTGGGGAGGTGAGGCACGCTGCTGACAGGGGGTGGTGGTGCAGTGGTGGCTGTCGGCGGTGGTTTGCCCCCCCACGTGGAGCTGTGACCGGTGATGGGTGGGGAGGTGAGGCGCTGCTGACAGAGGTTGGGGGGAGGTGGTGCAGAGGCGGCTGTCGGCGGCGGTGTTTAGCCCCCCCCCCTCCCGCGCGGAGCTGTGTCGGCGGCAGGTGGTGAGGTGAGGCGCTGCTGACGGGTGGTGGTGGTGTTTGTGGTGTGTGTGGTGGCGGGTGTGAGGTGCGTGCGGCCTGGTGAGGGTGGTGTGAGCAGAGGAGGCTGCTCACAGTATGCGGTGGCGGTCAGAGGCGCACGCGGTGTGAGGAGGCTGTGAGGGTGCGTGTGTGTGTCTCTCCTCCCTGCCTGGCTCCTCCCTGCCTAGCCCTCAGGCCAATGAGCTGTGGCCGTCCGCCGGCCAATCACAGGGGGCACAAACACACACACAAACATTATTTCAGTCATATATATAGATGGGCAAAATTCTGTCATTAATCATAAAGAATTGGAATTTTTAATTGCCTACATTCCATCATACCTGTGTTTCATCATCTTCCAAAGATCCACAAATCGCTCACTTGCCCACCTGGCCGGCCCATCGTGTCGAGCATTGGATCTTTGGGAGATGGTTTATCACAGTATATGGACACTTTTCTCTTGCCTCTCGTTACCTCTTTACTTTCCTATATTCAGAATACTGCGACCCTCCTTGTCTCCATACAAGACATTCAATGGGCTAGATATTGCAGATTGGTCACTATGGACGTCACCTCCGTATACACAATCATTGAGCATGGACACAGTTTGATTGCAACACAACACTTTTTACAGTCTTCTAATTTATCCATTTCACTCTGCACCTTTCTTTAAGATGCAATCAAGTTTTTACTTACTCATAATTATTTTCTTTTTGATTCACAATATAAGTTAGAAAACATCACATGCCAATTTATTTATGGGTTATTGGGAATGTTCACACATTTACAGCAATACCAATCGATTCAGGGAACACATTGTTTTTTACAAACATAACATCGACAATCTCATTTATTTGAAAGGGAGAGGTCACTTCACTGCATGGGTTTCTGGAGACACTCAGCACAAATGATCTTAATTTAAAATTTACTTTTGAGCACAATGCCCACCATTGCCCACCAATGCCCACCACATTAACTATTTGTATGTGACATTGTTCATAGACATGGAGGCTCATATATATATATATATATATTGTATAGTATAGTATACAAAACTCTACGAACGCAGGTAATGGTCATCCTAGATCCCTTATCAAGGGCATGCCCAAGGGACAATTTTTCAGTTTATGGCGATTGTGTTTAGAGGACGATTCCTTTTTGGAGCAATTCAAAGATCTAACAGATAGATTAATGTGAAGTTATACAATTCAAGATATTAGACATGCTTATGACTGATAGAGCAGACTTGATACCTTACATAACTACACTAGATTAAAATCGATGCGTCAAAAGAGAAATTAAGAGCTGACCCTTCATGCAGCCCCCTTCTTTATCACACATTCCAATAGAAAAGCTAAACAGATTTGGTCTATCATACAGAAGCATTGGGATATACTCAAACTGGACAGTAACCATGGCCCATATATTCATATGGATCCAAGATTTGTCTTCAAAAAGGCCAAGGCACTGTCGTCCTACTTATCCCCCAGTCTTTTCAACTCCAACCCTGAGAATTCCAATATACGGAGAATTCTGAAAGGTTTCTTTAAATGTGGTTACTTTTCTGTGTGTCAGTTTGAAACTCCCAATAAGAAGATCACACATCATAATAATAAATATCAGATACAAACCTTTATCAATTGTCCCATCAGCTTTGTGGTGTACTTATTGAGATGTGGGTGTCAGAAAGGTTACGTAGGACGCACTGTGAGACCATTAAAAAACAGAATTAGTGAACATGACCGATTTTATATGCACATTCATAATATGTATATATATATATATATATATATATATATATATATATATATATATATATATATGTAGAGGTATCAGTACCGTGTTTGCTTGCTTCATTCATTGTAACATCGCCGGAAGAAGAGATCAGTGTATCTCAAACCAAAAGGGGGTTAAACCAATTAATTGAACAGCCAGAAGGTCTTATGGCATAGTAATGAATTGCTGATCTCTATAAGAAACTCCCACACATATAGGAGACAGAAAAATTGACCCCTCAAAAAAAAACCCAGAAAAATTGTCCCGAGAAAACACAGACAGCTAGCAAAGTCCCGAAATAGATCAAAAAATACCACAGTTCCAGAAAATGGAGACCGCGCTCGTCTGAAACCTTCAAGTGGATTCCTCTGAGATGCCTTTCCTCCCGCTGCTCCTTCTCCCTCCGGTGATCAGCCGGCCACAGGCAGTCCAAGTTACAAAACAAAGGGGAGATGGAGCGCAGAGAAAGAAAATGCCAAGGTAAGATAGGGTCAATTTATTGAACAACAATGCACAGTATTACTTACAATTGGTTTAAAACAGCATACGTGTAGAAGTTCCCACAGAGGTCTGTATAGGCGTCTGTTTGGCACCCCCTGTCCCGACTGCAACACACTGCTACCGAGTCTCACAGGGTCCCTGACCCGGAACCGGAAGTGTAACAACCCAAAGGTGGTAGGCGGGCTCTCGAGCTATGGCAAAGGCTATGGCAATAGCAACAGCCACTCGTGAGATGACAGGGGGATATCAGCAATACTGGAATTGGGAAAAATCTACCGTGCTAGAAATGCACTCCTACCCAGGAGTGCAACATAAAAGTATTGAGCAACCCTCAACGCGTTTCGCGCAATATAGCGCTTCGTCAGGAGGTAATAGGGCACTACAGGAGGTGGTCTTATATAGGTCTCTGAGAACAAGGAAGTGGTAATTAAACCAGCTGACAAAGGGGGCAGGGGGGATTGTAATACTGAACACTAGGGACTATATCACTGAAGCTCATAGATTATTAGGAGGCACAGAGACATATAAAAACTCAAATTGAATCCAATAAAAGAATATAGTAAACAAATGCTGCATCGCCTACATGATGGTTTGACACAGGGCATCCTAAAAAAGAAAGAATATGATTATATAACCACTAATCATCCCAAGATGCACGTTTTCTACTACCAAAGATTCATAAATCTTTAACCAACCCCCCCAGGAAGGCCGATCATATCAGGAATAGGGTCTCTAACCCAAAACCTGTCCTCTTACCTTGATACACTTCTTCAACCTTCCGTGAAGAAGCTAAAATCACATTTAAAAGACACCACACAGGTATTGCAGGTATTGAATGATATAAAATGGGAAGAAAATGTTACTCTAGCTACCTGTGATGTAGCACAGACAGGGGTGTGAGGCAGTACAATACAGTCTGGAAAAATATGAAGCTATGAAAGAAAGCCAAATAAAATTCATAATAGATGGCATTTCATTTATACTTAACCATAATGTCTTCTGGTTTGAGGGAGACTACTTCCTACAAACAAAGGGTACAGCAATGGGTACGAGGTTCGCGCCAAGTTACGCAAATCTGTTTTTGGGCTGGTGGGAAGATCAAACCATCTGGTCCAATAACCCCTATGGCGCGAACCTCGTACTATACCGACGCTACATTGATGATATTCTTATCATCTGGAAAGGAGACCAAGATTTGCTAATAACATTCTTGGAAGGATTGAATATGAATAATTTTAACTTAAGATTCACTCACAATATCAGCCTTACAAATGTGGAATTTCTGGATTTGCAATTTTTTATTGTGAATGGCCAAATCCATACAAAAACGCATTTCAAAACAGTTCATTGTAATAGCTACATTAGCACCACTAGCTGTCACAAAAGGAGCTGGCTCGAAAATGTACCTCTTGGAGAATTCAGACGGCTAAAAAGAAATTGCACAAGGAAAGAAGATTATGAACTGCAAAGAGAACCCATGCGACAAAAATTTATTGAGAAGAGATATAAGGATAGAGTAATAAACAATGCAATCCAAAAAGTTAATGACCTAGACAGAACAAAGATGTTGGAATATAAAACAGACACGCCAGCTAATATAGGAAAGAGTAACCAAAGGATACCCTTTGTCACCAGATTTAATACCCAGTTTGGTGACATTAAGGGTATTCTTAACAAACATTGGCATGTGCTGCAGAAGGACCAATGGCTCAAAGAAATCATTGGACCAAAACCAGATGTGATTTTTTCAAGAGCCCCCAACATCAAACAAAAACTAGTACCCAGTTTCATAAATAACAAACCAAAAGAGAACTGATTAGACCAAGCTTCAAAGGGGTTCATTAAATGCCTCAATTGTAGAGCCTGTAGCAACAACAAGAAACAGGAAACTAAAATAAAGGAATTTTTAAGCAATGTATCACCAGTTAAGTATACAGTATCATTAAATCCAATATTACTTGCAATAGCAAAGGAGTAATATATGCATTAGAATGTAGTTGCAAGCTGCAATATGTGGGTAGAACGACCAGGTAGCTAAAAACAAGAATAGGGGAACATATACGCAATATTTTAAATGGTTTGGAGACTCGTAGTGTACCACAACACTATAAAACTAAACACAATATGAACCCAAAATGTCTAAGATTCTGGGGAATTGAAAAAGTGGAACATGATTGGAGAGGAGGAGATTTCTGTCAGAAAATGTCCAGGAGAGAAACTTTCTGGATATTCACTTTACAGACACTCACTACTTTGTGTCTAAATATAGACATGGAAATTGCTGCTTTTTTATGAATGTACTGCTGCTCTCTATGAATATATGGGGTTTCATACTATTCATGGCTAATCAACAAATTGTTTTATAAGGAACCGAAAAGAGGGAAGCTATGACAGTAGCCGTTTAAAGGGAGTTATCTCAATGCATTTTATATATTTATATTTTTAACTGCAATGTATTTATAGTCTCCAAGTGAAGATTCTGTGCTCACTGTATTGTAAGGAGTCATCAGAATGTATTCATACATAATGAGCATGACAGATCAACAACCAGGTAGATTTGAGTAAAGGGGAGGAGCGCACAATCAAACCACTATAAAGAACACTGCATTAACCCACAATGACATCACTGATGAAGCCAAACCAGGCGAAACTAGTTTGATGTGGACATCCCCTTTTTGGTCATTTGGAGTCACCATGCCTGTGGAGTCTGCGGATCAGCCAAACAATATTGACAAGCAGCAGGGAGCTCTGCACAAGGAGAGGGACAACAGACTGTCTGAGAAAGCCTTCCATCCCTGTGGACCCAGACGGACAAGTCAGGAGTTGAGAAAAAGTGACTGAAAAGCACCTCCAGCAAGGACGTTTTTAAAGGACACTTGCAGCAATAGAAACCACCACAATCCATGTGGTTGGTCGTTTGTAAGTGTATTTTTATCTCACCTCCCTTATTTTTGTAATAAACAGTATTATGCTATGTCTCTCTCCACTTTTTAAGGTAACAGCAGAAGGAAAATAGAGGAGTATGCACTACGGGAACAAACACACAGGCAAGTGTTAAGTTCTCTACCTCTCTATAGATGAAGATACTGAGTGTCGACGCCTATTATACCACTTGTGTGTGGTGTTTTTTGTTGTTGTTTTTTTGTCTGCATAAGGAAGAAAAGAGCAATAAGACCACGCGCTGGAGGACAACTTTATTTTCTACATATCTTATATAAGGAGGAGTTTGAATTACCTCCTGGGACACCAGCTGCAGGACTTTATTTATTGCACCTCATTAATAGGACTAGCGCCACTTTTATTTTTTCTTTATTGTATTTTCTGGTGGCAGCCGGTGGGATCGCCAGGCTCAGCACCGATATTCTTCAGAGAATATCTGTCCTGAGTTAGGTCTCCATTTTGAAGACCACAGAACTCAGAATTACAACTGTTCAATACTCACACACACCCTTACCAGTCCCTGTAGTTTAGTCAACATACAGACAGGACTACAGGGATGCTAGCCAAGTATCGGTCCTGGACCAAGGACCGGATCGTTCTCCGGTGTGAGGAGTGCAGAATACCTACCAGAAACCGCAACAAGATGCAGCTGATTGCCGACTTGCTAGCGTATGAGGCGCAGCGCTCAGGGGTTAGAGCTGAAGCACCGGCCAGCCCTGAGGCAGTTCCGGGCCCCTCTGGACTTCAAGAATCACCAGCCAACTCCGGTGAGGAGTCAGAGGAGGATTCAACGGAGCCGCCTGTAGTGGAGGTAGGCATGCCAGCATACATCCGGCGGGCGCTGGGTGACCTAGGCAGCGAGGCCACCGCTGCTGTGCGAGTCGCCCTGCACCAGCTCCTGAGGGCTTCCGCACCCACCTGATCATCATTGGAAAGTAGGAGGTCCCGTGCCAGACCGGTACCCTGAATCAAGTATAGCAGTTTTGCAGCGTTTTGCGAGGACACGCATGACATATTATGATATGCACGACCTACCTGAGGAGGACTGGGTCAAATACCTGGCCCCTCAGCTGCACGGCAAAGCAGCTGTGGCCCACCGTGAGATGGACTGGGAGGATGCAAAGGACTACCCAGTTGTGAAGATGGTTCTACTGGCGCAGTATGCTATTACCCCAGAGACCTACCAGACCCAGTTCAGAGCCCTGAACAAGGGGTCCCAAGACACGCACTTCGAGTTCATGTCCCGGCTAGAGCACAATTCTAAAAGATGGATCGCCGGGTGTGAGGTAACAACCTTTAAGGCACTCCATGACCTGATGGTCAAAGAACAGTTAATGCTAAAATGCTTGCCTGAGAAACGAGAGTGGGTCACCGACCGCAAACCAGCCAGCGCGAGGCAAGCGGCGGCCGTAGCCGATGATTTTGTAGCCGCACGTCCTCATCTCTGGAGGCTGCCCATGGTGCCCCTTGAACCAACAGTATCATTACAGCCTCAACAGCCTGATGCCGCCCAAACCAGCACGAGCTTCTGGCGGCCAGCCGCAGCACCTAACAGCACCCAGCCGGCTCCTACCGAGTTCGACCATGAACGGTGATGCTTCAGGTGCAACCAGACGGGGCACATGAAACGCGACTGTCCCAAGCTTCTCCAGCCCCAGGGTGAAGGGGCTGGGCAACTTACCCCAGCGGCCCGGTCCGTCGTCTGTATAGGCAGCCCAGATGATCCATCACCCTCCCCTACGTTCCCGGTGCCAGTTGCAGCGACCCAAGCGACCAACCCCTTTGTTTCAGTCAAACCCGCTTCCAGGGTTGCCACGGTCGGTCTTGGTCCCATGGATGTCCAGATCAAGCACCTTCGACCGGTGAACATTGGGTGCCTGGATGACTGCCGGTATGCTAGATCCCGGTGCTGCTGTTACTCTGGTTCGGCCAGATATGGTTGGGCCCGAGCATCTTTTACTTGGAGAGGGGGTGAGGGTGACTGGGGGCGGCAAATCCCTCCAAGTGGCCCGTGTGTTCTTGGACTGGGGTGCGGGCCAAGGCATCCGCGATGTCGGCATTCTGCCCAGCTTAGATGCTCCTGTACTGTTGGGAAATGACTTGGGTCGACTTGGGTCGACTCCGATGCAGCTATGAGGAGGACGATGCTGTAGCTGTAGCTGCGGTGACTGAGCCAGAGTCGCCGTGGTCCCATCCCGGACTCAGCTGTGGTTCAGGGTCCCAATCCTGAAACTATCACTTCCGAGGCCTTGGAACCCCCAGTCGAGGACGTTCTGGAGAAGGTTGACCGGGTAAGTCGAGCGGAGCCTGCCCTGACAGACTGATATTCCAGACTGTGTAACCGGGGCCAGTGGGCTGGAGCAGAGCCAGACGTTCCGGGATGCTGTAAGGACGGATCCGAGCTTGGAGGGCATGAGGCAGCGTGCTGCTAAACCGTCCTCCGTGTCCGAATCCGAGCGGATCCTGTGGCGTCAGGGACTCTTATACTGGGAAAAAGCCCCCAGAGCCAAATGTCAGTTGGTGGTACCTACAGTACTAAGTACTGCGCACAGTTGTTGCACTTAGCGCATGTGATCCCGCTGGCCAGGCATCAGGGGGTTACCTGTACGAGGGCCAGGCTGACCCAGAGTTTCTACTGGCCGGGGGTATCACGAGAGGCATCGGCGTTCTGCCACACCTGTGATACCTGCCAGCGAGTGTGGAGGCAAGGCAAGGTCCCCCTGAGGCCGCTACTGGTGATAGGGATGGCAGAGGTCGTATTTCTCGGGCAGAGGGTAGGCGGGGGGCATCTCAAACCTGAGCCCGCCAAGGTGGAGTCCATTGTGGGGTGGCCAGTTCCCAGAACTAAGAAGCAGGTGCTAGCCTTTTTGGGGACCGCTGAGTATTATCACAAATTTGTACCCCATTACAGTGCTATGGCCAAACCCTTGACTGACCTGACTAAAAACAGACTCCCTCACACGGTAACCTGGTCACGGGTGTGTGAGGGTGCCATCTCAGCTCTGAAGGTTGCCCTGGCAAGCGCTCCAATTATAGCAGCTCCCGACTATGATAAGTGGTTCCTGATTCAAACTGATGCCTCTAACTTTGGCATTGGTGCAGTGTTGTCAGGTGGGTGCCGATGGGGTTGAACACCCAATCGTGTACCTGAGCCGCAAGTTATTAGATCGGGAGGCTGCTTATGCTACTGTTGAGAAAGAGTGCCTGGCTATAGCATGGGCCCTCAGGAAGCTTCAACCATATGTGTATGGCCGCTCGTTTAAGGTCATTACTGACCACAACCCCCTGAGCTGGTTATGGCGGGTGTCAGGGGATAACGCCAAGCTGCTGCGGTGGAGTCTGACCCTCCAAGAATATGACTTTACCGTTCAGCACAAAAAAGGGAGTGAGCACGGCAATGCCGATGGACTTTTCCCGGCAGGACGATCCCAGGCCGGCTTAGCTCTGACCTTCAGGCGTCACGCTTGGGGATGAACCCGTTGGGGTCACTACCCCAGAGCTCTCAGCTTAAGGGGGGAGGTGTGACGATAGGGGGAAATATGGCTGCTGTTAATAAAAGTGAAGTCTGCCATTACCCCTACCTGTCAGTAATACTTTGGTATTGTATTATATGTTATGTATATATGTATGTCTTTGCTTTGTTCCAGCACCTCAGGAATCATGGGTTAATATGTTTGCAGTAGAATTGTTGCAAATGTTATGTTGCAGTTCTACCCACCAATTAGGGCCAGGCATGTAGGCAGCTCCTTGCCCTGAGTGTTGCAATATTATGGTTTAAGTGTATAAAAAGGTGGGGAGGGAGACCCCTAGCAGACAGAGCCTGCAGAGAGTTACAGAGGTGTTGCTGTGACAGGGAGAAACTGCAGTGTCTAATCCACTGCCGGTCTCAGGCCTGAAAACCAGTCCTGTAGGCACTGGGCAAAGAAAGAGAACATGGGAAATCTCTGCAAGTAGGTCCCTGCGACTAGTTAGGCAGGGTATTCCCCAGTTTGGTATGTGTGATGTTTGTGTCTTTTGTATAGTTGTGGATATGTTTTTCCAATAAATACATTTTATAAACTCTCGTGTTCTGTCTGGCGAAATTGATCCCTGGTACTAGTCCTGGTCTCCCGTGACACATACTGTATGGATCCAATATTTGTGTTGAAAAAGGCCAAGGCACTGTCGTCCTACTTATCCCCCAGTATTTTTAACTTCAACCCTGAGAATGCCAATATACAGTGAATTATGAAAAGTTTCTTTAAATGTGGTTACTTTTCTGTGTGTCAGTTTGAAACTCCCAATAAGAAGATCACACATCATAATAATAAATATCAGATAAAAACCTTTATCAATTGTCCCACCAGCTTTGTGGTGTACTTATTGAGATGTGGGTGTCAGAAAGGTTACGGAGGACGCACTGTGAGACCATTAAAAAACGCAGAAGTAGTGAACATGACCGATTTTATATGCACGTTCATATTATGCATATATATATAAATATATATATATATATATACACATATACATACATATACATACACACATTTTTTATATGCACGTTCATATTATGCACAATATTTAATCAATTTATTTATATGTATTCACATTTATTATATTTTTGAAACTCCACGCATGAGCTTTTTATGCTAAAACAGTTAGCGCCACTTAGAAAACTTGATTCACGATTTATAAGGAAGAAAGAGAACATACATCCTGTATCTAGACATTTCTCTACCTGCCCTTTGGGGGGCAGTATAAGGAATCGGGGAATGGGTCCCCCGTGGCGCACACCCTCCTTACCTGATGTCTCACGCAACCTCACATCGCGCGCGCTCCCGAAGGAGCTATTCTGACGTTGCGGAGTCTGGCTCCGCCTCCCGCTTGCGACGCGCATCAACATTGCGCGGCGCACGCACATGTGAACCGCTCTCAAGCTGCGTTTCAATTCTTCTTATTATGCCCACCTGTCTCCTGTGTCTCTCCGCATATCTGTGCCTCCACGGAGGCCATGTCTCCACTCCGCCCCCCTCTCTCATTGGTCATGCTCTCCCATATATGCACAGCTGTGCCGCTTTCACTTTGGCTGAGCATAGTTCCAGTTAGCGCTGTTCTCCCATTTCCGGGTTCCTTGTCCTGCCTTGCCTTGTCTCCTAGTTCCGTGTTACAGATTGATCTCCTGTGTACCGAACCAGCTATCACCTTGGACTCCACACTTCTGGCTTATTGACCCGGCTTTCCTCTGACCTTCTGCATCTCTCCAATCCTGACCACGGCATACTGACCTCTACGCACCTACTGGCTCCAACCCCTTACCACGGCGAAACGGACACTGACAACTCTACCAGCTCCTACCTCAGACCTCAGCAAGTACCTATTCGATCGCCATATAGCGTGACTGTGGTGAGATCAATGACCTGCTGCCCATGCGCACTGTACCGAGAGTACTCAGTTGGTGGTTGGTGTATGCTGTTGCCTAGCACGTCGATCCCAGTGACGTCATCTCCTAAGCCCGCTTTGGGGGCTGCTGTTTCTGTCGACCAGGCTGCTAAACAGGAGAAGGAAGAAGGGACATCCATGCTGTCACGGCTGTGCTCGCCACAAACCTGGGTTGGACCGCGTGGCTGAGGTGGGGTTGTAAAAGCATCGACCTTAGACCGCGCAGGCTGATCCGGATTGCGCAGTTCGTAGTCGTACGTAGCAGGATCAGGATAGGAGAAGACAGCATCGTCGGTGGACACGCCAGGGTCAGGACTGGAGACATCAGGGTAAACGTTGTTCAAGCAGGAGTTCGGCAACAGGTAGTCAGGAGAGCCCCGCTTCAGCTTAGGAGCGCGGGCGTGGCTTCTGCGCGTGCGGCGACCATGGCCCATGGTACTGGTCTCAGGAGGTGGTAGACAGACCAGAGTAGCACACCGCCTAGCTGCACTGGTAAACCAGTGCTTCAGCGCAAGAGTCCTGAGCGGGCTGGGAAATCCTCCGTTTCAGCGCAGGAACCAGGACACAGCCTCTGCAATAGGGAAAGAGCAGCAGGCCCCAGGAACCAGGAAGCTGAAGAAACACAGGGGAAACCTCCGCTTCAGCACAGGCGACAGGAACAGATCGCTGCGTGAATATAGCAGCCGGTCACAGGAAACAAGGAGCTGAAGTAACAAGGAGAGTACTCAGCTTCAGCACAGGAAACAGGAACTGACCGCTGCATGAGACTAGCAGCCGGTCACAGGAACCAGGGAGCTGAACACAACAAGGAGAGTACTCCGCTTCAGCACAGGAACAGACCGCTGCGTGACACTAGCAGCCGTTCTCAGGAACCAAGGAGACAGACAGGACAAGGCTTATGGCAGAACACAGAGACATCCAGGAAGGACTATGCTCGGCAGGGAGCATTGTGGGAAAGCAGTACTTAAAGGTCAGAGAACCAATGGCAGAAGGGGCATGTGGCAGTATTGATTTGGTGAGTGAATCCAGGCTGCAGTAAATATCAGGGGAAGTGTTCCAGGACTGCACAGTCTACAAGGTAAGGCAAACAGTAAACCAAGGAGCGGATTCCTTACACATGCCTATACACCTAGAGACTGTGTTCCCACACCTAAAGAGATCGTTACCACTCTAAAGATGGACTTTACCTTACTTCACAGAGACCAAGAGGTTACCCATCTAACTGAAGTGCATCCCATGGCTCTAGAAGCCGGAGACCGCGACAGTGGGGACGTGGAGTGAGCGATCCTACCGAATCCTGATACAGCGATTGGTAACCCGTGTCTTGATACACGGAATGCTTGCTTTAAATTCTTTGATGTACAGTACGCAGATTTATTACCCTATAAATGTTTTGAAACTCTTTTTACATACTTCACTATTGCGTTGTGCGCTGTTTTTCTTCTTGTTTTCTCTGTACTATAGGAGTGTTGAGCCACCCTGATATTGACAGTAGCAGACACCACCATTTGCTTCTCACAATACACAAGGTTGTATATGATTTTTAGACTTGGTAATCAATATCACAGTGGGTTAATAATTAATACTGATTTATTTTGCATGGTTTATTGGTTGCCCACATCACATAATTTTGTCTTTCACCTAACCATTCTACTCTCTACAATCCTGACCCGGCTGCCCGACCATCCGCACTCCAGATGTGCCCCCGTGGTTGTGGGTGGCTTTATACCCATTCCCACCTCTGTACCGGGTCCCGCCTTGTTTGTGATGAGCACAGCGTTACAGTACGCTCAGCCCCACAAACGTGGACCCCACTGAGGTGGGTCAGGCCTTGTACTCAGTTGTGGACATATGCTCCCAACTAGAGACTCGTGTTGCTGCCCTTGCGCAATCTTTTGGGGCTCTTACTTTGCAACACCAGCAGACCAGTCCTCTGAGGCCACCGACCCCCTTTTTGGCATCACCAGACACCCATCCTTCTGCTGAACCCTGTTTCCCTACTCCTAAACGCTACTCTGAGGATCCGCATGGCTGTCGGGGTTTTCTTAACCAATGTGCCATTCAATGTGAGTTAACCCCTTTTCACTTTCTCTCTGCAAGATCGAAAGTGGCATACATAATTGCACGACTTTCCGGAGACGCTCTGGCATGGGCTTCCCCCATCTGGGAACGGAGACTGGAGCTGACACAGAATCTCAACCACTTCAATATGGAATTCAGACGTGCCTTTGATACTCCAGGCCCTAAGGTGACTGCTGCATCTTCTCTATTTCACCTTTCCCAGGGTTCAAGCCCAGTCGCTCGTTACCCTCTGGAATTTCATACCATAGCAGCTGAAACAGGCTGGAACAACGAGGCTCTGTCGGCCGCCTTTTGGCAAGGTTTATCTGACTCTCTTAAGGATGAACTAGCTGCTCAAGAATGCACTTCTGACCTGGAAGAACTTATTGCTGTCTGAATTAGAGTTGACCAAAGTCTTCAGGAGAGGAAGGCGGAACGTTCTCGCCCTTGGCCGCTTCCGGCCAGATCACTGGCGTTTCATTTTTCTCCAACAGATCCGCTGCCTCTTGATGATCTGAAACCCATGCAGCTGGAAGCCACCAATTATCCTTCTCAGAGAGGCAGCGCAGACATACTAATGGACTTTGTCATTATTGTGGTCACTCCGACCATCAAGTCTTGTCTGGCCCCCTCAAACCGGGAAACGCCAGCGCTCAATGAGGTATCGGGGAATCTCGTTGGGCACTATCTCTCCTTCCCCGACTCCCCCAGAAATCCATCCTACTCGGATCATGCTTCCCATCTCCCTCAAAGGGGCCAACTTCCAGGTCACAACCTCTGCCTTTATTGATTCTGGTTCTGGGGGCAACTTTATTGACCATAGCTTTGCTCTCAAACATAATATTCCTCTCATTCATAAAGCCATAGACGGACGCCCGCTTCAACCGGCCTTCATCTCTCTGGAGACCTGCAAATGTATTCTTCTTACTACAGATGGCCATCAGGAAGAGATTTCCCTGTATGTCATCTATACTCTGTTAAGGTAATTATAGGACTGCCGTGGTTATAGCAACATAATTCGCAACTTGATTGGACTGATAAAGAACCCACCGTTGCATCAGGAGTTGCTTAAACTCTTCTCAACAGATCTGCAGCCTACTGTAATTACTCCTAAAAAATTGTGCTCTACCCGCAGTCTATGCTGAATTAACGATGTGTTTGATAAGGTACGATCTGAAGTTCTTTCACCCTTTCGAATGTCCTATTGATCTCTTGCCAGGTTCTGTCTTACCCAGAGGTAAATCTTATCCCCTGTCTCTACCTGAAACTAAAGCCATGTCGGAGTATATTGAAGAGAATTTAAAGAAAGGTTTTATTCGCAATTCCATTTCCCCATCGGAAGCAGGGGTTTTCTTCGTTAAGAAAAAGGATGGTTCTCTTTGCCCTTGCATAGACTATACGGGGTTAAACAAGATTACCTTAAAGAACCGCTACCCGCTTCCACTCATCTCCGAGCTTTTTGATCGTCTCCAAGGAGCCACCATTTTTTCGAAATTAGATTTCAGTGGTGCTTATAATCTTGGTCGGATAAGACAGGGCAACGAGTGGAAGATGACCTTTAATACCAGAGATGGCCATTAGAAGTATTTAGTCATGCCCTTTGAGCTGTGTAATGCCCTGGCCGTTTTTCAAGAATTTATTAACGAGATTTTTCAGAATCTCCTAAACCTTTTTGTTATCGTCTATCTTGATGATATTTTAATCTTTTCTAAATCTCTCTCTGAACATATCACACACACTAAGATGGTCTTATCTCGTCTTCGTGAAAATCACCTTTATGCAAAATTGGAGAAATGCCAGTTTCATCAGACTTCTACCACTTTTCTAGGATACTTTATTTCGGACTCTGGTTTCGCCAAGGAAAGCTGAAGGCAGTTCTGGACTGGCCACAACCTACCTCTCAAAGCAATCCAGCATTTTTTAGGATTCGCAAACTACTATCATAGATTCATTCAAAATTCCTCCACCACAGTAGCCCCAATCACAGCCTTAACTAAGAAAGCGGCAGATGCTGGTTCTTGGCCACCCGCTGCGCTCCAGGCGTTTGATCTTCTCAAAAAGACTTTCGTCTCTGCTCCCATCTTAGTCCATCCTGAACCCAAACTTCCTTTCACTTTGCAAGTGGATGCTTCCGATGTCGGGGCCGGCGCTATATTATCTCAGAGACAGACATCCCAGGCCATGCAACATACGTGTGCTTTTTTTCCCCCAAATTTTTTTGTCAGCAGAACAGAACTATGACGTTGGTAATCGGGAATTATTAGAGATAAAGCTCGCTCTACAGGAATGGAGACACCTCCTCGAAGCTACGGAACAACCTATCACCATTCGCACAGACCATAAAAACTTACTGTACATCGAGAACGCCCTTCGTCTTGGAGCCCGTCAGGCCCGTTGGTCAATTTTCCCCCCCATTTTAATTATATTATCTCTTGTATTCCAGGGTCAAAAAAATCTTAAAGCGGATGCCTTATCCTGCCAGTTCATTGCCGAAGACAAAACTGAGTGTCAATTCGAGACTATTCTTCCATCCAAATAAAGACGAGCCAACGAGTATTCTAAAGCTTGCCTTAAACATCCAAGTTTACATGCTGGGTACATTTCAGTGACATCTCTGCAGAGGCTAATGGCCCATCGGATTAACACAGCAGGGGTTCCTGGCAGTCCCATTCAGTTTGAATGGGACTGCCAGGGACCCCCGCTGTTAATCCGATGGGCCATTAGTCTGTCTGCAGAAATGTGTGAAATGTTGCAGCATGTACCCAGAATATACCCAGCATGTACCTGGGTCTTTTTGGAGATTGCCCAAGGTTTTAGAATAATTGTCGGCACTACAGTACATCCTGTCCGCTAATTCTTTCGACGTCCTAGATGACATATTGGCGAACCAATCACATATTCCGAAAGGTCTAGAGGTTCCGGATGGATGTCTGTATGTGACACCACGTTTTCGCAAGAAAATTCTGGAATGGAGACATTCATCTAAATCTGCAGGCCATCACGGCACCCGAAGGACTACAAATCTCATCAAACGTACATTTTGGTGGCCCACCATGCAGGACATCGAACTGTTTGTCAAGTCTTGTTTCACGTGTGCTTGTAACAAGACCTCTCGCAATAGACCACCTGGACTCATACACCCTCTCCCCATACCAGATCGCCCTTGGAGTCACTTGTCCACGGACCTTATTGTTGAATTACCTCCCTGCAAAGTGATGACTGCTATCCTCATTGTTGTCGACCGCTTCTCTAAACAATCTCATTAGGTCTTCTCATCTCGGCAACTCTGGCCGACATTTTCACCAGGGAAATCTTTCGCATTCCATGGAGTGCCCTCGAACATAGTCTCTGATCGAAGCTCACAATTCGTTTCCAAATTTTGGCGATCTTTTTCCCAGAGGATGGGCATCTCTCTAGATTTTTCGTCCCATACCACCCTCAGACCAACGGTAAGACTGAGAGGACAAATCAAACTCTGGAGCAATACATGAGATGCTTTATTTCCGACGCCTAAGACGACTGGGTGGATCTTCTTCCCTGGGCTGAATTCGCACACAACTCCCTTAGGAACAAGTCAACTCGAAAATCTCAATTTTTTTTAATTATGGATTCCATCCTGCACTCATTCCCATCTCTTCCTCTTCTTCCGGGGTCCCAGCGACCGACAAAAGAATCAATTCTCTACAAGAATCCTGGACGAAAATACAAAAGACCCTTGGAGAGGCCACTCGCAGGCAAAAATCTCAGGCGGATAATCATCGGCGCAAGGTACCGGAGTTCAAACCAGGAGACATGGTGTGGCTTTCCTCGAGGAACATAAGGCTCAAGACACCTACTCTCAAATTGGCCCCAAGGTTTTTGGGTCCATACACCATCCTGGAGAAAATTAATCCGGTTGCATACAGCCTTCAACTTTCCTCTTCTATGAGGACACCATACAGTACGTCTTCAATATCTCTCTGTTGAAACCTGTGTTCCAAAGTTCACTTTTCCCTAGTCTCACGCAGCGGTCAGTTCCTGTCTCCTGTGCTGAAGCGGAGTACTCTCCTTGTTGACTTCAGCTCCTTGTTTCCTGAAACCAGCTGCTAGTGTCACGCAGCGGTCTGTTCCTGTCTCCTGTGCTGAAGTGGAGGTTTCCCCAGTGTTGTCTTCAGCTCCCTGGTTCCTGCTGCTCATTCTCTATTGCAGAGGCCGTGTCCTGGTTCCTGCGCTGAAGCGGAGGATTTACCAGCCCGCTCAGGACTCTTGCGCTGAAGCACTGATCTACCACTGCTGCCAGGCAGTGTGCCCACTCCGGTCTACCTATCACTTCCTGAGACCAGTACCATGGGCCATGGTCGCCGCACGCGCAGAGTCCACTCCTGAGCTCACGCTCCTAAGCTGAAGCGGGGAACTCCTGACTACATGTTGCCGAACTCCTGCTTGAACAACGTTTACCCTGATGTCTCCAGTTCTGACCCTGGCTTGTCCACTGACGATGTTGCCTTCTCCAGTCCTGACCCTGCTACGTACGACTACGAACTGCACAATCCGGATCAGCCTGCGCGGTCTAAGGTCGGTGCTATTACAACCCCACCTCAGCCACGTGGTCCGACCTAGGTTTGTGGCGAGCACAACCATGACAGTAAGGAATTGGGGAGAGCGTCCCACGCGGCGCACTCCCTCCTTACCTGATGTCTCGGCAACCCCGCTGTCCTTACACGCGCTCCCGCAGGAGCTTTTCTGACGTCACAGAGTTTGGCTCCGCCACGCACCTAAGACGTGATGCGTGTGCACTGCTCCCAAGCTGCGTGTCAACTCTCCTTATTATTCCCACCTGTCAACTGTGTCTGTCCACCTACCCGTACCTCCACGGAAACCGCGACTCCACTCCACCCCCCTCTTTCATTGGTCATGCTCTCCCATACATGCTCAGCTGTGCCACTTTGGCTGAGAATAGTTCCAGTAAGCGCTGTTCTCCCATTTCCTGGTTCCTTGTCCTGCCTTGCCTTCTAGTTCCTTGTTACAGATTGATTTCCTGTGTACCAACCCAGCTATCTCCTTGGACTCTGCACTTCTGGCTTATCGACCCGGCTTACCTCTGACCTTCCGCATCCCTCCAATCCTGACCACGGCTTACGGACCTCTGCGCTTCTACTGGCTCCAACCCCTGACCGCAGCTAAACCGACACTGACCATTTTACCGGCTCCTACCGCAGACCTCTGCAAGTACCTTACCATTCTACTCTCTCCAAAGCTATCTTTAAGAAACACGGGGGAGTCCTAACCCTAGATCCAGTCCTCAAACCCTATATTGCATCAGGTCCTAACATCATTTTTAGGAAAGCTTAAACTTTAGCAAATTTGTTATCACCTAGCCTTTTTAAGCTTAAGACAGATGTTAGGCCTGATCTACCAAAGGGCTCATTCAAATGTGATGGCTGCAAAGTCTGTCCTAGAATGAATACTCTGCCCACCTTTACCTCTACTGTCACATGAGAGAATCATAACATCCACTCATTCATAAACTGCAATTCCAATGTTGTTGTTTATTTACTAACATGTGGATGCGAGCAGCAGTATGTTGCAGGACCACAAGGTGCTTGCAGATCAGAATAATGGAACAACTCAGACTAATATTGAAAAAAAGATCAGAACCAGGATGGTTCCCGTTGACCTAGTGGTGGCATTGATTATTTTAAGTTTCAGGGTGTTGAACATATACCCCCTCTACCTAGAGGAGGTGATAGAATTAAGGTATCAGATAAAAGAGAAGCCTTATGGATCTTTACCTTGAGAACTAGATCTCCCCTAAGTCTCAATATTGACTGGGATCTTGGTCACTTTCTGTAGCTTCTAACAGAGTGCCACCATCCATTGGTCTGTCTGTATCCCTGATTTCTATTTCCACACTACATATTAAGATATTTACAAATTTTATGTTACATTTTTGAATATGTGGAGATGGATTCGATATTTCAGACATACCAATGGAAATGTGAGTACTTTCTGTCTGGTAATTGTTCTTGATATGTTTTTTGAGCCTTCACAATGTGGTGTATCATCACTTTGATCGCAATTGACATTTCTACTTATCATTTGACCCAGATTTACGAAGCAGTATAAATTTACCATAGGTTATATTAATTGAATACATTTTGAGCAATACACTCTAACCATTATTAGGTAAATTTAGTTTTTTAGTTGTAACTTAGATGAAAACAAGGTCTTATGCTTGCCATTGCCTTTACTTCAGACTCTACAATGTAGATTCTGTCCATCTTATAAATTATCTATTTAGTTCTGTACTTCACTATGTTTACCATCCGTAGAATTAGATTATAAGTTTATGATTTTTTTTTATATCTAGGAAGTCTTATGGTTATGTAGTCTGATGTTCAGACAGGCATGGGCTTGAATCTTATACAGTATCATGTATGTTTTAATATCTTTATTATACTTTTTGGAATTTTGTTTATTGTTCATTTTTATTAACCTGATTAAAGTTTCTTACTTTGAATTGTGCCATCACATGACTCAGCTGGCCAATTTCGGTTGACGTTTGTTAGTGACGTCACTTCTGTTTACACTTGACTCATTTGGCCAATGAGGAGTGTCGACGCACTGGCGTGACTCAAGTGTTGGATCCCGCTTGTTGATTACGTCCCTTTTGTCTCCGCTTTGGCACAAAACTGGGATCTAGAAATTTGTATGAGATTCTTGTTGTACCTTACACCTTGATAAAGTACTTAGGCACGAAACGTGTACTGTAGGTGCGTTTCATCTACCTTCACCATCTTGTTTGAGCTTGCAGTAAATTGATCTCAGAAGAAGAGTTGCCCTGAATTTTTCATTCAACTTTTGCCCGATTTTTTGGCCTTTCTTTGCTGTGCTCTGCATTTCTCTACAGCTTCTGGATTTCCTTCTACGGATGTCTTGGATTGTTGCAGATTGGCAGGTAATACACTTTATTGTCACCTTTACCTTGTCACCATATGAACTGTATATTGCACACTAGACTGGGAATATTTTGCTGTGTTGTTCTTTGTGAGTGGTCATGTGGACACCACTAGACACAGACCCTTCTTGTGCTATACTACACATATTACATATTGGACATCCTTATAACATCCAGGATATTAAGAAATTTTATGTGAAATTAGAAAAAAAAGAAGATAAAGAAAAAGAGATTTTTTCTCAGAGCGCCACATATGATTGCTAGAGCACTGTTTTCCATACCATAACCATCTCTCCAATCCTGACCCGGCTGCCCAACCATCCACACTCGAGACGTGCCCCCGTGGCTTTGGGTGGCGTTATACCCATTCCCACCTCAGTACCGGGGTCCCGCCTTGCTTGTGATGAGAACAGCGTTACAGGCATCCACAATCTGACATTTAAGGGTCTGGAACATGTCCTCGTGCATCAACGGGGTGGGGATATACTTAACACTCAAGAAAAAAAAGAAATGTTCTGGATTTTCACTTTAAATACACTAGCTCCTACGATTAACACAGAGTGGAAATTAAAAAAATTTCTCAGAGATTAATATTTATATACCTCAAACAATGTCCTGGACATTACCATTTCAGAAGGTCTAAAACCAAAAGATTTAAGATGTTCAATATATTTAAACGGATTACTAGTACCAAACAATCATTATTTTATATGACTTTATTACTAGTATAGTTTGTTTCCCTATCATTGCTATAAGATATAAGGTGTTTAATTGTACTCACGGTAGGACTTGCTGTTCATATTCATGTTTATCTTTGCATTATCCCTGCATAACCTTTTATACATTCTAATAGATGACATATGACCTTTTATTGATAATTCCCTTTGCCTTAATCTGAGGCTATCCTGTTTCATTAGATTTGTGTTCCTTAGGTTCCTTAGGTAGTAGGTGGGTTATTCCCCCTCCCTTTTTCTTCTCTTTCCCTTCACTCCTGGGACTGGTATATACCAAATATATAATATTAATATACTGCTGCGCCAGCCTATATTCTAAAACTTGCCTTGGAAAATCTGGGGCAATCACCAACATGACTCAGGTACATGCTGTGCTAGGGACTAGAAGTAGCATAACAATGAAAAGAAAAAGAAAAGCGTCCCAACTCAGCACTCAAGTATACTCAGAACAAATATTAAGGAAAATGATGATTTAACAGTACAAATAATCAAACATAAAATATTAAAACAAGAGAGGCGCATGTGCGAAGGTGAGGTGGATGGCAGTATAAGCCTTAAGCTCCGTCCCCCACCTCATCAAAAGCAGTAAAATAACCAATAAAATCGTACCGTTAAACACACAAAATACCCCAGAAAGACGGCGAAAGATACCGAGATGGCGCCGCAGAACCCCAAGAAGAAAAGGAAGGAGAACTCCGCAAATATCTGGGCAGACCTAACTCACGGAGCGCCGGAGCAGAAATGGCGCCAAAATCAAATGCAGGTTCTGAATCAGAACGAGAGGATACTACGGAGGAGCCTGAACAACTACCAGTACGCAGGTGTGATTTTGAACGGCTATATAGGGACATGAAAACGCTAATACATGCCGAAATACAGGATCTAAAGAAAGAAATGCAGGGTTTAGGAGAAAGAACCGGAGCACTGGAGGAAAAGATGGCGGCCACCTCAAAACTGCTGAAAAAATCGGACAAAAGAGCATCTCACATGCAGACTGAAATAAATGAACTAGCAGACAGACAAGAGGATGCGGAGAACAGGGATCGCCGCAACAATATTAGAGTCCACGGCATCCCTGAGGCCATCACAGATGTAGAGGGGTTTGTCTCCCAGTGGCTCGTGACACTGCTCCCCGATCTCCCCGAAACTGAACTGGTAATGGACCGTTGTCACAGGGCCCTAAGAAGCAGACCTGCAGCTGCGGAGCAGCCACGCGATTTAATCGCTAGGCTGCACTATTTCAGGACCAGGGACGCTGTCTTCCAAAGAACAAAATCAGAGGGACCCTGCCGGTTCGCAGACACGACATTACAGTTGTTCCAAGACCTTTCCCCGGTCACCCTGGCCAGGAGGAAGAAGCTACAGCCTGTTACCAAAACCCTCAGGGACCGGGCAATTCGCTACAGATGGACCTTCCCGTTTGGCCTGCTGGTCATTAGAAACGGGAAGGCCATCTCCATGAAGGAGATAGAGGAGAGTGCGGATTTCCTCAATAAACTGGGAGTGAAGGAGGGCCCAGCAAGCAGCCCCCGTAGAGAGCAAACAGAAGCGGCTGACTGCCAGATAGCTGGTACGTCAAGAGCAAGCCGTGATACAGCAGATAAGGAAGGGGTTTAAGCAGAACAAGGGGTACTACACGTTGACCACAAGTTTGTTAAGTCAGAGTTATCGCAGTTATGGCGAAAGTTGTAATTGAACCCTAGTTGGACTCCCTAAGAAGCGACACCCTAATTCTGGCTGGTTCCTAAACAAAAGTACTGACTTCCAGACGAAACAGCTCCCTGAGAGGCTCACGGAACCAATAAAGATAAAAACACAGTCTCGCAAAAAAAAATAATATTAAAACAAACCCTGACATCCTCCTGTGATAATATATGTATTAGACAGGGGAAATCCCCTATGAAGATATTGATGGACCCCTGAATACCCAAGGCAAGGGGAAAAAAAAGCCTATAAGCACAAAATATATGTAGAACAAGGGGTTGACAATAACCCCTTGAACCTACAAGGCCTGCCTCACCTGTAGTAAATATATAACCACACAGCATGCATAGATAACACATGCACCAAAATGCCTAATACATGCTGATGTCAAATACATATATTATATACATTCACCATAAATGCAGTTGGTATAATAAAGGCACACCAGGCACAGTACAAAAAAGAGACTGTTAGTATGGGATCAACAATGGTTAACAGTTCACATCAGTTACCATAGTCCATGCCACACTGTGATAGTAAAATGTCAAAAGGGTAAAGATCATCCAATTGAGGGGTCCATCCACAGGGGAGTCAGGGAAAAACAAACATATAGTTCCTCCAGCACAGGGGGGACTCAGGATGCTCAGATACAAAGAAAGATTGTGGTGGTAGGGGACTCCATTATTAGGAAGGTAGATAGGGCAATCTGTTGCCAGGACCGCATGAACCGAACAGTTTGTTGTCTGCCGAGTGCTCGGGTTCGGCACATTGCGGATCGAGTAGACAGATTGTTGGGGGGGGGGGGGGGCTGGGATTGACCCGGCGGTCTTGGTACACGTTGGCACCAATGACCAAGTTAGAGAAAGATGGAGGGTCCTAAAAATTGATTACAGGGATCTAGGCCAAAAGCTTAAGGCAAGGACCTCCAAGGTAGTATTTTCTGAAATACTACCAAGGCCATGCGCTACCGCACCGAGACAGTCAGAGATCAGGGAGGTTAATGCATGGCTAAGAAAGTGGTGCAGGAAGGAGGGGTTTAGGTTTTTAGAGCACTGGGACTCCTTTTCTGAGAGGTGCCATCTATATTCTATGGACGGATTGCACCTCAATGAAGAGGGATCTTCTGTGCTAGGGGGGAGAATGCTAAAAAGGTTGGAGGAGATTTTAAACTAGGATGGGAGGGGAATGAAACAAATAATGAACTAAATGGAATAGATGAGGATACAAGGTGGTATGGAGGTAGCATGAGGGCAAGTGCAAGTTTGACAAGCAGTGAGACACCCATAGTAAATACAGATAATACTAGAAAGCTTCTACAGACTAAACAAAGTGGGCGCAGAAAGGAAGGAGCAGATAAGATAATAGTACAGGCTGAAAAAAAAACTGAAATGCATGCTTGCTAATGCAAAAAGTCTGACAGATAAAATGGGGGAGCTTGAATTAATAGCAGCAAGGGAGCAGTATGATATCATAGGCATTACTGAAACATGGTGGGATGAAACTCATGACTGGACAGTTAATTTAGAGGGTTATTCTCTTTTTCAGAAGGATCAAACAAATAGAAGGGGAGGTGGAGTATGTTTATATGTTAAAACGGATCTAAAACCTATTATAAGGGATGATGTCTATGAAGGGAATGATGAAAATGTAGAGACTTTGTGGATAGAAATTAGCAGTGGAGGTAAAAGTATAAAGAAAACGTTTGTGGGAATATGCTATAAACCACCAAATATCTGTGAGATTGAGGAAGCTAAAATACTTTTGCAAATGGAGAACGCATCAAAACTCGGTCATGTTTGCATAATGGGGGATTTTAATTATCCAGACATAGACTGGGGCAATGAGATTAGCGTTACAACAAAAGGGAACAGGTTTTTGGGGGTGCTTAAAGACAATTATATGACCCAAATTATTGAGGAACCAACCAGGAGAGGGGCAGTTCTGGATTTGGTCATATCAAACAATGTAGAAGTAATAACAAATATTCAAGTCCTGGAACATTTGGGTAACAGTGATCATAACATGGTCTCATTTGAAATAAATAAAAAAACAGATTACTTAGGTTCAACAAAGACCTTAAACTTTGGAAAGGCAGATTTTAATAAACTGAGGTCTAATCTAGTAGTAATACAATGGGATGATGTTTTTGCAGGGAAAAATGTAGAAGATACTGTAAATGGGCAGTTTTAAAACATTGTTAGAAAAGCACACTTGTCAGTGTATACCCTTGGGTAATAAGTATAAAAGAAATAAGTCAAAACCAATGTGGCTAATAAACAGCTAGGAGAGGAAATGGACAAGAAGAGAAAGGTGTTTAGATTGTTTAAGGCAGAAGGGACAGAGACATCGTATCAGAATTATAAGGAATGTAACAAAAATTGGAAAAGGGCAATCAAATTATCAAAAATGGATAATGAAAAAAGGATTGCAATAGAAAGTAAGGTCAACCCTAAAAAAATCTTTAAGTACCTTAATAACAAAAAAAATGAGAAAAGAAAATATAGGACCCTTTCAGTGTGAGATGGGTAGGCAGATTATTGGAGATAAGGAAAAAGCTGAGGTATTTAACAAATTCTTTGCCTCTGTGTTTACAAGGGAAGAATCAAGTTCAATAGTAGTTTAGCAGGAGGAAGCCACAACCTCCATATTAATGAACAATTGGTTAACTGAGGAAGAAGTTCATAAGCGACTTGAAAAAATTAAAGTTAATAAGGCACCTGGCCCCGATGGCATACATCCAAGAGTTCTCAAGGAGTTAAGCTCAGTAACAGCAAAACCATTATATTTAATATTCAAGGACTCCATTTCCACAGGCTCAGTACCACAAGATTGGTGTAAAGCAGATGTGGAGCTAAATCACAACTGGGAAATTACAGACCTGTAAGCCTGACTTCAATAGTAGGGAAACTACTTGAAGGTTTAATACGGGATAATATTCAGGAATACCTAATGGAAAACAAAATTATTAGTAATAGTCAGCATGGATTTATGAAGGATAGATCTTGCCAAACTAAACTTATTTGTTTCTTTGAGGAGGTAAGTAGGAATTTAGACCAGGGTAATGCAGTCTACTTAGATTTTGCAAAGGCTTTTGATACGGTTTCACACAAGAGGTTGGTGTACAAAATAAAGAAAGTTGGACTCAGTAATAATATATGCACCTGGATTGAAAACTGGTTAAAGGACAGACAACAGAGGGTTGTCATAAATGGAACTTTTTCAGGTTGGGCTAAAGTCGTCAGTGGAGTACCTCAGGGATCGGAACTGGGACCCCTGCTTTTAAACTTGTTTATTAATGACCTTGAGGTTGGGATCGAGAGCAAAGTCTCCATCTTTGCTGATGATACTAAATTATCTAAGATAATAGAATCAGAGCAGGATGTAATTTCTCTTCAGAAGGACTTGGAGAGACTGGAAACGTGGGCAGGTAAATGGCAGATGAGGTTTAATACAGATAAATGTAAGGTTATGCATTTGGGATACAAGAATAAAAAGGCCACTTACAAATTAAATGGAGATATATTGGGGGAATCCTTGATGGAGAAGGATTTAGGAGTGCTTGTACAGCCGGCTTAGCAATAGTGCCCAATGTCATGCAGTAGCTGCAAAGGCAAACAAGATCTTATCTTGCATCAAACGGGCAATGGATGGAAGGGAAGTAAACATAATTACTGCTGCGGCAGCTTTTATTCTCACTAATCGCTTGCATGTTCCTGGAATGCCACTCTGTTCACCTGGAGCATGCCGGGCTCCTTTTGCCTTCCCAGCCAGGCGCATTCCCGGCTGACGCGCGGTTGATGTGTTAATTGATAATGGTTCAGGATTTACTAGGCTGAAATGCTTCGCGTGTCCGCCAGATGGCATAAATTCATGACTTGTAATGCGCCGAATCAGTAATGTGTTGGCTTGCAGGTGTTTCGTTTAAAAAAGATACTGTACCATAGTGTGCCATTGTAACTTGGCCTTGGCCTTGAGACTGAAGGAAGAGTTGCCAAAATGTATCAATTTAGGCTTTTCATATTAAAGAAAGACAAAGACCAGTTTCAGTTTGTACACTATTCTCCAGAGACCCACCAGCCATGAGTGTTCAAGTGCAGCATGCTTTCCAAAAACCTGACAGAAGTTACGCGTATTTGATATGGGCCGCGATTAATGCAACAGAGGATAAGATGGCAACAGTTGCTCAAATTTATCAGTATTTTATCGAAAAATATGACTTTTACAAATTTTCGCCAACTCCTCATACGTGGAAGCGTGCAATAAGGAAAAGGTTATGTAGTGACCCCTGTTTTCACCGTATTGAGCCCCAATTTGTTGGAGGGTATTGGCGTGTATCACCGGGTTTTTCCCGTATCTATGATCATGGAGGCGGCAAAAGGCAAAGGGTCGTGTTAAAACCAACTAAGAAGCGACAGACGCTGCCAAACAATGCACCAGCACCAGCACCGGCTTCCAATGACGGTCCCACTGTCAGTGACAACCCTGAGCCTGAGCCTGAGCCTGAGGCTGAGCTGGATTTGGCGTGCAGTTTTGATGAAGCCTGCATGTACCTAAGCGATTTCCACTCTCACCTGCTGACTACAGATGGACTAGTCCCGCTGCCAACTATCGACGTGGATGATGAAGAAAGCTGGACTGGCAGTGGACCGGCGCCGGCGCAAGCTGAATGGGAAATTCAATGGTGAGTACTGTCTTGTTGCCGTATTATTTTGGTGGGGCTGGCTGGGTACTTCTTTAGGGGGCTGACCATTACTGTACATTAAAACTTTTCTTTTTATTTTTCCTCAGAAAAGAAAACGGCTAATGGAGGGATTTCGATGGATAATATTGTACTGTATGCTGATGTTTTCCGGCCGTACAGTATACTGTGTAATAAACCCTGATTAAATAAAACTATGCATTTATTCTACATATTCAGTATCGTTTCATTATTTGTCTTCCACAGTATACTGTACAGTGGTATACAGTGCCTAACATCTATGGGCAAAAATAATTTTATTCCTAGGTGCCTAGAACAGAAGTTCCCACGCCAATTGCCCGTGAACTTGACCGTGGCCCTAAGTAGTTCCCACGCCAATTGCGCGAATATAATGTAAAATAACCCGTTCTGTGGGTCTGAGCGGGTTGAAATTTACCTGGTCCCCATGCGGGAAGACCCTTGCCATAGTGGCAAAATATCAGCCTTCCAAGACCCCCGAAACTGGAGATACCAAAAGACAGTTTAAAAGCACATTACCAAAGTGGCTTTTTTTCTGCCATGCAAATCAATGGCAGAAACCTGAATTTTAACATCACCCTGACTCCGTTCTGTTGCCACGAGAGGGTCGCAATTTGCCATGCAATCCTGCCGCAACTAGGACTACATGGTGACCGAATATGAGCCCTCTAGCTCAAACCGAACCTGGGTTCCAGGTTTCTGCTCATTCTGACTTAGCCGGTTCAAAGCTTTCTCCGCCATTTGCGCTCAATGGTAGGACCCTCCTCGCCGGCGTGACCCTTTCTCGCTGCCATTACTGCTGGGACCCTGTTGGGGTCAAGTGAGGGGGTTCCTAACATCTAGGGGCCAAATAAATTTTATTTCTAGGTGCCCTAAAACAGAAGTTCCCACGCCAATTGCCGTAGTTCCTACACCAATTGCGCGACCAGCCAGTTAAAAAACAGTGCAGCAAGCCTCTACAGTACATTTGTTACACTGGCAAAGGAGCAAATGGAAACAATGTGAGGCAATTCAACATGGTCTTTTATTGGTGGAGTCAGTACAAAAACATTTATTTACAATATTGAAACATTTAAAGTGCACAAAGAAACATTTTTGGTGCATGGGGCAAAGAGAGTTAAAGTGACTTGCTTTTTTTAACCATCCATACACAATAATACATTCTGCAGCCTTTATTAAATTCTTCTGCCTGCCACAAAACATTTTTGGTGCGTGGGGCACAGGGAGTTAAAGTGACTTGCTTTTTATGTACTGTATTTGGGGGTTGTCTTTGGGGGTTTATTCATCCAATTATTATGATGAACTGCCTTTTGAAATAACAATGCTGTTAACTATTTCAGCCACACACCTCCAGAGTTTTTAATCCCTCCCTAGCCAAGCGTTAATCGGCTGAGTCACCCTAGTTAGCCTACAGTACCATCCCCCTCTCTCCACACACTGGGTCGTTGATCTGCTGCATATTGGCATTGTGTTCTTAATCCGCCCATAGCCGAGCTACAGTACAAACACTCAGCACGCCTGCTTCTAATCACACCATCCCCCTCCCCCAACCCTTAGAGGCCTGTTCTTTGAACGGTACTGTAATGCTTTGAAAAGTCCCCTCTCGAATTTGAAATGTAAATCTGATGTGCAAAGCACTGTGAGAATTGAGAGTATACTGAGACAGTATTTCATCAGGGTGTGAAAATATTTGTCAGTCACTATGGTTTACAGTCACATGTTTTTAATACAATACAGTACATTCTTTAATATCTTTAAAATAAAAATATATAAATCCTGTATATACTGTAAGTACATACTGTATAATGTAAAATAACCCGTTCTGTGGGTCTGAGCGGGTTGAAATTTACCTGGTCCCCATGCGGGAGGACCCTTGCCATAGTGGCAAAATATCAGCCTTCCAAGACCCCCGAAACCGGAGATACCAAAAGACAGTTTAAAAGCACATTACCAAAGTGGCTTTTTTTCTGCCATGCAAGTCAATGGCAGAAACCTGCACTTTAACATCACCCTGACTCCGTTCTGTTGCCACGAGAGGGTCGCAATTTGCCATGCAATCCTGCCGCAACTAGGACTACATAGTGACCGAATATGAGCCCTCTAGCTCGAACCGAACCGGAGTTCTGGGTTCCAGGTTTCTGCTCATTCTGACTTAGCCGGTTCAAAGCTTTCTCCGCCATTTGCGCTCAATGGTAGGACCCTCCTCGCCGGCGTGACCCTTTCTCGCCGCCATTACTGCTGGGACCCTGTTGGGGTCAAGTGAGGGGGTTCCTAACATCTAGGGGCCAAATAAATTTTATTTCTATGTGCCCTAAAACAGAAGTTCCCACGCCAATTGACCTAGTTCCTACGCCAATTGCGCGACCAGCCAGTTAAAAAACAGTGCAGCAAGCCTCTACAGTACATTTGTTACACTGGCAAAGGAGCAAATGGAAACAATGTGAGGCAATTCAACATGGTCTTTTATTGGTGGAGTCAGTACAAAAACATTTATTTACAATATTGAAACATTTAAAGTGCACAGCAATTCAAAACATCAACAAAACAAAACATTTTTGGTGCATGGGGCAAAGGGAGTTAACATTAGTGACATTTTAAGTAACATCTCCTTTATTAAAGAAACCCAGTACTGTATACAGTACAGTGGGATGGTGCCCAACACTGTCAGTCAGACCTGCACCAGTTCAGTCCTAGAGGGCAGCAAACAGGGCAGGTTTTCAGGGCAAAACATGGAGAGTACAATACAGTTCAGCACAACAGTATGGTCTCACTGACAGTCCTCCACATTGTCCATCTATGGCCGATTCCTTGCATGGCGCAAAACGCCATTAATGCAGTCTCTAACGCCTTTCATTACAGGATCTGTAACTGTATAAAAGCGCTGCAATTCTTCCACAATGTTTTTCCTTAAATTGGCAGGAAGGGCCTTTTTTAGGCGATTCCCATCGTAGTTCACTTTGAACACCCACTCGCAGTACAACGTGTAGGGAACCTGGTGCTTAAAAATGATCAAGGCATACTTGTGGGGTACACCAGCACTCATCACCCTACAGTATACTTCTCCCTAAGTGCTGCTGGCAGATCGCGCAGGGTGATGTCGGGCACTGTTTCGATGCGAGCGGGTGTAGGTCTTTTGGGAGCGGGTGTGCTTGTGGCGACGGGCGATGGTAGGATGTCTGGGAGGAAGCTTTCCTCCGGTCGTGGTCGCCGTGTTGTCTCCTGGCGTGGTCTTGATGGGGTTGTCATGTCCTCCTCAACGGCATACATGTACACTACATCTTGTGGTGGAGGGGGGGCGCTTGGTGATGGAAGGGGTTCGATGCTCCCATTCATCACATCCATGTCACCCTCCTGCTCCGGCGTCGGGGAAACAGGGGCATTAGCACCGAGCAAATAATGTATGCCTGCAATGTCAGCCTCTATCTTCTCCATCCGTTGCTCCATTTGTAGCATCCGTTGATCCAACCCTTGCTCCATTTGTAGCATCCATTGATCCATATGTAGCATCCGTTGCTCCACATTTAGCATGGTCTCCAGAAGCAGATCTATCTTTGCCAGCACAATAGAATTCCCGGGGAGATCCACATTTATCTCATTCAGCATTCGGTCCAACGAGCTGCTTCTTGTGCATGGCGTCTGGACATCTGGGGGGATGGGTGCAACGGAGGATGAGATGGGGGTTCGATGGAGAGAAGCGGCATCGATGGAGAGTGGAGGAGGTGACCTGTGGATACCCGGTAGAGGAGAAGCGGCAGCGTCGTCGAAGAGGGATGGAGAAGGTGACCTTTGGATTTCCGGGCGAGAAGCAGAGTCATCTAAGCGCAAAGGAGACAGTGACCCGTGGATTTCAGAGGCGGCAGCGTCGTCAGATGGAACCGGAGAAGATGGGGGTGGAGAAGACGGGATGAAGATTTCCGGAACAGCTACAGCAGAGTCGTCGAAGCATATGGGAGGAAGTGGTCTGCGGATTCGATGGGTTGGCTGCCATTCATTCTGTGTAGAGAGCGTATTACCGTATATCTTCTTCACATAATGAGGCTTACGTCTAAGAAAACCCCTAGCCTTTGGGGTCAGCAGAAGGTTTTCTTTATTTGCCTTAGCCTGTCGCTTTGCCCTTGGCGTGGAAACGGCTCCTGCATTTCGCTTTTTCAGCATGACAGGCACGGCAGAGGTGAGAGGGTTCTTGTGTCCATAGAACCGGGGATGCTCCATGGAAACAGGTGGCACAATGCAGTACAGTATCTGGACAAGGGCAAGTTCAGATAAAGATCCTGTAGTGGTGGCCTATGCAAAGTGTGTGACCTTTTATGCATGGCGGCCAGGTACAGGTGTTGAAAGTGGGCGTACTCTAATGTGAGTCATTACCGTATAAATACACCATCCATTTTGTGGATTGACTGCACATAGAATACACATCGACTAAACATCGAATATACATTCTTGTGTTTGTATTTCTTTCTACTCGCAGCAATGCCTGTTAAAAAAAGATTTCAAAGGATCTCAGCATGCGAATTAAGGAGATGTACAGGAGCGGACACCGAATTGCTGCTATCCAACGCTGGTTAGCTACTTCTGACCTCGTTGTGCCATTAACCACCGTGAGCTATCATGCACAAGGAAAAAACAGAGACCGGAAAAAGGCACCAAGGGTAACAAACGCGTAAGTATATTTATAAAACTTAACAAAAAAAAAATATAGAAAACTGTACTGTACATCTACAGTACAGTTCTGTATCTACTGTAATACTGTTGTTATTTCTGTTGATTTATATTACAACATACTGTACAGTAGTTTGTCTATTTATATTTATAGTACAGCAGTATACATTTTTTGTATATTTCAATTAATCTTACAACGGTATATACTGAATAGGATGTACTGTATATTTATATTTATATTACAACAGTATATTTATTTGGTATATTTATATTTATAGTACAACAGTATATATATTTTGTCTATTTATATTTATAGTACAGCAGTATACATTTTTTGTATATTTCAATTAATCTTACAACGGTATATACTGAATAGGATGTACTGTATATTTATATTTATATTACAACAGTATATTTATTTGGTATATTTATATTTATATTACAACAGTATATATATTTTGTCTATTTATATTTATAGTACAGCAGTATACATTTTTTGTATATTTCAATTAATCTTACAACAGTATATATATTTTGGCTATTTATATTTAATGTACTGTATATTACAACATTACATTTATATACATTTTATATTGCTGCATATTAATAAAACAATATAATTTCTTTACATTGTAGGGAGACAACTGTTCTGGTGGACAAAATAAGTGAGGAGAATGATGAGAGGAGTGCATTAAGGGTCAAATACACTCTGCAGGAAAAGCACAATCTGACTGTATCCGAGAGCAGCATAAAGAAGATGAGACGCAGCATTGGATGGAAATATGGACGTGTGAGGTTAGTACTGGACAGTACAGGAGGTAAAAGTGTTGTTTCGCAAACTGTACTGCACTGTGCCGCTAATTTTTTTTATTTCTTGTCATTACAGAGCGTACCCCATGATACGGGATGCAAACAAAATCAAAAGAGTGCTCCAGGCCCAGGCATGGATCGACAGCGGGGAGACTTTCCAGGATTGCATCTTCACTGATGAGTCTACTGTGTCGCTGGAGAGATTTGCACGATTTGCGTTCCACAAAAAAGGCCGCTTATCTTTGAAGCCGCGGCCAAAACACCCTGTGAAGCTGCATGTGTGGGGTGCCATCTCTAGGCGTGGACCGGGATGCATTGTCATCTTTGAAGGTAAAATGTATCAAATATAATGTCGCCTAATGCACTGTACTTGACTAGTGTTGCCTTACCGTATGCACTGTACTGTACTATTGTAAAAAACAGAGAAAATACTGTGCGCTACTATCTAAGAGATGGGGGAGTGTACCTGAGACAGGTACAAAAGGTCCCTTATATTGGCGCACAGCAGACCCTTATAATATACTATGGTCAGGGGTGAATGAAATGTACAAAGCACAAGATAAAATAAAAAAAGTTTATTAAATATTTTACAATGTTGTGTGGTGTAATTCACTTAGATAAAAATATACTGGATAAGTCTATACTACTACTGGGTATCCCTAGTCGGTGCCAGTGTGGGATAGTGATCTCATGCCAAATGGCTCAAAATAGGAAATGTTTGAGACAGTGTGTGAAAGATCAATGCATACAAATGTTTACTGATACTCAGCCAAATCTTAATAGTGTGTGTAGCAAGCCTAGGTTGTATGGTAGCTGCCTGCACTGATGTAATGTGCTGATATGAAAAGGCTAAAATCCAAAACTAAACAGAAGAATTTGGCATTGAAAAACGGGACATGTTTTTTCCTATTAATTTGGCATTGAAAAACGGGACAGGTTTTTTCTATTGTAATTGTAGAGTCACCCTGTATGTCAGATGGAAGGTCCAGCTGGTGTATGTATCATGATTCTATTAGGTCAAATCAACATATAGAGATGTGGTCTTATACAGGTATACGTGCACCCTGTCTCAGCTACAGTTCTAACCCTTTGTAACTGAGGGAATCATTGCCAGCTCGCATATGTTGTATATAGTTTGTGGGTGAGCACAGGGAGCACTGTCAAAGTTGTATCAGTGCAGGACACCTCTTTAAGTGGGTGTATCAAGGAGTGCACGATCTAAATATCAAGATCAATATCTCCATAGCGCTACTATCTAACCCAGAATTTAGAATATAAATAAAGTGCAGTGACTAAACCACATAATTAGTGACCAAGAAATAAATCACAATAACCACAGTGAGGGTGAATATATGAAGAAATTATATCACATAACCGTGCATTTGTAGAGGCGTCTGCTGCTATAAACACAGGGGGTGGCTCAGCACCCCCCACACTCTAAGAAATGGAAACAAAAGAAACAGCGCACAACGCCAAATAGTGAAGCAAGTAATGCTATATATTAGTAATTACAGGGTAATAAATCTGCGTACATCAAAACAGTGGAATAGGTGCATTTAGTGTGTTTCACACAAGTTACCACTCAGCAACTGTTGTCAGAAGAGTCTGCAGCTTGCTTCTCTCAGCGAGGGCGCTACGTTGGTTCAGGAGCAGGATTAATGTCCAAAACCCCTCATCCAGCAGTACATCGCTCCCAAGGGGATTTCCCTTTACAGCAACCACGCTCCGTTGCAGGTATTGGTGCTTGGTGGGACCGCTCGCGCTTCCAAGTCGTCTGGTGCAGCTCGTGTAGCTCAGCGAGCAGATCCACTGTGCGGGGGTGAGACCTCAGCTCTGCAAGGGTACACTCGGCGTGCCACGTTGTCGCTCCGTCACGGATACTGCGTGATGACGTCACAGTCTCCGCAGCAGCGAGGGAACCGGCAGGGAAGCAGTCAAAGTCTCTCAAAGTCTCTCATATGCCCAAAATTACCACTGGGAGTAATACTAGCAGGGTGAAGCCAATGGAGGCAATGGCAATATTAAGGCACTAGATAAAAATCATCCAACATGTTTCGTAGAATAAACTACTTCTTCAGGGAATAATTTAGCCATTACCCAGAGGTCTTAAGTACCTAACAAAGATGTCTCATTGGTCAAACAATTAAAAATGGACCAATCATCTAGACTAGGTAATGGTTAAAGTGATAGGGAATATGAAATCATTACTTTTAAAACAACAACTTTATTAACTACATACATAATAAAAAGATTTTATAAACATATAAACTAAACCTAGCATAAATAATTAAAAGCATGCTGGAATAAAAGAAACACAATATTAGTACTAAAATAGATAGTATCATATAAAAGATGCAACTAAAAGTAACAATATAAATACGTATAGACAATAGAACAGAGCAGGGAAAACAGAGGTACATAGATCAGTGATATCCCTTGGGTTTAAGTGGAGAAGGGGGCTAGAAATTTTTTTTAATAAAAATTCCTCTTAATAAAGTGCCCAGATGTCAACATCCTCATTTAACCCCTTAGGGGACATAGTATGTAACTTGTGTATCCAATATGTCTCCTTAGATGATAGTGTTTTAACTCTGTCCCCACCTCTTCTATTTACAGGAATAAACTGAATCCCCTTAAAAGTGAGACTGGACGGATCTTTGTTGTGGTGTAATAAAAAGTGTCTGGAAACACTGTGTTTTTCAAAACCGTTTTTTATATTTCTGACGTGTTCCTGGATACGAACTTTAAGGCTGCGTTTGGTTCTGCCAACATACTGATATCCACACGCACATTCCGATAAGTAAACAATGTGTGTAGATGTAGATAAAATAAAGTCATCAATATTAAAAACTTCTTGTGTGTTTTTAGAATTAAATGTATTTTTGTCAGGATGTTGGTACTTACAAATACTACACTTACCACAAATATAATTGCCTTTTGGTTTAGGCCCTAACCAATTCTTTTGTACTGTAGTGTTATTACGTAAAAAAACATCACTAGGTGCTAGCAAATTCTTAATGTTTTTGGCTCTCCTATAGATAAACCATGGTTTAGTGTCTAGATGTGATTCCAATATGGGATCATTGCACAAAATACCCCAGTGTTTATAAAAAACCTTTTCGATGTCCCTATGTACAGAATTATAATCCGTAATGAAGGCCACATTTAAAATTTCATTTTTCATTATTGGGCCTATTTTATTTCTTGTCTTGGTTCTATTTTGAATTAACATATCTTTACGATCCATGTTACGTACCCTTATAATCTCTCTTTCGAGAAGTTCCTTAGGGTATCCCCTCTCTCTGAATCTCAAAAATAGTTTATTAGCCTGCTTGTCAAAAACCTCTAAACTACTGCAGTTACGTCTGAGTCTGACAAATTGCCCTCCTGGTATATTTTTTATCCATGTACTTTTGTGATTACTATTCGCCATCAGCAAATTGTTAGTATCTCCATCCTTAAAGAAGGTTTCAGTCTCCACAGTGCCATCCGCTCTGGAAGTAAGTCTTAAATCCAGAAAATCTATCTGGGTTGCATCCACCTTATGTGTAAACTCAAGGTTGAAATCATTCCTATTCAGGTTATCTACAAATGCACTGGCCGATGCATAATCACCATCCCACACGCACAGGATGTCGTCTATGTAGCGTTTCCACACAACGACATTCCTGTGGTAGGGTTCCTCGGGCACAATGAACTGAGACTCCCACTTACCCACATACAGGTTTGAGAAACTGGGGGCAAACCTAGTACCCATTGCAGTTCCGCAAACCTGCAGGTAGAAAGTGGAAAGAAACAGAAAATAATTATGTTTCAATATGAAACTAATAGACTCGAGAATAAATTTCCTATTTAATGGGTGCATTGTGGGGTCTACTTCCAAAAAGGAGTTGACTGCATCCAACCCTTTCTGATGGGGTATATTTTATGTACATCTACACACATTGTTTACTTATTGGAATGTGCGTGTGGATATCAGTATGTAGGCAGAACCAAACGCAGCCTTAAAGTTCGTATCCAGGAACACGTCAGAAATATAAAAAACGGTTTTGAAAAACACAGTGTTTCCAGACACTTTTTATTACACCACAACAAAGATCCGTCCAGTCTCACTTTTAAGGGGATTCAGTTTATTCCTGTAAATAGAAGAGGTGGGGACAGAGTTAAAACACTATCATCTAAGGAGACATATTGGATACACAAGTTAGATACTATGTCCCCTAAGGGGTTAAATGAGGATGTTGACATCTGGGCACTTTATTAAGAGGAATTTTTATTTAAAAAAATTTCTAGCCCCTTTCTCCACTTAAACCCAAGGGATATCACTGATCTATGTATCTCTGTTTTCCCTGCTCTGTTCTATTGTCTATACGTATTTATATTGTTACTTTTACTTGCATCTTTTATATGATACTATCTATTTTAGTACTAATATTGTGTTTCTTTTATTCCAGCATGCTTTTAATTATTTATGCTAGGTTTAGTTTATATGTTTATAAAATCTTTTTATTATGTATGTAGTTAATAAAGTTGTTGTTTTAAAAGTAATGATTTCATATTCCCTATCACTTTAACCATTACCTAGTCTAGATGATTGGTCCATTTTTAATTATTTGACCAATGAGACATCTTTGTTAGGTACTTAAGACCTCTGGGTAATGGCTAAATTATTCCCTGAAGAAGTAGTTTATTCTACGAAACATGTTGGATGATTTTTATCTAGTGCCTTAATATTGCCATTGCCTCCATTGGCTTCACCCTGCTAGTATTACTCCCAGTGGTAATTTTGGGCATATGAGAGACTTTGAGAGACTTTGACTGCTTCCCTGCCGGTTCCCTCGCTGCTGCGGAGACTGTGACGTCATCACGCAGTATCTCGCGACGGAGCGACAACGTGGCACGCCGAGTGTACCCTTGCAGAGCTGAGGTCTCACCCCCGCACAGTGGATCTGCTCGCTGAGCTACACGAGCTGCACCAGACGACTTGGAAGCGCGAGCGGTCCCACCAAGCACCAATACCTGCAACGGAGCGTGGTTGCTGTAAAGGGAAATCCCCTTGGGAGCGATGTACTGCTGGATGAGGGGTTTTGGACATTAATCCTGCTCCTGAACCAACGTAGCGCCCCCGCTGAGAGAAGCAAGCTGCAGACTCTTCTGACAACAGTTGCTGAGTGGTAACTTGTGTGAAACACACTAAATGCACCTATTCCACTGTTTTGATGGACGCAGATTTATTACCCTGTAATTACTAATATATAGCATTACTTGCTTCACTGTACTATTGTGCAGTTTTTTGAGCACTTTTCTTTTCTTGCTATAGGAATCATGAATAAAGCTTACTTCCAAGACAACATTGTGCTCGAGATAGTGCAATACATCCCACGCGACTTCACCAATGGTCACCGCTTCTACCAGGACAACGATCCCAAGCACACTGCGTCAACGGCGCATATGCTTGAGCGCGGCATCAACTGGGTGAAGACGCCAGCGGAGTAAGTGCAGTAGACCGTGTCCCATTTTTGTTCCCCACTGTTTTTAGCTCTTAAACCAATTGTCCTTTCTTTCCAATGACAGGTCGCCAGACTTCAATCCGATCAAAATGGTCTGGCATCAGCTGAAGGACCATATCCGGAAAGTTGTGAAACCCTCCAAAAAGGACGAGTTGTTGAAAGGCATACTGAGTTTTTGGAACGATGTACTCACCGTGGAATGCTGCAATAAATATATAGACCATATTGCCACTGTGTTGCCCATTGTCATCGCGCGTAATGGGCAAGCATCAGGAAAGTAGTACTGTGCTGTAGTATTGTAAGTACAGTATGTTACAGATAAGTATGGCACATATTTTTTCTTTCCAGATAGTAAGAGTATACAGTAGTTAGTTTTTTCTTTACAGAGAGAGCAGCACCAGCCATTAGGTTACAGATACATAGAATTTAACAGTAGTCAGAGTATACAGTAGTTCCAGTACGGTATACAGTACACTAGTTGGACAGTACTACAGTAACTACCTACTAACTGCCCCATTTTTTTTCTTTCCAGAGAAAGCTGCACTAGCCACCTACAGTAGTTCTGCCATAATACAGTACAGTAACTGCACTAATTTTTGGTTTTCTTGTCGTTCCAGGAAAAACGGTGGCCTAGGGGGATGGGGGCGTTGTGTCCAGTCAAATCTGCTTGTACAGTCAAATGTACAGTATATAAACAGCAGCAATGATGTACACAAAACCTCTCCTCTCTCAATGAACTACTGTACTGCAGACAGAATGAGGAAAAGATAAAGACTAAAGAAAAATTAATTTTACTATACAGTATATACAGTACAGTATATTATACACTACATTACAGTACTGTACTGTATATACTGTAGTATTAACTGATATTCTTATAAATGTGCATTACTCATGTTTCCCCATGTTTCACAAAGGTTTTCCAAATGGATATCCAATTTCAAGCTGCCAAAATAACTTAATAAAGATTGCATTACTGTATGTACAGTATTATTCCTGATTATTTTTAAAATAAAATAAATATTTATTCACTTTCCTGCGAATCATAATCATTTACAGCCACCCCTACAGTGCACCAATGAATTATTTTATTTATTTATTTATAAAATATTTTACCAGGATTTATACCAGGATTTATATATTTTTATTTTAAAGATATTAAAGAATGTACTGTATTGTATTAAAAACATGTGACTGTAAACCATAGTGACTGACAAATATTTTCACACCCTGATGAAATACTGTCTCAGTGTACTCTCAATTCTCACAGTGCTTTGCACATCAGATTTACATTTCAAATTCGAGAGGGGACTTTTCAAAGCATTACAGTACCGTTCTAACAACAGGCCTCTAAGGTTTGGGGGAGGGGGATGGTGTGATTAGACGCAGGCGTATTGTACTGTGTTTGTAGCTCGGCTATGGGCGGATTAAGAACACAATGCCAATATGCTTGGCTAGGGAGGGATTAAAAACTCTGGAGGTGTGTGGCTGAAATAGTTAACAGCATTGTCATTTCAAAAGGCAGTTAATCATAATAATTGGATGAATAAACCCCCAAAGACAACCCCCAAATATAGTACATAAAAAGCAAGTCACTTTAACTCCCTGTGCCCCATGCACCAAAAATGTTTTGTGGCAGAAGAATGTAATAAAGGCTGCAGAATGTATTATTGTGTGTTGATGTTTTGAATTGCTGTGCACTTTAAATGTTTCAATATTGTAAATAAATGTTTTTGTACTGACTCCACCAATAAAAGACCATGTTGAATTGCCTCACATTGTTTCCATTTGCTCCTTTGCCAGTGTAACAAATGTACTGTAGAGGCTTGCTGCACTGTTTTTTTACTGGCTGGTCGCGCAATTGGCGTAGGAACTACGGCAATTGGCGTGGGAACTAGGTCAATTGGCGTGGGAACTTCTGTTTTAGGGCACCTAGAAATAAAATTTATTTGGCCCCTAGATGTTAGGAACCCCCTCACTTGACCCAAACAGGGTCCCAGCAGTAATGGCGGCGAGAAAGGGTCACGCTGGCGAGGAGGGTCCTACGATTGAGCGCAAATGGCGGAGAAAGCTTTGAACCGGCTAAGTCAGAATGAGCAGAAACCTGGAACCCAGAACTCCGTTTCGGTTCGAGCTAGAGGGCTCAGATTCGGGCACCATGTAGTCCTAGTTGCGGCAGGATTGCATGGCAAATTGCGACCCTCTCGTGGCAACAGAACGGAGTCAGGGTGATGTTAAAGTTCAGGTTTCTGCCATTGACTTGCATGGCAGAAAAAAAGCCACTTTGGTAATGTGCTTTTAAACTGTCTTTTGGTATCTCCGGTTTCGGGGGTCTTGGAAGGCTGATATTTTGCCACTATGGCAAGGGTCCTCCCGCATGGGGACCAGGTAAATTTCAACCCGCTCAGACCCACAGAACGGGTTATTTTACATTATATTCACGCAATTGGCGTGGGAACTACTTAGGGCCGCGGTCAAGTTCACGGGCAATTGGCGTGGGAACTTCTGTTCTAGGCACCTAGGAATAAAATTCTTTTTGCCCATAGATGTTAGGCACTCTATACCACTGTACAGTATACTGTGGAAGACAAATAATGAAACGATACTGAATACTGCTGCGGCCGAGTTTATTCGAGCATTTGCCCGTTCTCGGCCGCAGCAGTATACTGGCGCGCGCCGGAGGGTGCCGGGCACGCGCCAAAGCAGCGGAAGAGCGCCCTCCGATCGGGGCGCTCTCCCTACTGCTGCCGGGTCCGCCGGGTCCCCCGGAACCCCCTGCCGCCGTCCCCCACATCGCGGGACACCAGGGCTCCCTCGGGGAGCCCTGGACGCGCGTGCAGGGGGCGCAGGCACCCGATGACGCGTGACCGCGCATCGGAGACGCGCGGCACGCCGAGGGGCTGCCACTTGCAAGCCGGGAAATCTCCCGGCTTGCGGAACTGGCCACACTTCAATAAAGTGTGTCGCCAGTGTATGTAGAATAAATGCATAGTTTTATTTAATCAGGGTTTATTACACAGTATACTGTACGGCCGGAAAACATCAGCATTCAGTACAATATTATTCATCAAAATCCCCCCATTAGCCGTTTTCTTTTCTGAGGAAAAAAAAAAGAAAAGTTTTAATGTACAGTACAGTAATGGTCAGCCCCCTAAAGAAGTACCCAGCCAGCCCCACCAAAATAATACGGCAACAAGACAGTACTCACCATAGAATTAAAATTCATTTTCCCCCAGATGTTAGGAACCCCCTCACTTCACCCCAACAGGGTCCGAGCATGTACAGTACTGTACTTTAAAATAAATTAAATATGCAATTTTACTATTACTGCGCGCGCACGCACAGACTGTGTACTGCAGGTTGAACCGCAAAGGTATTAGACTTCAGAGACAACAGCTCGCAAACGCCTCCATGCGTTTTTACACGGCATTGCAGTATTGCAGCCAGCGGGAATAAAATGCTTAAATCACAGCCGCGAATATAACGCTATATACCCTGGGAGAAAACGACACAAAACCGCACATCACCGGGATCCTCTGAAATTCGCGGAGCTAGCCAAGTAAGAATAAAGTTGGTCGCCAGTGTATGCCCCTTTACAAAGCATTAGTAAGACCACACCTTGAATATGGACTATAATTTTGGGCACCAATCCTAAGAAAAGACATTATGGAACTAGAGAGAGTGCAGAGAAGAGACACCAAATTATTAAAGGGGATGGACAATCTAACTTATGAGGAGAGGCTAGCTAAATTAGATTTATTTATATTAGAAAAAAAGCCTCTCCTCATACGTTAGAATGTCCATCCCCTTTATTAATTTGGTGGCTATTCTCTGCACTCTCTCTAGTTCCATAATGTCTTTTCTAAGGATTGGTGCCCAAAATTGTACTCCATATTCAAGGTGTGGTCTTACTAATGCTTTGTAAAGGGGCATAATTATGTTTACTTCCCTTCCATCCATTGCCCGTTTGATGCAAGATAAGATCTTGTTTGCCTTTGCAGCTACTGCATGACATTGGGCTCTATTGCTAAGCCTGCTATCTACAAGCACTCCTAAATCCTTCTCCATCAAGGATTCCCCCAATATATCTCCATTTAATTTGTAAGTCGCCTTTTTATTCTTGCATTCCAAATGCATAACCTTACATGTATCTGTATTAAACCTCATTTGCCATTTACCTGCCCACGTTTCCAGTCTCTCCAACTCCTTCTGAAGAGAAATTACATCCTGCTCTGATTCTATTACCTTACACAATTTAGTATCATCAGCAAAGATGGAGACTTTGCTCTCGATCCCAACCTCAAGGTCATTAATAAACAAGTTAAAAAGCAGGGGTCCCAGTTCCGATCCCTGAGGTACTCCACTCACGACTTTAGCCCAACCTGAAAAAGTTCCATTTGTGACAACCCTCTGTTGTCTGTTCTTTAACCAGTTTTCAATCCAGGTGCATATATAATTACTGAGTCCAATTTTCTTTATTTTGTACACCAACCTCTTGTGTGAAACCGTATCAAAAGCCTTTGCAAAATCTAAGTAGACCACATCAACTGCATTACCCTAGTCTAAATTCCTACTTACCTCCTCAAAGAAACAAATAAGGTTAGTTTGGCAAGATCTATCCTTCATAAATCCATGCTGACTATTACTAAAAATTTTGTTTTCCATTAGGTATTCCTGAATATTATCCCGTATTAAACCTTCAAGTAGTTTCCCTACTATTGAAGTCAGGCTTACAGGTCTGTAATTCCCCGGGTGTGATCTAGCTCCCATTTTAAATATAGGCACCACATCTGCTTTACGCCAATCTTGTGGTACTGAGCCTGTGGAAATGGAGTCCTTGAATATTAAATATAATGGTATTGCTATTACTGAGCTTAACTCCTTGAGAAGTCTTGGATTTATGCCATCGGGGCCAGGTGCCTTATTTACTTTAATTTTTTCAAGTCGCTTATGAACTTCTTCCTCAGTTAACCAATTGGTCATTAATATGGAGGTTGTGGCTTCCTCCTGTGGCGCTACTATTGAACTTGATTCTTCCCTGGTAAACACAGAGGCAAAGAATTTGTTTAATACCTCAGCTTTTTCCTTATCTCCAATAATCTGCCTACCCATCTCACACTGAAAGGGTCCTATATTTTCTTTTCTCATTTTTTTGTTATTAAGGTACTTAAAGAACTTTTTAGGGTTGACCTTACTTTCTATTGCAATCCTTTTTTCATTATCCATTTTTGCTAATTTGATTGCCCTTTTGCAATTTTTGTTACATTCCTTATAATTCTGATACAATGTCTCTGTCCCTTCTGACTTAAAGATTCTAAATGCCCTCCTCTTCTTGTCCATTTCCTCCCCTATCTGTTTATTTAGCCACATTGGTTTTGACTTATTTCTTTTATACTTATTACCCAAGGGTATACACTGATACGTGTGCTTTTCTAACAATGTTTTAAAGATTGCCCATTTATCTTCTATATTTTTCCCTGCAAAAACATCATCCCGTTGTATTACTACTAGATTAGACCTCAGTTTATTAAAATCTGCCTTTCTAAAGTTTAAAGTCTTTGTTGAACCCAAGTAATCTGTTTTTTTGATAATTTATTTCAAATGAGACCATGTTATGATCACTGTTACCCAAATGTTCCAGGACTTGAATATTTGATATTACTTCTACATTGTTTGATATGACCAAATCCAGTACTACCCCTCTCCTGGTTGGTTCCTCAATAATTTTACTGGCTTTGCATCTCCCAAGCCCTTGCTTAAAAGCTGGGTCTAAAACAGCATGCATTGGCTAAGGGTTGCTCATATAATGTGAGCTTGAGATAAAAGGTGGCACTGTGTGCTCATTTACATGTCATTTCCCAGAATCCCTTGCTGCAGTGGAAGTGCTGTGTGCTGGGTGATAATGGTGAAAACAGGGTTGCAGACATGTCTAAGACATGCAAATGAATATACAGGAATATTTACAGTTGCTTTATGCTTTACTGTGGAGGGTTTTTGTAACTTTTTTTTTACCCAACATAACCTTTATATATATATATATACACACGCACGCACGCACGCACGCACACACACACACACACACACACACACACACACACACACACACACACACACACACACACACACAAACACACGGTGGGACATTCGTTTTTCCATTTCTGGATATATATGAGCACTGAGTTCTCATTTGCATGTCATTTCCCAGAATCCCTTGCTGCAGTGGAAGCGCTGTATGCTGGGTGACAATGGGGAAAGACAGGGTTGCAGACCTGTCTAAGACATGCAAATGAACATACAGTAATATTTACAGTTGCTTTATGCTTTACTGTGGAGGGTTTTTGTCACTTTTTTTTACCCACCATAACCTTAATGACAGTGGTGATTACCTAGTCTAGTCTCAAACCTGCTAGCCATTAAGACCAGCCTCACACTGATGATACCCATCAAGGTTGAAACATGTATGTGAGTAGGTCTAATGGCTTTGCATCTCATCCCAGCCTCTGTTTAAAAGCTGTGTTTAAAACAGCATGCATTGGCTTGAGGATTGGCTTGTGTAATACGAGCTTGAGACAAAAGGTGGCACTGAGTGCTCATTTGCATGTCATTTCCCAGAATCCCTTGCTGCAGTGGAAGCGCTGTATGCTGGGTGACAATGGGGAAAGACAGGTTTGCAGACCTGTCTAAGACATGCAAATGAACATACAGTAATATTTACAGTTGCTTTATGCTTTACTGTGGAGGGTTTTTGTCACTTTTTTACCCACCATTACCTTAATGACAGTGGTGATTACCTAGTTTAGTCTCAAACATGCTAGCCATTAAGACCAGCCTCACACTGATGATACCCATCAAGGTTGAAACATGTATGTGAGTAGGTCTACTGGCTTTGCATCTCATCCCAGCCTCTGTTTAAAAACTGTGTTTAAAACAGCATGCATTGGCTTGAGGATTGGCTTGTGTAATACGAGCTTGAGACAAAAGGCGGCACTGAGTGCTCATTTGCATGTCATTTCCCAGAATCCCTTGCTGCAGTGGAAGCGCTGTATGCTGGGTGACAATGGGGAAAGACAGGGTTGCAGACCTGTATAAGACATGCAAATGAACATACAGTAATATTTACAGTTGCTATATATATATATATATATATATATACTACCATTGCTTTGAGAGCATTTGTTTAATATAGTTTAATATTCTATGATTTTGTTATACAGTTGTGTTAACAAGAAAGTACACCCCCTTTGAATTCTACGGTTTTACATATCAGGACATAACAATCATCTGTTCCTTAGAAGGTCTAAAAATTAGGTAAATACAACCTCAGATGAACAAAACACATGACACCGTGTCATGATTTATTGAACAAAAATAAAGCCAAAATGGAGAAGCCATGTGTGAAAAACTAAGTACACATTATGATGCAATAGCTTGTAGGAACACCTTTAGCAGCAATAACTTGAAGTAATTGTTTTCTGTATGACTTTATCAGTATCTCACATCGTTGTGGAGGAATTTTGGCCCACTCTTCTTTACAACGTTGCTTCAGTTCATTGAGGTTTGTGGGCAATTGTTTATGCACAGCTCTCTTAAGGTCCCGCCACAGCATTTCAATCAGGTTGAGGTCTGGAATTTGACTGGGCCATTGCAACACCTTGATTCTTTTCTTTTTCTGCCATTCTGTTGTAGATTTGCTGGTGTTCTTGGGATCATTGTCCTGTTGCATAACCCAATTTCGTCCAAGCTTTAGCTGTCAGACAGATTACCTCACATTTGACTCTAGAATACTTTGGTATACAGAGTAGTTCATGTTCGACTCAATGACTGCAAGGTTCCCAGGTCCTCTACAAAACCCCTTTGCAGCCTCTTGCTGCAAAACAAGCCCAAATCATCACCCCTCTACCACCGTGCTTGACAGTTGGTATGAGGGGTTTGTGCTGAAATGCTGTGTTTGGTTTTCGCCAAGCGTGGCGCTGTGCATTATGGCCAAACATCTCCACTTTGGTCTCGTCTGTCCCAAGGACATTTTTTCAGAAGTCTTGTGGTTTGTTCAGATGCAACTTTGCAAACCTAAGCTGGGTTGCCATGTTCTTTTTTTTAGAGAGAAGAGGCTTTCTCCTGGCAACCATTCCAAACAAACCATACTTGTTCAGTCTTTTTCTAATTGTACTGTTATGAACTTTAACATGCTAACTGAGGCCTGTAGAGTCTGAGATGTAACTCTTGGTTTTTTTGCAATTTCTCTGAGTATTACACGGTCTGACCTTGGGGTGAATTTGCTGGGGCGTCCACTCTTGGGAAGATTGGCAACTGCCTTGAATGTTTTCCACTTTTGAATAATCTTTCTCACTGTAGAATGATGGACTTTAAATTGTTTGGAAATGGCCTTATAACTCTTCCCAGATTGATGGGCAGCAACAATTGCTTCTCTAAGATCATTGCTGATGTCTTTCCTCCTTGGCATTGTGTTAACACACACCTGAATGCTCCAGACCAGCAAACTGCTAAAAGTTCGGCTTTTATAGAGGTGGTCACACTTGCTGATGATCAATTAATCAAGGCAATTTGATTAGCAGCACCTGTCTGCTACTTAGCATCTTAATTCCTATGGAAGCAGTAAGGGTGTACTTAGTTTTTCACACATAGGTTCTCTATTTTGGCATTATTTTTGTTAAATAAATCATGACACAGTGTAATATGTCATGTGTTGTTGTTCATCTGAGGTTGTATTTACCTAATTTTTAGACCTGCTAAGGAACAGAAGATTGTTATTATGTCCTGATATGTAAAACCATAGAATTCAAAGAGGGTGTACTTTCTTTTTCACACAACTGTATATGCATTTAAACATACTTTTTTTTTACAGGTTTTCGCACTTATGGGTATATACCAGTATCTGTCTTTCTTTAGTTTACCTGTAAAATAACTATAATTTGTTTATTGTACTTTACATAACCGTTTTTGATATACAGTAATATGAATCAACAATATTAGTGAAGTAGGGATTCTTGATCCTTAATTTGTATTAAATTTAACATATGCTAGTACACCTCATGTACACTTACTACTTTACACTTCTTTTTGATTCTTTCCTATGGTCTTTGACCATTAGCATTGTCATTTGTTTCATTACATATGAGAATGTAAAAAAAATTGTATTGTTATATTATATATACACGTTGTTACAAAAGTATTCCACATGAGACAAATCTCTCCTTCATCTCAAGCACTTGCAGGAATACCTGGTTTTAATCACATTGTTACTATGTTACGGATTGTTTTAATCATAATGTTATGACACTTTGTGTGTTTGGGTGTGTTTCATGAATGTATGCCCCCAAAGTGGTGCGTTCAGGTTTAAATCTTATTTTCTTTAATTGGAAACTTTGTATCCCTGGTGGAGGCGGACTTCATTGATCTGCACTCACCTCCTCACATGATCGCCGGGAACCGCTATTTAAGGGTTGCTTTTATCATTTGAAGTCACTCTTTGATAAACTACCTATCGGTATGAAACGGGTTAGAGGATTTTTCACCTGCTTGTTGCATGATTACTGACCATTACATTTTTCAAATTTCTCTAGTCACGTCCCGTTTGGTGTGCATCGCCATCTTTTCGCCTTTTTGAGCCTGATGAAGGTATAGTTTTATATCAAAATATCGATTTTTCAATATTTTTTTATTTATTTTTTTAAGACTGGTGTGCAGTTTGACCCTTTTTGTATTTTGATATATGCGATTGCAAGTAGCACGGCTGCAAAGAACAAGCCCCTAGCAAACTCATTGCTCTGTTGGTGTGTATTTCCATTTTCCAGTTGGATGGAGAGTAGTTGGCACAATCCCTAGAGGTGTCTGTGATTCTACAGTATGTACTGTAGGGGAGTGTTTTCTCGAGAAAAGCAATTATAACAGATTTCCTTTGTGAAAGTCCTTGGTGCTGCTGGCAAATACAGTAATCTGGATAGACTTTCATAAAGCTAGTTGTTTGTGTCTGCACCTTGGAATATCCAATACCTAAAACAGGTTCTCTAGAAACTCTTTGTAACCAAAGGTTATGGCTCTAGAATTTTTCTCTAGGATCCATGAGTCCAATGTCGTCTTCAGAACAAAGATTCTTTCTCCTACGGAAGATGGACAAGGTCTCCAAAATTTCAGAAGGAAGGCTTTGGAAACATCCGGCTAGAGCCAGGTTGACTCCTTCCAGGGTAGGACGAAACTCACGTCTGTGATATTCTCTTCCTGATCTATAAGATCTGGCATCATGAAAGGACTGCCTGTCCTGACGAAAATTTCTTGTTCTATCTTTTTTCCTGTGGCAAGAAAACCCTTTAGTAAGATGATGTCAAGTACTTCACCGAACAAGTTTTTACCTGAAAAAGGAAGATAAAGCAGCTTGTTTTATGACAAAGCATCTGCAGCCCAGGTGTTTGGCTGACTCGGATAGTGGTGTTCATCTGGCCATAAGTTGTACAGCTTTAAATGAGGCATCTCTTCTAAAATAGATTGTTTTCCTTATAGAGTTCAAATCTTTAAAGAGCCCTTGTCTGCCGATTCCAGCTTCTAGCCGTTCTACCATTGCCGAAATCCAAATTTCCAAGGTTCTAGATACGTAGGCCATCGCAACTATTGGTTTGCAAGCTGCTCCAACAGTAGAATATGGTTTCTTCAGAACCCCATCCATTGGATCCATAGAATCTTGAAAATAAATATTCTCTAGAGGAATGGTTGTTCTTCTTGCAATCCTAGCCACTGCTGAATTGACCTTTGGGAGAGGGGTGGGAGGTTATCCCAATGCGATTTATCCAGCACAGAAAATGTATACATTTTTAAACATAGAATATCTCTTATCTGGATGTTGCCATTGATTATGAATGATATCCTTTATGACCTGATGAACTGGGAACGACCTGATTTTCTTTTGTGATCCCATAAATACATTATCTACTGACTTGGGATCTTCTCTGACGTCTACTATATTAATTGTCTGATGCATACCCTTAATGGTTTTAATCCACAGTGTCGATATTAACATTTTCAGACACTGTCTTAATTTCTTCCTCATCTTCAAATGATAAATCTTCCCAAACTAAAGCAAAAACTTCCTGTGTGTCTGAATCATGTAATGCCTTATTCTTGACTGTATCAGAAGGTCTTCATAGCAAAGTTTTTAATCCATGAAAATGTTTTATTCATCAAGCTATATTCTTTATACAATCAACACATGCTTTCTTGAAATAATTAGGGGACAATTTTCCATCACAAAGAGCAAAAACTGCACAGCGGTGCTTAGTATTAGCTACAGCTTTGTTGTGTTTAGTAGTTCTAACTTTAGATACTCCAGACCCATATAGCGGGCATAATATAGTTTGTGAAACCAGAAGCAGGGGGATATCTATCATCTGGACGAAAAGTCACCCTGTCAGCCTTAACACCCTCTGATCAAAGGCTTGGTCTGATTCTGGGTCTGTAAGTGACCTATCTAATCCAACCCGCAAGAGGGGGTGGTTTGTTGCAATGACCCCAATACATACTTTGTTTGTCCTGGCCATGCTCAGAAGATTCTTCAGAACGCTGAACCTCACTTCTGGTCCTGGATCCACACTTCCGGTTTGGTCTAACTAAGGGTGGGTGTTCAGTGTGGATGCTATGCGACGTGCGCTGTACTTTGCCGCCGGTGGAGTTTTCAGTTTGATAACTCCCACCGAACAACCCGAAATTCTGACGGACGTGCGCGCGTCCGTCACAATTTCGGGTTGTTTGGTGGGAGTTTTCAAACTGAAAGCTCCACCGGCGGTAAAGTACAGCGTTAACGTTGCTACTTTTTGCCGCCAAAACCCAAAATGACATTTCGGGCTTCAGTCACATAGCGTGAGCTGGTTCAGCGAACCATCTCAGTGACACGTTCACCTCGCCCCCAAATGCCGCGACCCAACTCCTGCAGCCAAGGCACAGATCGCTGGGCTGCAGGAGCGCGTGGCTGAGGCGCGCATGGACGGTCGCGACTGTAGCATCCACCCTGAACTCGGCCTAAGCCTCAAACTGCATACTCGTGCTCACTTGGTGGCTGATACAGAACAATACACTGTGCAAGCATGTAGGGACCACTGCGGTCCACAGACAGCGGCACATTCGGGCGTGGAAGTGTTCCCCCTGCTAGCAACAGCAAGCAGTGTGGCTCCGGGGGACTCTGATAACAGTCCCTGGTAAAACGGCTGTGTGAGCGGCCTGAAAACTACATCCATGAGAGGGAACAACCCTGCTACCCTGAGGCAGGTAGGACTAAACAAAAACCTAAGGTGCTAGGATCTCAGAGGTGTTTTAAGTTGGAAGGACGGTCCTATCCCAAAGTAGGAAACGCCAACTCCCCATTTGTGTGCACTGCCATGAGGGACATTAAAGAAATAAGGATATATATCAGTAAATTCATTTATTCATATTCCAAATGTTTATTTTCCAGGTTTATTGTGAGAAAAAGTGCAATTCCTCCTGCTGCTGAAATACAGTAATTATGGTTCTTAATAAGTTGAAAAAAGTGACCTCATGAGTGCAAACATAAAATGTGATCTACTGTAGCTTACTAAAATCTCAGAGGACCAGGAACATGCAAAACTTAAAGAAACAACACAATTAGAAAAGGTGGGGTGCAACCAATCCATTTTGAGGCTCCTTACCTCTAAAGTACTAGGCTAAATAAACATTGGCATATGGAGGTCTTATAACCATACACATTATGTCTGTAGATCAGTAAGAAATGTGACAATAGGTGAATACCTGGAGACAAAAGGGAAAAAGGGGGGAGCACAGGTTGAGGTACACTAAATGATAACAAATTGTCTAGCTCTGGGATGTAAGTCCCCAAGCTCATAAACGTGGTTCGAACCTCTGAGCTTTTTTGAACTAGTGAGGCCACCGTCTAGGACCAGGACAGAGGAGTCAATCACCATACCCAGACGCGGGTTGAGTGATCTGCGCACCATGCGCCCTGGAAACGGATCTCCTAAGGACTGGTTGGCGTTTCCATTTCCCAGCCCCTTTGGTGTTAGACCTAAAGGCTTTTTTCTGTTTTTATTTGCGTTTTTATATGTTTTAATAAAGTTACCACACTATTTGGACTCTGTTTCCAAGTGCATCTTTCATTTGGTGCAAACACACAGAGGAATTGCTCCACTTCAGTTCAGGGATAGAAAGAAAAGATACCATTCCACGTGTGAGCTCACACGTGGCCGTGTGAGTATTATAATTTTATCTCCCAATTTCCCTAACCCTGATCTCCTTTATCTTAACAGGAGTATCCCTTGCATTTATATTATTTGGATACAGAGAGGATAGAGATACCCCCCCTCAAGATTGCACTCACATTTGCCCGTGTGACTGTTTGCAGTATTTTATTTCTGCATTATATATATATATATTCCTATTATTCATTGGAATTAACAGTTGCCCTTCTGAAATTGCATTGTTTCTAAAACAATTTGTGTTATCAATTCTTTTTGAGGGAGACTTCGCATTTAGCGGCAGCTGGTTACCTGAAGAACCTACTATCAAGAACCGAGAGGAAGAAAAGAAACTTCGTATAAAGAGGATACAGAAGGAAGAAGAAGAAGAAAAGAAACCTTGATGTGACAGCACTTACACAAGGCCGTGTAAGTGTCTTTGATATTATACACTCCATTATCACCACGTTTATGAGCTTGGGGACTTACATCCCAGAGCTAGACAATTTGTTATCATTTAGTGTACCTCAACCTGTGCTCCCCCCTTTTTCCCTTTTGTCTCCATATTTTCTAAGGATCCTTGATAGATCCTTCTTGAGGTTGTTAGAGTCATAGGAAGAGACCGAGAAGTAGATGAGAACTAGTAGGATTTATAAGGTTGTGTTGTTCTAAAAAGAACAAGTTAATTTTCCATATTTATTCCGTTGTGGGGTAGCGCCCGGGTAGCTCCTTTTACCAATAGGTGAATACAACAGGTTTGTTGGATCTATGGAAGACACGCAAATTTGATTTTTGATCTAAGTTTTACTAGAGGATTGTTTCCCCTTTTATACCCATCCTAATTTTATAGTGTTTGGTTAAAAACCGGCAAAAAAATTCACAGCAGCTTAAGTGTAAACTGTATGGTGATAAGAACTTTCACATATACTATTAATTAGCATGTTTTACATGTAAATAATTTGCATATACTGTACATGGAGAGTAGGTGTACCTCAGGTTTACCACGATGTTACATAATTACACTATAGTTAATGCAAACATTAATTAAATGTACAGTATAAACAAAAACTTGCTATAAAAGTTAGAAGAAATAATTGAAAACATACTTACTTTGAAATATCTTTACTGTTGCTTTGTTGCCATGGATACAATACATTTCCAATAGCTGCTCTGTAACTGTAGACACCCAAGAACCCAAAAGCCAACGCTACTTTTGACACACAAGAGCATCTTCCTTGAACTAAAAAAAATATAATGACTAAGGCGATCGCTACCAGAAATGAGAGTTGTGTTTTGTGTTCAGAGCTGGAAGAAACAAAAACAAGCCTATATGTTTGGATACTAAAAAGATATTCATAATAATCATTACAGCAAATCTTTTGCAGGACCATCTGAAACAACCTTTTGGTCAAAATATGTCAAAAACAGATTCAATCTAGATAAGAAAAAGTCCCTTTATGGAACTACAGAAGGTCTAGAGATGTGGGGTAATTGTAAAAAAATCTGTTCAGCCAATGTCAGGCTACAAGTGTTCTAACATACATTATTGTTTTGCAAACTGGCATTTTCAGTAAACGGGTTCTTAAAAACCAACAATCAGATTTTTTGGACACATTGAAAGTCTCTGTAAAACTGCCAAATGTCATTCTTATCCCCGATATGGATTAAAGAGAAACGCCTTTATTTCATTAGGAGGGGGTTTAAAAAGGCCGTACGGATCCACGCTCTATGCATTTGCTTTGGGAGAAGGTAAGGAAAATGCCAGTTGGACATAGAAGTAGGTGGTTAACAGTTTAGTTTTATATACTGTAGATGCTCCTCTTCTAGATTAATGGGGTAGATCTCTATGCTGTAAAGAAGTGTTGTGTGTGGTGCACAGCTACAAGAACAGGCCGTGTGGCAATAAAAAATTATGTTTATTCAAGCTGCATTAAAAAACGGTGAAGGGTACAACCCTCCTATGCGTTTTGTGCTGTTAGCATTTTATCAAGGAGTTACACCGCCCACCCCAGACCAACTAGACGCGCATGCGCGGGTCTCTTGGATATGCCTGATAGCACAGCGTAAGGTCTGGTATAAGGGGGAGGAAGGAGGCATCAGTACACACGGCCCCTGTGCAGTGCAGGTGCCGTCCACCAATGAATGGTGAATACACCAGCTATGTCACGGGTATCGGGTGCAATCTGCTCCCATCTCTCCCACTAAAGCCACCCCACTGCCTCCACACCCACGACTAAAAACTATCTTAAGTCACCCATGATTCTGTATATACTGATACGCCATATAAACATAGACATATTAAAAAATGGGATAAAAAAAACAAACAAAACCAGACCAAACCTTGGGTGCAGAGCTAGAGGGAGATACAAATACACAATCTGTACATTTATATCAACATCAGGGTACAAGCGTTCTGTATCTCGTCAAATGTCTCTGTTACAAAAACAAGAAAATAGAAAAGAAAGAAAAAAGAGAAGAAAACAAGCAGTTAATAAAAAAACTTCATTATAGTATAAAGAGTTGTGCATATTAATAGCAAAAATAAAATCAGTGAATACTCTCCCCTATAACAGGGTGACTCGTGTGGAGTGTGTGTTTCAATATATTATTTTACATGTCTACATATATCATGAAAATTACATTCTATGATAAACCTTACTATATCCAACTTCAGATATCATTGAAGAGATACACGGAAAGGTTCAAATTAAACTCAATAGGTGACTGTATTATGAATATCTATATATCTTCATGTGTTACATGTATTGTATTATAAATATCTATATATGTGCATGTATATGATTCATCAATCGTAATGAGCTATATGTGTCCATCAATATACTATAGCAGTAACTACATGTTAATAGATGCTTCCGAATGTAATCATATTATATGATGCATGTAATACCAAACAGTAATCAGAATGTAGAGTCAATGTGCAATGAGAATCCTCAAGCACATAAACCCATCATAGAAAATTACAATCGTCATTGATACATAATAATATAAGGATGGTAAAAGAGAGAAATGTGGATGGGAGCCACATACCAAGTTATCTCAAAAATTGATTAAGGCTCCAATCCACATTCATTCCGTCTGGAACCCGTGTTTTTAGGGTAAAGATCCAGAAGGATTCTCTACGATCCAACATATTAATAATATTACCTCCTCTTTCTTGTTGGAGAATACGTTCCACTCCTACAAAAGTGAAATTCTCTGGCCCTCCCCTTTCACATATGGTAAAATGTTTGGGGACAGGATGTTGAAGTGGTCGCATTTTTCTTCCAATATATCGCATCCCACATCCACATGTAATCATGTATACCATGTGGGTAGTATCACAATTAATGAAGTTATTGATTCTAAATTTCTTACTTGGGTTGTGGGAGGCAATATAACTGGAGGGGCTCATGAACTTGCACATATTGCATTTACTACATCTACAGTATATGAACCCTTCATCATAAACGTCTCTCTTGTGTGCCTAGGTGTAGATATGGAACTAGGGGAGACATATGTAGCTAATGTTTTGGCTCTCCGATAGACTACTTTCAAGCCATCACCCGTTACTTCTCTAAGAATAGGATCCAGACTTAATAGCCCCCAATGTTTTTGCAAGATTTTCCTTACTTGCCACTTGCTTTATTGAAGTGTGTAACAAATAATGGGCCACCTGTGTCTGCTCCATCAATCCCCTGTGATCTCATGGATTTCTTATTTTTCTGATTACCAACAGGTCCAGTTGCAATATTCTCGCTATGTGAAGAAGGTACAGGAAGGAGCAAATTCCTATCTACCATTTTTACCTCCTCAAGAATGGAAATCAAGTCTCACGATTGTAGCCACTTTCAACAAAGCAAGAAATCAGTCTCTCAGACTGAATGAGGAAACTACTCATGGTAGAGCAGTTCATATACCTCAAGAAGGACATTTGAGATGGTATATGCCCATGAACGTTAGGCATTTCACGTCACCATTATGAAATTGTGTAACATATACACCATGGCGGGGTATTTAACTAACAGCATGGACACCTCTAGTTGGCAGGAAGAAGCTAAAAGTGTGTTTACTAAAGAACCATTATCCGCCTAAGAGGGTGACCATGATATTACTAACTATTTCAGAAATATTTCTAAACTTTTGAAAACTCAAACACAAGTCTGGTGGGAGATCACCAGCCTGCAGAACTATATACAACATAATATGATTCCTCGTGGACTCATAGTAAGGCTGAGCCCCGCATATCATATTACATCCATTGATTTTATTAAGAAATGGGAAGATACATTGTCTAACTGTTCCAAGGAATTAATGTCCTTATTGATTGAATATGAAAATACACAATTTGAAACAACCAATAAAGACTTGGACGTCAGTTTAAAAGACATTGTACTCGCTAATCAATTGCAGGAATTTGAAGAGCACGAGCGTCAATTAGAATTGAATATGGTAAAATTTAAAAAGGAGTTAAAGGAGAGAAAACACAGAAAATTCCTCCGTGATAGCAATGATTACAAACAGGATACAGTTTATAGATACCCGGTCAGATCTAAGAGGCAGTCAAATATTTCTGAGTATTCATCTTCTGAGACTGATATATCAGAAGGGGAACAATCCACTTCAAAATCACGTGGATCTGGTAGAGGATGGGGTAGAAAAGCCACTAAGGTGAACAAGGTGGGTTTTTTAGCCCAGGCACAGCTAAACGTACAGTCCATAGGGGAAAAAAGAACCCTAAGAGAAAGAAAAACCCCAGCAGTTCCCAGTCAGTAAAAACAACAGATAATGTTATTGACTCACTGCAGATTTTTAATCTGTCTAAACATACTTTCAGCTCTGAACAACTCAGTTTACTTAAGAAGGGTTTATCCTTTTCACCGACATCTGACTTTAATTTGTTCGAGTGGGTGAAGGATTTAAATCATTTTGGGAGAAGATTACTATTACATAAATTTCATACTAAAAGGTCAAGTGATGTAACTGAAAGCATGAGCCTACTTGATAGGCAAAATCTTGATGACCTCATTATGCTTGAACAAAGTACATCTACTGATAGTGACATCACTGTCCCGTTTACTAATCTCAAAAAGAAAAGTAATTTCACACCTTCATTAAATATCTGCCCTGCTGTGGATCTGTTCGTTTCATGTGTAACCAGAGATCTTGAAGCAGAACCCACACAATGTAGAACAGCTAATAATCTAACCACTAAAGAGAGAAGTGGCCTAAAAGAACTTTTGTCAAACACTACTTATACAATTAAACCATCTGATAAAGGCGGTAATATCGTCATCCAAGATACCGATGCCTATGTAAAAGAAAATATGAGACTCTTGAGCGATAGGGAGTGCTACAAAGTTTTGGCTAGCAGCCCCACATCACAATACAAAAAAAATCTGTTTGCCATACTACAAAAGGGCCTTCATATCGACTTGATCAGTAGACAGGAATACGATTTTATGTATTCTAACTCACCAACTGTGGTGACATTTTATACTCTGCCTAAAGTACATAAACAGCAGCAGCATCCACCTGGACATCCTATTGTTTCAGGAAACAATTGTTTGACAGAGGGGAGTAGCATTTATATTGATAAGGTCCTTCGGTGTTTTGTAACAAGTTTGCCATCATATGTGCAAGATACTAAAGACACCTTGAATAGACTTAACGGTATCAAAATTACCCCTAATACCATTCTTGTGAGTCTAGACGTTGAATCGTTGTACACTTCCATCATTCACGAGAAAGGTTTAGATGCTGTTAGTTATTTCTTATCTACTAGAGGCCCCAGATTTGACCAACATAATAAATTTGTTCTGGATTTACTGAGATACATACTAACATATAACTATTTTGTTTTTGACAGGAAATACTACCACCAGACCCAATGTACAGCTATGGGCACTGCATGTGCACCTACATATGCAAATCTGTACCTGGGCTGGTGGGAACGTATTCACATATTCTCGGACGAATTATCTATGTATACTGACCATATTTCATTATGGATCAGATACATAGATGATATCCTGTTGTTGTGGGATGGCCCACAATTGCTCCTTCTGGGATTTATTAAGTGCCTTAACACTAACAACCTTAATCTAAGGCTAACGACTGTGCTAAGTTCCGACTCCATCACCTTTTTGGATTTGAATATATATGTAGATTCTGATTACAATATCCAAACTAAGGTATTTAGGAAAAGCACCGCGACTAATAGTCTATTGCTTGCACAAAGTCAACATCCACCTAGCCTTATTGCCGGAATACCTACAGGGCAATATCTCCGTTTAAGGAGGAATTGTTCCACAATACAGGAGTTCAGTCAATCCAAAGAACTACGAGATCGGTTCTTGAGTCGCGGATATAATATCAAAACGCTTAACCGCGCTTATCATAGGGCACTGCATAGTAATAGAGAGTCTCTTCTCAACTCTAATTCAACTGAAATGCAGGACTCTACTATACGTTGCATCGGCACTTACAATAAGAGATGGTGGGCAATAAAAAGGATATTTACCCATCACTGGCATCTCCTTTTGTCTGACGAGGATTTGGCAAAGGTTTTGGGCCCAAGACCTACAATCACTAGTAGACGTTCAAAAAACCTACGTGACATTCTTGTCCATAGCCACCATCAACAACCGAGGGCAGAGAATTGGCTGAGCCCTATGAAAGGCATGTTCCGTTGCCAGGGCAGCAAATCTTGTAAACATGTCATCATTGCAAAAACTTTTGCCAATCACAATAACACACAGAACTTCAAAGTGGATTCTTTTATCAACTGTAGAACCACAGATGTAATCCATCACATCACCTGCATTTGTGGGAAGAGATACGTGGGTAAGACCACTAGGCAACAGCGTAGAAGAATATTAGAACATGTTAATTCCATCAAACATGCAAATGACACTCCAGTTGCCAGGCACGTTACACAATTTCATAATGGTGACGTGAAATGCCTAACGTTCATGGGCATATACCATCTCAAATGTCCTGCTCGAGGTGGCAATATTGATCAGATGTTGTTACGCATAGAGGCGGAATGGATTTATAAACTGAAAACACGTAGCCCGAATGGGCTAAATGAAGGCTTCACCTATACTCCTTTTATTTGAATTACTAATATATGACTGCAATATCACTTGTTATCTTCAATCTCTGTTTCCTGCAATTTGCTGATTAAATAAATACTTAAGTGTATTCCCATATCTGCATGTTTGTTCTCATTATACTATGTTTATTCCCCGTTTTTGGTATTTAATGTTCAAATGATATATATTATTAAAAAACCAACATTAGTGACTATATTGCCATTAGGTAATGATTGTATTGAGATTCTGTTCTGTGTAACTGTATGATGCATATAGTGCTGTTATTATAACATTTCCTAGATTAATATTAACTCCATATATGCACCAATTGATAGTTATACATTGATTTTGTATTGACATCATTACGTTTTTGTCAACATTATGAAAGAGCAAGCAAAGCATTAATCCATTCTCACCCTAGCCCCTTTAAACATACATATTGATAATCATTCACTATGCACTATTATTTTGGCTGTGTTGTGGGTATAACTGCACTACCATGGACGAGCCTAATATGCTCTGTCAGCATTGTACCATCATCCAATACTAATAACCCCATACAGTCATTTTACATTCTCTGACACTAAATTAGGTCACGCATGCGCACTGCGACTAACTTAGTGCTGTAATAGCTATGTTGTCACGCATGCGAATTAGCTGCCAGAGAGGTCTTAGGCAAAAGTTTGCACTGCGGAGTAGATGAATCTACCTCCGCGGTGTCATTCTATCTGGCCACACATGCGCACTAGTACTAAATTAATGTAGAAGTGACTATATTGTGACGCATGCGCACCAGCTGCCAGAGAGGTCTTTGAAAAATATCTGCATTGCGGAGGAGGTGAGTCTGCCTCCACTGTATGGTTCTTTGGGGCTAGTTATAACTCCGGTAATGGTTTATAATGCGGGGGGGGGGGCACTCTATGATTAATAAATAAACATCTAGAATACCATCATTTCAGAATAGCGATATATGCGCAGAGCAAGTATTTTCACATCTATTTTAGCTATCAACCTACGCATGCGCAAAGTCCTGATTAGGTTGCCATAGTGATTTCCCCTATAAATAGCTTCGCCTTTCTTCAGCTGCAAAAATGTCCCTGAGGAAGCTCCATAGCTGGAGGGAAACGTGCGTTGGACACGTAGTGATGTTGTAAGACTCCTACATGGAAGTCTTTTTACTTTAGCTTGATGATTTTACAGCTGACCAGCAGTTACATTACCATAGGTAGATTAATATCTTGGGACTCACACACTGGCACTATCTTGCTGTGCCTGTCCATGTATGTGTGGTCGTTTAGGTTTGATCATGCCTGCATCTATGTCAATGCTATATAGGTGCAGTGTTGTTTTGTAATGTCAGGATTTTCCACACTTCAATCAGACCATTAAGGGAGTTCCCTGTCCCTGGTATATACCTCTACTAGATTGAGCTTGAGGTTACATTATACCTATGGCTGTAACTATATGCACCTAACCTGATACTATCATCATATGGCATTTCTTGGTGCAATTTAGATCTGGTCCTACTGTAGGTGGTTCATTAATACCACTGCTGTATCTGCCTTGTATATCCTAGATCATTAGTTTAACGTGCTATTTAGTGGTTAACTATTTAGATCAGGTGACAGGCAGTTCGTCAAACTTATTTTTAAATTTTGGTTACACCTACAGTATTGGTAATATATGTTTTATGTAATGTCAATAAAGGTTATATTTTATATGTAAGTGGTGTGCATTTAAGTGAATTCTCTACTGAGTGCACTGTCTTGTGTGCTCTCCACTTTTCCTAATTCACTTCAGTTCACAGTCTGCACCCACCTGATAATTATCGATGTTTCAAATAATTAGTATGGCTCTTAGTTGATCACTCCATATTCCCCCCTTTTTTTACAATTCAATAAAGCAAGTGACCAAGTAAGGAAAATCTTGCAAAAACATTGGGGGCTATTAAGTCTGGGTCCTATTCTTAGAGAAGTAACGGGTGATGGCTTGAAAGTAGAGTGAGAAAAACAGGACATGGAGTCCAATCATGGTGCAACAGAAATATTCTGCAGGTATATCATATAATAAGTCCCATAAGCCACGGACATCAAAATTCTTGATCCTGGGTATATAAATGAAAAAAAACTGCTCCAGAGAAATTGACATCAATTGTCATCCCAATCTAAAGTTCATAAATACTTGACTGCCAATTGTGGCTTAAATCCTAGAGTGGGATTTATAGGGTAATAGGGGGACACAACACCAAAGGCAGATGGTCCCCTTTTAACCAACCACACTCAGATAAAGTCACTGAACAAAATTGATGACACAGTCAGAAGTCAGCCAATAATACCACAGTCCACTCACTGTTAATGTAGAGTGATGACAAACAGCAGGAAATCCGTGTAGGCGTGCATCCAGCTTGACTGGAGATCAGGAGAGAACAGCCTCTAGAGAGGAAAGTGGAGCACAGCGCAAATCATATGCTCTAGTTGATTTGTCTTCTGGGGCTCCGGCTAGACAGGTAGTCTCGCGAGATGCTCGGCTGGTTCCGCTGACATCACCGATACCGGAGGATGAGATTAATTTAGGTAATTAGAGTGTGTGTATATAAGTATGTGTTTGTTGTAATTGGCTTTGTGAAGGTGAAGTGACGCTCCGGCGGTGAGAGAGGCGGGATCACCCACCCGAGAGGCAGCTCCAGGCTTGCATAGCTGAAGGAGGAGTTCAAACAGCCCACGGGAGAATACAGCCCAAGTCACACAGTCCACCGCCAGAGACGCGGAGTCGCGGAAAGAGGCTAAATTGCACCAGGTTCCATCGGAGGAGGCGGGTGAGCCGGAAGCTAACACACTCTTCTCTCCTCACTAATATTGTGAACAATGCTTAATATATTCATTTTTATTGTAAGTGTTCAATTTTAAATATAAAAAGTTTAGTTTTATCATTATACTGGTCTGCACTATGGTATCATTTTTCTTCACATGCACTGGGTTGCTGAGCTGACTATTGGAGACCGCTTCATAAGTGGAGAACAACATCCATAGCAGAGACCATTGTGTGTCTAAAACGCTTGAAAACAACTTAAATCTTGTAAGTAGGCACAACATACGAGCCAAGACAAGACATTGAATTTTGCACTTTAAAAACTGTTTACACTTAGATTGTTTTTTTGTTTTTTCTGTTCTATTTTCCTCCATGCTCCCCCTGGAATACAACAGGAGTTTGTTGTAATTGGGGCATACTCTTTGACAAAGGGCCTAGCCCGAAACGTGTCAGAGTGGGTGGTTGCTCCTTTTTATGGTGTCTCCCCTTGTCGACCAATAAAGTAGTTTTTAACCTATGGTGTGCTGGTTCCTGCGATTTGTCCATGCGCTGTGCTCCACTTTCCTCTCGAGGCTGTTCTCTCCTAATGGCTTGAAAGTAGTCTATTGGAGAGCCAAAACATTAGTTACATATGTCTCCCCTAGTTCCATAACTACACCTAGGGACAAAAGAGAGACGTTTATGATGAAGGGTTCATATAGATGTAGTAAATGCAATATGTGCAAGTTCATGAGCCCCTGATTACATGTGGATATGGGATGCGATATATTGGAAGAACCATGCGAACACTAAAAGTGAGGATGCAGGAACATTATAGGCTAATCAAAAAGAAAGATCTTCAACATTCTGTCCCCAAACATTTTACCATATGTGAAAGGGGAGGGTCAGAGAATTTCACTTTTGTGGGAGTGGAACGTATTCTCCAACAAGAAAGAGGAGGTAATATTATTAATACGTTGGATCGTAGAGAATCCTTCTGGATCTTTACCCTAAAAACACGGGTTCCAGACGGAATGAATGTGGATTGGAGCCTTAATCAATTTTTGAGATAACTTGGTATGTGGCTCCCATCCACATATCTCTCTTTTACCATCCTTATATTATTATGAATCAATGATGATTGTAATTTTCCATGATGGGGTTATGTGCTTGAGGATTCTCATTGCACATTGACTCTACATTCTGATTACTGTTTGGTATTACATGCATTATATAATATGTTTACATTCGGAAGCATCTATTAATATGTAGTTTCTGCTATGGTATATTGATGGACACATATAGCTCATTACGATTGCCGAATCATATACATGCACATATATAGATATTTATAATACAATACATGTAACACATGAAGATGTATAGATATTCATAATACAGTCACCTATTGAGTTTAATTTGAAGCTTTCCGTGTATCTCTTGGATGATATCTGAAGTTGGATATAGTAAGGTTTATCATAGAATGTCATTTTCATGATATATGTAGACATGTAAAATAATCTATTGAAACACACACTCCACACGAGTCACCCTTTTATAGGGGAAAGTATTCACTGATTTTATTTTTGCTATTAATATGCACAACTCTTTATACTATAATGAAGTTTTTTATTAACTGCTTGTTTTCTTCTCTTTTTTCTTTCTTTTCTATTTTCTTGTTTTTGTAACAGAGACATTCGACGAGATACAGAACGCTTGTACCCTGATGTTGATATATATGTACAGATTGTGCATTTTTATACCCTCTAGCTCTGCACCCAATGTTTGGTCTGGTTTTGTTTGTTTTTTTATCACATTTTTTTATACGTCTATGTTTATATAGTATATACAGAATCATAGGTGACTTAAGATAGTTTTTAGTCGTGGGTGTGGAGGCAGTGGGGTGGCTTTAGTGGGAGAGATGGGAGCGGATTGCACCTGATACCCGTGACATAGCTGGTGTGTTCACCATTCATTGGTGGACGGCACCTGCACTGCACAGGGGGTGGTGTGTACTGATGCCTCCTTCCTCCCCCATATGCCAGACCTTACACTGTGCTATCAGGCATATCCCAGAGACCCGCGCATGCGCTTCTAGTTGGTCTAGGGTGGGCGGTGCTTGTGGGACAGAGCGCGCGTGATGACGGCTTCCGTTGCTAAGCAGAGGGCAGCCGCCAAGCATCCTGGTTTCTACGTACAGGTGGGCTCACGGGATTGGTGAAGCCAATACACGGTGCATCATGGGTAAGATTTCAATTTTTGGCGCGAATCTCTCTGTCATTAGGTTGTGCATAAATTGTTTATTGTGTCCACATCAGGTAACTCCTTGATAAAGTGCTAACAGCACGAAATGCGTAGGAGGGTTGTACTCTTCACCGTTTTTACATGCAGCTTGAATAAACATAACTTTTTATTGCCACATGACCTGTTCTTGTAGCTGTGCATCACATATAACACTTCTTTACATGCTTGGACTCCGGACGTGGCTGCACGCTTGAGGACCTGCAGGGGACCAACAGTGAGTACTTTTATATTTCTTGGAATCCCCTAAGGAAAGGAGAATGGATGAAATCCTCACCTACATCTTCAGGGATTAATTTGTCAATTTATGTGATATTGAACTTGAGAACTGTATCCTTAATTATTACATTTTCCCCTGCATGGTTACCTCTGCATATGTAAATGGGTATGAAGGGACATAGCATTTGAGCTCCTACAAACCCTTATACATAGATCTCTATGCTGCCTGCAGTGGTTGGCAGTGAGCTATGTGGTGGTTACCTTTACGATTTCGCTAAAAAAGGGTGTGGGGTTTGAAGGCAAAATAAATATTGTGCAACACCCACAGTTGCTTCAGGTCGGCGGGACGCACACACAGTAAGTCCTCATAAATAATTTATATTTAAATAAATTATTTTATAATGGTAAGGCTGGTGGCTGCCCCCTTTCACTGCTAGCTTTCTGTTACTGTAGCTGGAAATGCCTGCTCCTCCTCTTCCTTTGTTCTTCCCATCTCTATTCTCCTCTTTACTCTGTTCCCTTCTTTATTAATTTAATTCAGTGGTAGCTAGTCCACACCCCGTTTGCCCTCTCTGCTCAGCAGACAGGTGTGAGGATTCACCATCCTGGCGGTCGCAGACCGTCTCCTCACCCCAACAAGCCTTCTGTGACGGACACTCAGGATGCGCGGTCTCGTGGTCCCAGCACGCGCGTGCTCTGACCTTGCGCAGGCTGATCCCCGTCAGCGGATTCAGACCCCGCCTCCCGCTCTGACACACTGTACAAGCCCCGCCTCCGCTCTGGTGATGTACAGGACCGGTGTGGGAGTGACACGCGCTCTCAACTCTGCCCCCTGCCCTGACCTCCGTGACATGCGCGGGTCGACACGCGATTGATCCTGCCCCCTCTTGCCCTAAGGTCACTCCGAATCGGCGTGGGAATGACACACGCTCCAGGCTCCGCCCCTGGTCCTCCGTGACGCGTGCAGGACGCGAGCAAGCAGTTCCACCCCCATCGCCGATTAGGCTGCATCATAGGGCACACCTGTGTTCACTAGCAGCCTATCGGTGCTTACTTCCTGTTCCACCCTTGCTGGCTATTGGAGGCTCCACCTTTATATACCTTCAGTCTGCTCTCATTCTTTGCTGAGCATAGTCAAGTGTGACGCTGTGCCTTGCTGCATTCTTGTTCCTGAGACCTTGCCTGCCTGTTAACCTCTTGTTGCCTGAACCCTGCTAGTACCTTGGACTCCGCTTCTCTCCTCTCCTGATCCGGCTTGTACGACCATTCTGCTGTCTCCAGTCCTGACCTTGGCTAAGTACTCCAACGATGCAATATTCTCCTATCCTGAACCTGGCTAGGTACCCCGACAATCCGCTACTCTCCAATCCTGAACCTGGCTACGCAGTCTGACGATCCAAAACTCTCCGACCTGAACCTGGCAAGTACTTTAAGTATTCTCCAATCTGTAATCCTGACCTGGCTTGAACGACTACTCTACATCCTAGGCGCGCCCGCGTGGCTGTGGGTTGGCGTTAACCAATTCCCTACCTCAGCATCGTGGGCGCGCTTCGTTTGTGATGAGCTATGCGTTACAACAGGCAATAATTGTGTATCCAATACCTCTGTAGCAGACAGGTATTGCTGCTTAAAATGGATCAAAGACTGGCTTCTCTTTTTGAAGAGGCACAAAAGAGGGGTGTTAAATGGCTGCAAAAACAGTTAAATTGAAACATCAAAAGAAGAAGCAGATGAAGGTGGAATTCAACAAAATATACAGTGTGACAGTAAAGCAAAGAAGGGTCACGATTCAGGCTGATGGATATCTAACAAACCAGTTGAAAAGGTGGTCACGGCCTCCTGAAAGACTTAGTTCATGGGGAATGGGGTTGGAAAGGGCAATTTTATTGTTGATACATCTGGGTTTAAAAATTAAAAGTAACATCTAATTTAATTAATAAGGGGAATATAGGTGGCAGAACGAAGGACAGTGCTATTTAGAATATCAAAAGTTGTCAATCAGAGCAACAGGAGGATGTCGTGTGTCTAGGAATAAATAGCCATAAGCTTGATTTTTTTTCTCTTAAGCAGGCTTCTTTTCATGCAACTAGTTATTGTAACAGTATAAACCACACACTGCATAAAACTGGCCAGCAGCCTGCAACAGCTGGGGATCTACAGTGCTTGGGCACTTTGTTTGCTTGGGTTCAGTACCATGCAGATACACAGGTAGTTTAATTTAAAAGAAATGATTTAAGGAAAAGTAGTTTAATAAATGCATTGAAAGATTTTTAAAAATTTTTTTTTACAATGGCATGCTACAGTAGTACTAATCAAGATGGAGGAAGGAGGCTGGTAAATTTTGGGGAAAAGGGAAGAGAATTGGTGGCAAATACCTGGAGGGTGGATCCGATGCAAGAACCTAAGGATAAGGTAAGGATAATGTTTGGCCTCAGGTTTATTTTGAGGCTAAACACAGCAGAAAAAATGAAGAAAAAAATTGCATAAACCAGCACACTGCCCAGAGAAGTAGGGAAACTTTTGGTATAAAAATGGAACATTTATTGCCAAACCAACATTACAAAACCCCCACCTTTTATGTAATGTTGGTTTGCAAGAAATTTTTCATTTTCATACCACCTGTTTCCCTACTTCTCTGGGCAGTGCGTTGCTTTATGCATTTTTGCATTTTTTCTGCTGTGTTGATCCTTACCTGCAGCTGGACACGCCGTCAAGGAATTCATTTGGCTGTAGGAGTGGGTAAGATATAATGAAGACCTTTGAAGATTGATGATGTGATTTACTACAAACTTTGGTGAGTTCTTTGGACTTTTTATTATACATATTGTCTCCAATGAGGTGCGGCGAAGTGAGAACATCCTTTTTTCTGTTACCTTCAGGAGGCCTAAGAAAGTTGAGACTATTGTCACTCACCTAGTAGTACACCCACTCGTAAAAAGAAAAAGCCATAATTCCTTGACATTTTGATGGAGATTTATTGAATATATTTCTGGGACTATTGGAGCATCCACAACCCTTTATACCCTTATTTTAAGGCTAGTTTGGAGGATCCAAATTTATACGGATCGAGGCTTCAAGGAGGCTAAGGTCTAGAGGTGAGAATCTTATTTATTATTTGTTAAAAAAATGTTTTACCAGGAAGTAATACATTGAGAGTTACCTCTTGTTTTCAAGTATGTCATGGTCACAGTTATGATAACATTACATGGTTACATTAAATGAACAGAATTATACATTATATTTAATGTAATCTATTTAATTATACATTATATGTAACAGCATTTTATGAACACTTAAAGATAATATATGTTATGGGCGTATGTAACAGTTACAGACCAGATTAAAATGTGAGACAGATGAAGTCTTGAAAGAATTTAGACTGTTTAGGCGGTTTTGAGAGTCTGATAGATTGTTCCAGTTGTGAGGTGCACAGCAACAGGACCATCCAGATTTTTGTTGAACCATGGACAGTCTTTTGGAGTCAGATCTCTGGTGATAAGTGCAGCATGTGGTAGGGGTGAGGAGTTTCTTCAGATAGGTAGGTAGCATGGCCAGAAAGTATTTGAAGGCAAGACAGGAAAAATAAACTTTGTTCCCAGACACAAGTGATAGCCAATCTATTTCTTTGAGCCTTTTGCAATGATTTGTGTTGTAATTAAATTGTAGGACAAAGCTGCATATTGATTGGTAGAGGGTGTCTGGTTTGCCACAGTGAGTTTGGGGTGCTGTACTATATACTATGTCCCTATAGTCTATAAATGATATTATAGACTAAAGCCGTACCATTATGGGCATTACTGAAAATATAGGACCCTTTCAGTGTGAGATGGGTAGGCAGATTATAATTGGAGATAAGAAAAAAGCTGGGGTATTAAACAAATTCTTTGCCTCTGTGTTTACCAGGGAAGAATCAAGTTCAATAGTAGTGCCGCAGGAGGAAGCCACAACCTCCATATTAATGAACAATTGGTTGACTGAGGAAGAAGTTCATAAGTGACTTGGAAAAATTAAAGTAAATAAGGCACCTGGCCCTGATGGCATACATCCAAGAGTTCTCAAGGAGTTAAGCTCAGTAATAGCCAAACCATTATATTTAATATTCAAGGACTCCATTTCAACAGGCTCAGTACCACAAGATTGGCTTAAAGCAGATGTGGTGCCTATATTTAAATAGGGAGTTAGATCACAACCAGGGAATTACAGACCTGTGAGCCTGACTACAATAGTAGGGAAACTACTTGAAGGTTTACTACAGGATAATATTCAAGAATTCCTAATGGAAAACAAAATTATTAGTAATAGTCAGCATGGATTTATGAAGGATAGATCTTGCCAAACTAACCTTATTTGTTTCTTTGAGGAGGTAAGTAGGAATTTAGACCAGGGTAATGCAGTTGATGTGGTCTACTTAGATTTTGCAAAGGCTTTTGATACGGTTTCACACAAGAGGTTAGTGTACAAAATAAAGAAAATTGGACTCAGTAATAATATATGCACCTGGATTGAAAACTGGTTAAAGGACAGACGGTTGTCATAAATGGAACTTTTTTAGGTTGGGCTAAAGTCGTGAGTGGAGTACCTCAGGGATCGGAACTGGGACCCCTGCTTTTTAACTTGTTTATTAATGACCTTGAGGTTGGGATCGAGAGCAAAGTCTCCATCTTTGCTGATGATACTAAATTGTGTAAGATAATAGAATCCGAGCAGGATGTAATTTCTCTTCAGAAGGACTTGGAGAGACTGGAAACGTGGGCAGGTAAATGGCAAATGAGGTTTAATACAGATAAATGTAAGGTTATCCATTTGGGATGCAAGAATAAAAAGCCGACTTACAAATTAAATGGAGATATATTGGGGGAATCCTTGATGGAGAAGGATTTAGGAGTGCTTGTAGACTGCAGGCTTAGCAATAGTGCCCAATGTCATGCAGTAGCTGCAAAGGCAAACAAGATCTTATCTTGCCTCAAACGGGCAATGGATGGAAGGGAAGTAAACATAATTATGCCCCTTTACAAAGCACTAGTAAGACCACACCTTGAATATGGAGTACAATTTTGGGCACCAATCCTAAGAAAAGACATTATGGAACTAGAGAGAGTGCAGAGAAGAGCCACCAAATTAATAAAGGGAATGGCTAATCTAATTTATGAGGAGAGGCTAGCTAAATTAGATTTATTTACATTAGAAAAGAGGCGTCTAAGAGGGGATATGATAACTATATACAAATATATTCGGGGACATTCCAAAGAGCTTACAAAAAGAACTATTCATCCCACGGGCAGTACTAAGGACTCGGGGCCATCCCTTAAGGTTGGAGGAAAGGAAATTTCACCAGCAACCAGGGAAAGGGTTATTTACAGTAAGGGCAGTTAAAATGTGGAATTCATTACCCATGGAGACTGTGATGGCAGATACAATAGATTTGTTAAAAAAAAAAGGTTGGACATCTTTTTAGATGGGAAAGGTATACAGGGATATACCACATAAGTATACATGGGAAGGATGTTGATCCAGGGATTAATCCGATTGACAATTCTTGGAGTCAGGAAGGAATTTATTTTTCCCCTTATGAGATAGCATTAGATGATATGACTCTGATGATTTTTGTTTGCCTTCCTCTGGATCAATAAGTAAGTATAGATATAGGATAACGGATCTGTTGGCTAAATTTAGCATAGATTGAACTTGATGGAAGTATGTCTTTTTTCAACCTCATCTACTCTGTAACTATGTAACTATGTAAGACATGTGAATGTGCTCACAAGTAATATTTTTATATGCTATACAGTGGAGGGTTTTTAGTCAACCTCTTACCCCTCATAACTTAAACAATGTTTGTATATCCATAAAGAGACATACATAAATACAGTGACAATGAATGGGCATGAAAAAATATTCAAATCACAATAAAATTAAAAAAAAACTGTAAAATAAAAATAACATACATTCAATATTTTTACTTACCATTAGATGTCTTCACCCTCCGATTCCTGTGGTCACCGCATGCTCTCAAACCAGCAACGGTCCACAGGTAAAAAAAATCCAAAGTCCTTTTCTTCTTTCTTTATTTCCTCCTGTAAATTGTAATCCATTTCCGTCACATTCCGGGTCTTCTGGGGTCTTCATCTGTATTTTCTTCTTCATCTGTATCTTCTGGAGGATCTCCCTTCTCCTCCTATTGGTGGAGGAGGTTCTCCCTCCTTGGCTTCTTGCCGCCAGATGTGGCTCCACAGCCTTTTATAGGCATGTGATGTCACATTTATGTTATTTGGCCAGTGAAAACCCTGTGTTTTTTTTTTTTTTTTTGGTGACATGTAAAGTAAATGAAGCCAGCCAATTAGAATGGCTGTGCTTCCTTTGCCTTTAACATGACGTCACCCAAAGCAACATGGCTGCTGTCACGTGGGAACTATATCCCCAATCTGATTGATTGTTGTAGAGCATGTGACAGAGGTTTTTGGTAAAGGATGTGACATCATCCACAGGGAGTCACATGGTCTACAACAGGCCTGCACAACTCGTTAAGCGAGAAGGGCCGAACTGCTCCAAGGAAAAAAATGTTGGGCCGCACGGGTAAAATCATCATCATCATCATCATCTCTCCTCCAGCACCTCTCATCGTCATCATCCTCATATATCTCCCCCAGAACCCCTCACCATAAACTTTTGCGATACTCCACATCTATCTCTCATGCCCCATCTCTCCCCCTCACCCACACACATAATACTCCCCCTCCACATCAAACACACAATACCCCCCTGCACACCACACACATCCCAACCCCTCTGCACCTCACATCCTTCTCCCCCCCTGCACCTCACTCACCCCCCCTGCACCTCCAATCACCCACCCCTGCACCTCCAATCACCCCCTGCACCTCCAATGACCCCCCCTGCACCTCCAATCAACCCCCCTGCACCTCCAATCAACCCCTGCACCTAACCCCCTACACTTCACATCACCCCCCTATACATCACCCCCTTCAAACCACTTCCCCTGCACCTCACAACACCACCTCACATCACCCCTCCTGCACATCACATCACCCCCCCTTCACAGGTCCCCCCCTTCACAGATCCCCCCTTGCACATAACCCCCTGCCCTTGCACATCACCCCCCTCCCCTTGCACATCACCCCCCCTCCCCTTGCACATCACCCCCCTCCCCTTGCACATCACCCCCCTCCCCTTGCACATCACCCCTCCCTCCCCTTGCACATCACCCCCCCTCCCCTTGCACATCACCCCCCCCTCCCCTTGCACATCACCCCCGCTCCCCTTGCACATCACCCCCCCATCCCTTGCACATCACTCCCCCCCTCCCCTTGCACATCATCCCCTTCCCCTTGCACATCACCCCCCTCCCCTTGCACATCACCCCCCCTCCCCTTGCACATCACCCCCCTCCCCTTGCACATCACCCCCTGCACATATCCCCCTGCACATCACCTCCTCGCCTCCGATCACGGCGGGACTGCGCTCGCTCGCTCGCAAGCAGTGGGCACCGGAAGTGCCGCACTTGAGAGTGGGCTCGGTTCCCCCGGGGAGGAAGGGGAGAGCGGGCTCGGTTCCCCCGGGGAGGAAGGGGAGAGTGGGCTCGGCTCGCGGGGGGAGGGAGAGGGGGCTCGGCTCGCGGGGGGAGGGAGAGCGGGCTTGGCTCGTGGGGGCAGGGAAAGGGGGCTCGGGAGGAGGAGCAAAGCAGCAGCCACTGCCGCGGGCCGCACAGTGAGTGCCGGCGGCCCGCGGGCCACGTGTTGTGAAGGCCTGGTCTACAACAACAAATCAGATTGGGAATACAGTTCTGATATGATAATCAATTCTGATTGGTTGGCTTCATTTCCTTAACATGACGCCACCTAAAAAATAAATAAAACACATGGTTTTCACTGGCCAAATCAGACGTTGTGAGAACCAGATGATGTAAATGTGACGTCACATTCCTATAAAAGGCCATGCAGCCGCATTTGGCGGCAAGCAGCAGAGGAGGGAGGACCTCCTCCACCAATAGGAGGAGAAGGGCATTCCTCCAGAAGATACAGATGAAGAAGAAGATACAGATGAAGACCCCAGAAGACCATGAAAGTGACGAAAATGGATTACAAGTTACAGAAGAAAATAAAGAAAGAGGAAAAGGACATTGGATTTTTTTTACCTGTGGGCCGTTGGTATTCCGGATCGACAATTTGTTCAAAAGCATGCGGTGACCACGTAAATCGGAGGGTGACGACATCTAAAAGGTCTTTTTATGTCCATTCATTGCTACTGTATTTATGTATGTCTCTTTATGTATACACATACATACAGGGACAAGCAATTGTTATTTTGACAAATGCTTGCTTTTATGTATTTTACATTTATATTGGTAATTTGATTTTTATTTATTATGCTCTTTATTTTGTGTTTGTATTTCGTATCCTGGCATTTTAAGTGGTGTTTATTTTTTTTAATTTCTGGCTTTTATTCTGGTGTTTGCTTTTTAATGTTGGATTATTTTGTGACTTGTTTTAGAATAATGCAGCTTATTTGGATATTTATTTTATTTATGGTTTTATTTTGGTGTTCATTGTTTACTCTGGTCTTTATTTTGGATTTGATTAATTGGTGTTCATTTTGTTGTGTTTACTTCTTAATTTTGTTTTTATTTTGTGATTGTTTGGAATACATAGGAGATTGTTTATGATTGTTTTTTTAAGTTGACCATTGACTGGCATAGTGTTAAATCATGCTCATATTATATGGACATGTGCCCACTGTGCCATTCAGTTGTTTTATTGTCATTTGTTTAGTTGGCTATGTACTGTGTTTTATTTGGCAATGTTCTGTGTTTTATTTGGTCCTGTTTTTCTATTCCTTCACCATTTCTTGCTATAGTGGTAAATCTTGCCAATCTTACAGTAGCGACATCTTTTATTGAACTAAATGCCGGCGGCATGCCGGGATCTACCCCAGCTGCCGCCAGTAAAAAATGCGTGCCGCCGCGTTTCCCCCACGCACCCCCCTCCACTTCGCGCGCAATTTACCCCCCCTTCCGGACCCCGAACCCGGCTTCTGCTCTGCCCCTCTGCTTCCCCGCACCCCCGCTTACCTTAATTTGATCTCCAGGGGTGTCGGGGAAGCCTGGGGAAGCCGGGGAAGCCGGGCGCGCATGTTACTGTGACGTCACAGTGCGCCGCCACGCGCCGCGGCTACCCGCTTCCCAGACGCATGCAGCCGGCGGCTTTTGCTCGAATAAAAGCTGCCGCTGCTGTATATGAGTACTGTGAAGGTGAACCCCGCTTCACCTAAGTCGTATATAAATGTATATGGGTAAGGTGCTTGTGGGTGATAGAATGGGTAAATAGCAAAGAGAAAAGAACCCACTGTAGCACTCAGTACCTTTGAACAATGAATTGTGAAAATCTTAAAAATATGTTCTTTAATACTGAACTAATTAAAATGAAGGGTATTAAAATCCAACAAGGACACACATATATATAAACCCTAAGGTGAGTATGTAGGACACTCCGGGTTTAGATGAATGAAAGACAATTGAGGTGGATTAGATCAATTGTTCCAAGGGAGCTGATATGCAGTGTTCCCTGATTGTGGTTGTTTCGGTGAGAGCAAGGGTGGGGGAGGGCTAGCACAACCTGTCAGGAGTATAGACAGGTACCTGGGCTATAGAGGGAAAATATATACGAGGGTAATGCATATACAGGAACCCTAGATTCTTATGGCAGTATAGTGAAGTTATGCCCCTGGTAATCAGTGCATAATTCAATCGGGTCCATGCTGTAACATACTCATTCACCTCATATGATGTTAGTAAGGATCCCAATTGAAAAACGCCCAGCAGACAGCTGCTTACAGTCCTACTGCGAAGGGCCAGCTGACATAGAGATTGTAGTAATGCAGTGGCTGACTAGTCCCTATAGACGGTGTGGCTGTGAATGTGCTTCCACCGTCAGGGACACTGGTGCCACTAAACTAAGTACACATGCAAAGCCCTGCCTTACCCTGTGCTCCCTGAGTAACCACAGAAAACTCCGGCCCGGTTTGGAGGGGAAGTGTACGCATGCGGTCTGGCAGCTGCTCGCTCTGCGAGAAGGAAGGCTGCCACGTCAATACCGACCGCGCGCTTGCACGTAACTGGTGCCGACGCGCGCGTTTCGCGGATGAAACGCTTTCTCAAGGCTGCAGTATGCGGGGAAGATCCCAGTGACAGTTATGTGAGTTATATATGCCTGGATGTGTTTCAATTGGTTGGCAAATTCACCCTAGAGGTCTGCCTATGTTGTGCTAGTGTTACATACACGAATACAGCACTATCTGTGAGACAAAGGCAGCTCAGAGACTTTTATGGTATTTATCATCACAAAGGTGTGCAACAGTATCTGAGTGAAATAGTCTACTGGTGCACACACTGGTTAGACTGTGTGGTACAATACACACACAGATACCAACAATTAGTGATGTGAGTAGTGGGGTATAAATTCTCATACTGTACCCCAGAAGCTAAGAGGTAACTTAGACTCTAATCATAATGGGTGAAACATAATTAATATAGTAATCAGAATCAGCATTGATATCTACTGTGGATTATACTCACTGTGGTAAGATGCAGGTGGATGTATTTAACCAGCCTGTGAAAGAAACGTATAATAAATGAATGAATGGAGTCAGGCTATTCTTTGCCCATGTTTGCAGTGTGGTAACAATGAGATGATGTATTTTATGTACAATGAAGCTGAAATATACCACAAACATCATGATACTGTGTATATATATATATATATATATATATATATATATATATATATATATATATATATATATATATATATATATATATATATATATATTGTGAGAAAAAGAGATGACCCCGCATCCATAAAACAAGTTAAGGCAACTAAAAAACCGACAAGGTAAATCTAGATATAATAATCTGTCGGTGGTGCTATAAGGGCATATAATATTGCAAGAAGGAAAAAGAGCCCAAAATAAAGCACTCTAGTTTGCCTGACAGTACAAATACACAAAATTTTATTGAAGGTTGTCACAGAACATAAGTTTAAAATACAAAACACAGAAAATTTTAAAATAAGGCATGGACCCCCTATATAGCAAAACTTGTTATATCCTCTAACCAGAGTGTCCCATAATGGACAATACAAAGATCTGAATGAACAGAATAAATGCTCTAAAGTACCTGACAGGGTGGAATAAGTACAGCTAACTGCAGATAGAAAATGGTGGCTAAATAACGTGGAAGATACAAAGACAGCAAAACACTTCAATCTCCCTTAAATCTGGGATAAATACAGAGTAATGCAGTGTCAGTAAGACTCAATGTACAACACACATGTTATAGTCAAAATTGCACACCATAATCTGCAGCAGCAAAATACACAATACATCACCTCTAGTCAGGTACTCAGCAGTGTCTGGGGAGGAAACAAGGAGCAAAGCTCTTAGCACGTGGACATGTCCCAAGGGGGGACAAAACAGGGGATCCTGCCTACTGGACCTGCTCCTACGCGTTTCGGCCTTAGCCTTCTACTGGGAGTGGTACTGTAGGCAGGGTAACATGCATCTTTTATAGGGATATAATTGGGCTAGTGAGTGATGCCACCTGTTGTGATTGATAACATGAATAATAAAGGGTGAACAGATGGGTATGATGAGCCTGCAGACATTGTCATAGCCAAAGGACCAATGATAAGGGTATTCCTTGTCAACGCCTACCTTAATGAGGGCAGTGCTGGCTGCTCAATCTTTCAGATACACAGTAAACATGTGCCTGACGTCATCATCCTGCATTTTTTCCCCCAGGACCATCGCCTACACTACTATGTCAGTAAACTGCCCTCAGATACTACTGGCAAAAACGGACCTAATGGTTACAACTGCACATGTCCGTGACGACATTGCTAATCGTCACTGACGCCCCTTTCTGACTCACAGCATAGCTGGCATGTGTTGCCAGTAGTTGATGCTTCAGACCACATAACTGAGCATGCCTGCCCTAAGTATAGACAGAATCACTGTCTCTGTAATGGCCCTTATACAGCACTGAGTCGTGCACATGCGCAGTGTACTCAGCTCACCACTAGGTTGTATTAAAGGGACAGTTGCATACTAAGTAAGGATAACAGAATAAAGTTGCCAGTGAGATATACATGGTTAAAGGAAGGGGATAAACAGATCACATTTGCAAAGGGTATATTGATATTTGTAATTTAGCAGCATAAACCAATCATAGGCAATAGTTGAATAGCACACAAAAAGATAATATATATGGTTCAGTCATAGGGATGAAGAATGCAGATAATAATAAGTTTAGAGTACTCTCAAAAAGTATATCAAAACTTGCATCATCATTAGTTAAATCCCTTAAAGTACTAACTCTACCATTATTGAATCAGAGATGGAATTCTGTACTTCTGTAGTTGTTAATAATCATTTTACTGCCATATATTTTAAACATCATACTGTCGCGGCCAAGTTTATTCGAGCATTTGCCCGGTCTCGGCCGCGACAGTAACCGGGCGCGCGCCGGGGTGTCCCGTGCGCGCGCCGAAGCCTCGGAGGAGCGGCCCTCCGATCGGGGCTTCCCCCTCCCCTCTCCGGGTCCGCCAAGTCCCCCGGAACCCCCACCGCCGTCCCCCACATCGCGGGACACCAGGGCTCCCTCGGGGAGCCCTGGACACGCGCGCAGGGGGCGCAGGCACCCGATGAAGAGTGACCGCGCATCGGTGCCGCACGGCACGCCGAGGGGATTCGGCTAGCAAGCCGGGACATCTCCCGGCTTGCGGAGCTAGCCGTGTTCAAATAAAACGTGTCGCCTCTGTATATACACATGTGGAGACGTCAGAATTTAGCATACTTAGTGCTAAAAAATTCTGAGAGGATTTATCTAGAGCAGTTTCAGATTGTAGAAGGGTACACCAAATTTGACCCCCTAACTCCCCGAGAAAGTCATACTCAGAAGTTGGAAATCTATGGAATGAAGCATATATTATAGTCTCTCCATATGCTCCACCTTGTGTGTAGATAAATGAACGTAATGGCATAGTATAGCCAAAGAAAATGAGTACAGATATAGTACTTAGTTTTGTATAGTCTTTACAGGAAAATGCATGAAATTGTTCTCCTCTTTATTCTGATATAGACATGAATTCTTGCGATTTTAGTCCAATCTTGGATGCTGTATAAGTCAAGTCCCAGATTCTTGAAGATCCTATATGAATCAAACCCAGGACTCTATGATTGAATAGGGAAAAAGGCGGAAAGAAGAGAGAAAGGGGGGTGCATGAGATTATCATCACATACAATTTAATAAACACAGATATAAGTGAATAAGAAGAGGGTGCATCAACATTGGGGGCTATGGGTGCCGTCTATAGGAACATCGAGAAGCCCAGGTAGTCGTTCTGGCCCCGTGGCATCATCGAGTCCATTTGGACGATCCACCTAGACTCCCTGCGCAGAAGTGCCCTCTCTAAATCGCCACCTCTTAGCCCAAGGCTCACCTTCTCAATGGCAAATGCCTGTACAAGAGTGAAATCTGATGCATGTGTCAGACAAAAGTGCCGGGCTACCGATGTGATTTTTTTGGAAGCCTGGAGATCTTTAGATGCATTTTTTATGTTCCTCACGTGTTCGAGAATCCTAAATCTTAGTTCACGTGTGGTCATCCCAATATAGGGAAGACCACAGGGACACATAAGGCAATAGATGACACCTTTTGATTTACATCCAAGACAATCTTTGATTTTGAAATTTTGAGTCTAGTTGAAATCTGTAAACTCAATTGTCTGACACATGTATCGACAGGCAGAGCAATTTTTACATTTGAAGAAACCCTTTCTTTTAATTGTTGAGAGGAATGTTTCGTTTGTAGTGGAAACAAAATGACTCGTAACAAGTTTATCTCTAAGATTGGGGGATTTGCGAATGGTCATTGTAATTTTATCACCCAGTATCCTTTTAAGGTCTGGGTCAGTCATCAAGATTTTCCAATTACTTTGCAGTGTCTGATGCAACTGGTACCCCTGCTTGTTGTACATTCCTATGAAACGGATTTGATGTCCTGAATCAGTTTTTGCTTTCGGACACAGCAAAGTTTCCCTAGAAGTATTTAGAGCTTTCTTGTAACCCTCCACACATCGATTACTATACCCTCTCTGTGTAAATCTATGCCTCATCTCTCCTGCCCTTTCAATAAAGCCCTTCTCTGTAGAGACATTACGCTTCAGGCGCAGAAATTCACTTTTGGGAATGCCTCTGATTTGATGTTCCGGGTGGAAACTAGAAGCATGCAGTATGGCGTTTGTAGCTGTTTTTTTGCGGAAAATGTCGGTGTAGAATGTGCCGTCAGGCCCTAAATTAATAGAGAGATCCAAAAACTCCACCTGTGTTTTACTACAACTAAAAGTTAGTTTGATATTCATGTTGTTGTGGTTGAGAGCATCGACGAAGGCCCTGAACCCAGCCGCAGTCCCCTGCCAGAGAATCAGCACATCGTCGATGTATCTCAACCACAGCAACACATGTTGAGTAAATTCAACATTGTCCTCCGAGAACACAATCTCCCGTTCCCACCAACCCAGGAAGAGATGGCATAGGAGGGAGCACATGTAGCACCCATTGCAGTACCTCTCTTCTGCAAATAGTACCTACTCCTGAAGATAAAATAGTTATGCGTGAGGATAAACCTCAATAACTTCAGGATTAGGTCCATCGGGCCAGCGGAGACATTCTGCATGGATAAATAGAACTGTGGCGCGCAAGCCGTCCTCATGGTCTATACAAGTATAGAGGGACTCCACATCACAGGTTGCGAGAAGTGTATTATCATCAACCGTGATGTGGGCCAAACGCGCCAACACATCCATTGTATCCCTGATATAAGATGGCAGAGTCTCCACTGACAGTTGCAGAAAAGAGTCTATAAATTGGCAAATGGGTTCGCATAGCCCCCCTATGCCAGATACAATAGGCCTTCCCGGGGGGTGGGTGGGGTTCTTGTGTACCTTGGGTAATAGGTAGAATGTTGGAACTCTAGGAAATTTTAATGTAAGGGCCTGACAGTTACGATCTGTAATGTACTCATCTAACACCGCAGACCTCAATATGTGATCAATCTCTGCTTTATAGCGGATTGTTGGGTCTGATGCAATTTCCGTATAACATACAGTGTTTTTTAGTTGTTTATATGCTTCTTTTTCATACATCACCTCAGGCCAGATGACTATGTTTCCGCCTTTGTCACTGGGTTTGATGACTATGTCACGCATGGCTTGGAGTTCCTTTATCGCAGTTGACTCTGATCTCGTAAGATTGGCATCGTCCATCTTAGTCTTGATTTTCTTAAAGTCCTCCATGACCAGTTTCGAGTATACCTCCACTGGTGGGCAAGTCTGCCATGGGGGGCAGAAAATCGACTGGGGTTTCCATCGTGATAAAATGTCCTTCTCTTATATATAGGGGGTCCATGCCTTATTTTAAAACTTTCTGTGTTTTGTATTTTAAACTTATGTTCTGTGACAACCTTCAATAAAATTTTGTGTATTTGTACTGTCAGGCAAACTAGAGTGCTTTATTTTGGGCTCTTTTTCCTTCTTGCAATATTATATGCCCTTATAGCACCACCGACAGATTATTATATCTAGATTTACCTTGTCGGTTTTTTAGTTGCCTTAACTTGTCTTATGGATGCGGGGTCATCTCTTTTTCTCACAATATATATATGTGTACTGTCAGGCAAACTAGAGTGCTTTATTTTGGGCTCTTTTTCCTTCTTGCAATATATATATATATATATATATATATATATATATATATATATATATATATATATATATATATATATATATATATATATACAGTATATGTGTATATATTTGGACCAAAAACCAGGTAAGTACATGAAGGGAGGGGGGAAAAGGGGATGTAAACTGTACGGCAAGGGGAGTAGGTGAAGCTGTGCAACACTTCCAAGCAGGGAGGGTGGATAATACTCCTAGTGTATGTTTACATAGCCCCTAAAGGGAAACTCTTAATTGTTGGTATCTGTGTGTGTATTGTACCACACAGTCTAACCAGTGTGTGCACCAGTAGACTATTTCACTCAGATACTGTTGCACACCTTTGTGATGATAAATACCATAAAAGTCTCTGAGCTGCCTTTGTCTCACAGATAGTGCTGTATTCGTGTATGTAACACTAGCACTACATAGGCAGACCTCTGGGGTGAATTTGCCAACCAATTGAAACACATCCAGGCATATATAACTCACATAACTGTCACTGGGATTTTCCCCGCATACTGCAGCCTTGAGAAAGCGTTTTATCCGCGAAACGCACGCGTCGGCACCAGTTACGTGCATGTCGGTATTGACGTGGCAGCCTTCCTTCTCGCAGAACGAGCAGCTGCCAGACCGCACGCGTACACTTTCCCTCCAAACCGGGCCGGAGTTTTCTGTGGTTACTCAGGGAGCGCAGGGTAAGGCAGGGCTTTGCATGTGTACTTAGTTTAGTGGCACCAGTGTCCCTGACGGTGCAAGCACATTCATGAATATGTGCACAGGCATACCAACAGCCACACCGTCTATAGGGACTAGTCAGCCACTGCATTACTACAATCTCTATGTCAGCTGGCCCTTCGCAGTAGGACTGTAAGCAGCTGTCTGCTGCTGGGCGTTTTTCAATAGGGATCCAACTAACATCATATGAGGTGAATGAGTATGTTACAGCATGGACCCGATTGAATTATGCACTGATTACCAGGGGCATAACTTCAATAACTTCAATACTGCCATAAGAATCTAGGGTTCCTGTATATGCATTACCCTCGTATATATTTTCCCTCTATAGCCCAGGTACCTGTCTATACTCCTGACAGGTTGTGCTAGCCCTCCCCCACCCTTGCTCTCACCTAAACAACCACAATCAGGGAACACTGCATATCAGCTCCCTTGGAACAATTGATCTAATCCACCTCAATTATCTTCCATTCATCTAAACCCGGAGTGTCCTACACACTCACCTTAGGGTTTATATATATATATGTGTGTCCTTGTTGGATTTTAATACCCTTCATTTTAATTAGTTCAGTATTAAAGAACATATTTTTAAGATTTTCACAATTCATTGTTCAAAGGTACTGAGTGCTACAGTGGGTTCTTTTCTCTTTGCTATTTACCCATTCTATCAACCACAAGCACCTTACCCATATACATTTATATACGACTTAGCTGAAGCGGGGTTCACCTTCACAGTACTCAACAGTTTATCGAGGTTGCCTTTGACCTCTTCTTCCCCAGCTCGCTTACATTATGGCAGGCTTTCTTTCCAGTCGCCCAGATTTTCAGCTGTGGCAGCAAGAAGCTGACAATATGTTTGCACCAGAATATGTAGCTGATGAAACTGACTCAGTGCCAGACATTTCCAAATATTTCTATGAATGGGATAAATTGCATAAACAAAGGATACGCACATGGTGGGAGGTCTATAGCCTAGAGAGATACTTAGGGGCAGAATTAATACCCAGAGGGCTAAGAGTTGACCTCGCTCCTGCACACCACATTGCGGATGATAATTTTAACCATTCTTGGGAATTGGTATTGGGCCAATGCTCAAAAATGCTAATGCAACTTCTGGTTGACATCCAGAAGAAAAGATTAACAGACATTAATGCACAAATTGACGAGAGATTAAAAGAAGTTGAAATATGGCAAACTAATACTACTGTAGGTTTACTTAACTGGAATTAAAACTCCAGACAAACATCGAGAAATTCTCTAATGAAATTAAAGAAAGGAAAAGGATAAAATACAACAGGGATGTTAAAGATTTTGATGAAAACAAGATATATCTGTATAAATTTGCCAAAAAGAAGAAGACCCCTAAGAGTACCTCAGTATCAGGATTCCTCCACCGACTGGGAACCCTCTGAGGATGATGACAGGGATCCCCCCAGTGATACCTCCACCACACAACCCCCCAGGTTCCTTTTTTAGGGCAACCTTTGCAGGCCCCAAAAGAAAGGCAAAAACCAGAAGGGGGAAAGGCATAGGACCTCAGACCCAGAGGGGTACCATCCAGTCGGGGTACAAGGAGAGGGAGGAAACAACAGAGGTATTAGAGGGCCTTTCTTCACAAATCACGAACTTGTCCACATTTCCTTTAAATGAACCCCATCTAACATTGCTTGGTAAAGGGCTGTCCTTCTCCCCATCCACAGATATTAATAAGTTTGAATGGGTAAAAGATGTGAACTTATTTGCCCGCAAACTAAAGTTGAAAAAACTCTTCAAACTCAGAGAAACTAGACAAGCTAATTTACTTGACATCTCTGGGCTTGAGAGTACAGATATGGAAGCATATAATAGTTTGCTAGCTTTGGAGGAGGACTCAACAAGGACAATAGGGGAAGGCCCGTTCACCGACCTCAAAGTGAACTCCAGATTTCTTCCATTCGGTGACAGCTATGCCAATATAGATGTCTTTGTCGACCTAGTTACACATGATCTTGAAGCAATAACCCGCTATCGTAAACATGACAACCTTACGACATTAGAGAGAAAAGCACTGAAAGAACTCACAGACAATAAATTAATTACTATCAAACCAGCAGATAAAGGTGTGAACTTGGTTGTTTTGGATACCATTGACTACAAAAAAGAGAACCTAAGACTCCTTTCTGACAAAACATGTTATGAAATTCTACACAATGATCCAACTATTCATTACCAAAAAGATCTCATGAAAATCTTGCAGAAGGGACTGAATATGAAGTTAATTAGTCAGAAAGAGTTCGATTTTATGGTAGTAAAATTCCCCAAAACAGCCACGTTCTACAGCCTACCTAAACTACATAAAAATAAGAGACCCCCACCTGGCAGACCCATTGTATCAGGGATTGGGAACTTAACCGAAAAAATCAGTTCCTACATAGACTGCATCCTAAGACCTTTTATCCAGTCCTTACCATCTTATCTAAAAGATACCAAAGATGTACTAAGGAGACTTGATGGCATCAAGATAACAGATAAGACTATTTTTTGTCACAATGGACGTAGAAGGACTGTACACCAGCATCAAACATGATGCTGGCATACAGGCAGTCATGTATTTCCTCAATACTAGAGGTATATTTCACAAAGCACACAATGTATTCATGGCCGAGCTAATCGAATTTGTACTCACCCACAACTATTTTTTGTTTGCTAACACCTACTATCATCAGATTCAAGGCACGGCAATGGATACAAAGTGTGCTCCATAATACGCCAATCTATACCTTGGGTGGTGGGAGGCAGTGCTGGTTTTTACAGAGGAAATGGAGCCATGCACATCACACATCGCTATATGGGTGCGCTATATCAGTGATGTGATAATGTTGTGGAATGGCTCCATTGATAAACTCCGGGAATTCATTGGTATCCTCAACATCAATGAATTAAACCTTTATTAAACCTTGGAACACAATCCAAACACCATTGTATTCTTAGATGTGTGCATCTCTCGAGGTAGTGACAACATCATTGATACAACTATCCACCGAAAAGCCACGGCCATCAACAGTCTGCTCACTGCTAGTAGCCATCACCCCAGATCATTGATCAATGGGATTCCGGTTGGTCAGTTTCTAAGATTGAAACGCAACTGTAGCAGTAATACCACCTTTGAGACACAAGCAAACATTATGGCCAGTAGGTTTCTCGAACGTGGGTACAGCAAACGCACAGTGAAAAGGGCATACAAAAGGGCCAAGTACAAGACACGTAGCTCTCTGTTACAAGACAAGATTCCACAAACTAAAGACAAAGTGGTTCGCTTCACCGGCACATTTAATGCCAAATGGAAACATGCCAGGGATATCATAAGCAAACACTGGCATATCCTAAAGGCGGATAACGTCATCAGTGAGTTCCTATATGACTATCCATCTATGGTCAGTAGGAGGGCAAACAATCTCAATGACGTCCTAGTTCGGAGTCACTTCAGTGAAGAGGTCAAAAGAACATGGCTCCCTCCCAAACCATTGGGGACATTTAAATGTGGGAAATGTAAGGCGTGTGATTATATGCTGGTTACCAAAAAATTCTCAAATTGGAATGGGACCGAAGCCTATAACATCTGCAAGTTTATAAATTGCCAGAGCTCTGGTGTCATTTATCAAGCCATTTGTGAATGTGGCAAAATATATGTAGGAAAGACCCAATGCCCTCTGAAGGTGAGGTCTTGGAACACATTGGCTCCATTCGCAATAAAACTGACAAACCCCTATCGCGACATATCAATTCAGTTCATCAAGGTAATCAAACCTTTATTAAATTCATTGGTATGGATTAGTTTTCTATGGATTTACGTCATGGGGACTGGGACACTGTTCTACTGCAGAAGGAGGCAAAGTGGATATACACACTACAGACGCTGTCACCTAAGGACTTGAATGAAGGGTTCCTGTTTACCCCGTTCATTTAAGATCTTTCCTTTAGGGGCTATGTAAACATACACTAGGAGTATTATGCACCCTCCCGCTTGGAAGTGTTGCCCAGCTTCACACACTCCCCTTGCCCTACATTTTACATCCCCTTTTCCCCCCTCCCTTCATTTACTTACCTGGTTTTTGGTCCAAATATATACACATATATATATCATGATGTTTGTGGTATATTTCAGCCTCATTGTACATAAAATACATCATCTCATTGTTACCACACTGCAAACATGGGCAAAGAATAGCCTGACTCCATTCATTCATTTTTTATACGTTTCTTTCACAGGCTGGTTAAATACATCCACCTGCATCTTACCACGGTGAGTATAATCCACAGTAGAAATCAATGCTGATTCTGATTACTATATTAATTATGTTTCACCCATTATGATTAGAGTCTAAGTTACCTCTTAGCCTCTGGGGTACAGTATGAGAATTTATACCCCACTACTCACATCACTAATTGTTGGTATCTGTGTGTGTATTGTACCACACAGTCTAACCAGTGTGTGCACCAGTAGACTATTTCACTCAGATACTGTTGAACACCTTTGTGATGATAAATACCATAAAAGTGTCGGAGCTGCCTTTGTCTCACAGATAGTGCTGTATTCGTGTATGTAACACTAGTACTACATAGGCAGACCTCTAGGGTGAATTTGCCAACCAATTGAAACACATCCAGGCATATATAACTCACATCACTGTCACTGGGATCTTCCCCGCATACTGCAGCCTTGAGAAATCATTTCATCCGAGAAACGCTTGCGTCGGCACCAGTTACGTGCAAGCGCGCGGTCGGTATTGACGTGGCAGCCTTCCTTCTCGCAGAGCGAGCAGCTGCCAGACCGCACGCGTACACTTCCCCTCCAAACCGGGCCGGAGTTTTCTGTGGTTACTGAAGGAGTGCAGGGTAAGGCAGGGCTTTGCATATGTACTTAGTTCAGTGGCACCAGTGTCCCTGACGGTGGAAGCACATTCATGAATATGTGCACAGGCATACCAACAGCCACACCGTCTATAGGGACTAGTCAGCCACTGCATTACTACAATCTCTACAGTATGTCAGCTGGCCCTTCGCAATAGGACTGTAAGCAGCTGTCTGCTGGGCGTTTTTCAATAAGGATCCTTACTAACATCATATGAGGTGAATGAGTATGTTACAGCATGGACCCGATTGAATTATGCACTGATTACCAGGGGCATAACTTCACTATACTGCCATAAGAAAAAGTTTGTGGGAATATGCTATAAACCACCAAATATCTGTGAGATTAAGGAAGCTAAAATACTTTTGCAAATGGAGAAGGCATCAAAACTGGGTCATGTTTGCATAATGGGGGATTTTAATTATCCAGATATAGATTGGGGCAATGAGATTAGCGTTACAACAAAAGGAAACAGGTTTTTGGGGGTGCTTAAAGACAATTATATGACCCAAATTATTGAGGAACCAACCAGGAGAGGGGCAGTTCTGGATTTGGTCATATCAAACAATGTAGAAGTAATAACAAATATTCAAGTCCTGGACCATTTGGGTAACAGTGATCATAACATGGTCTCATTTGAAATAAATTATCAAAAAACAGATTACTTGGGTTCAACAAAGACCTTAAACTTTAGAAAGGCAGATTTTAATAAACTGAGGTCTAATCTAGTAGTAATATAATGGGATGATGTTTTTGCAGGGAAAAATGTAGAAGATAAAAGGGCAGTCTTTAAAACATTGTTAGAAAAGCACACTTATCAGTGTATACCCTTGGGTAATAAGTATAAAAGTAATAAGTCAAAACCAATGTGGCTAAATAAACAGGTAGGGGAGGAAATGGACGAGTAGAGGAAGGCGTATAGATTGTTTAAGTCAGAAGGGACAGAGACATCATATCAAATTTATAAGGAATGTACACGTAACAAAAATTGCAAAAGGGCAATCAAATTAGCAAAAATGGATAATGAAAAAAGGATTGCAATAGAAAGTAAGGTCAACCCTAAAAAGTACTTTAAGTACCTTAATAACAAAAAAAATGAGAAAAGAAAATATAGGACCCTTTCAGTGTGAGATGGGTAGGCAGATTATTGGAGATAAGGAAAAAGCTGAGGTATTAAACAAATTCTTTGCCTCTGTGTTTACCAGGGAAGAATCAAGTTCAATAGTAGTGCCGCAGGAGGAAGCCACAACCACCATATTAATGAACAATTGGTTAACTGAGGAAGAAGTTCATAAGCGACTTGAAAAAATTAAAGTAAATAAGGCACCTGGCCCCGATGGCAAACATCCAAGAGTTCTCAAGGAGTTAAGCTCAGTAATAGCAAAACCATTATATTTAATATTCAAGGACTCCATTTCCACAGGCTCAGTACCACAAGATTGGTGTAAAGCAGATGTGGTGCCTATATTTAAAAAGGGAGCTAGATCACAACCGGGAGATTACAGACCTATAAGCCTGACTTCAATAGTAGGGAAACAACTTGAAAGTTTAATACGGGATAATATTCAGGAATACCTAATGGAAAACAAAATTATTAGTAATAGTCAGCATGGATTTATGAAGGATAGATCTTGCCAAACTAACCTTATTTGTTTCTTTGAGAAGGAGAGTAGGAATTTAGACCAGGGTAATGCAGTTGATGTGGTCTACTTAGATTTTGCAAAGGCATTTGATACGGTTTCACACAAGAGGTTGGTGTACAAAATAAAGAAAATTGGACTCAGTAATAATATATGCACCTGGATTGAAAACTGGTTAAAGGACAGACAACAGAGGGTTGTCATAAATGGAACTTTTTCATGTTGGGCTAAAGTCGAGAGTGGAGTACCTCAGGGATCGGTACTGGGACCCCTGCTTTTTAACTTGTTTATTAATGACCTTGAGGTTGGGATCGAGAGCAAAGTCTTCATCTTTGCTGATGATACTAAATTGTGTAAGGTAATAGAATCAGAGCAGGATGTAATTTCTCTTCTGAAGGACTTGGAGAGACTGGAAACATGGGCATGTAAATGGCAGATGAGGTTTAATACAGATAAATGTAAGGTTATGCATTTGGGATTCAAGAATAAAAAGGCGATTTATAAATTAAATGGAGATATATTGGGGGAATCCTTGATGGAGAAGGATTTAGGAGTGCTTGTAGACTGCAGGCTTAGCAATAGTGCCCAATGTCATGTAGTAGCTGCAAAGGCAAACAAGATCTTATCTTGCATCAAACGGGCAATGGATGGAAGGGAAGTAAACATAATTATGCCCCTTTACAAACCATTATTAAGACCACACCTTGAATATTGAGTACAATTTTGGGCACCAATCCTAAGAAAAGACATTATGGAACTAGAGAGAGTGCAGAGAAGAGCCACCAAATTAATAAAGGAGATGGACATTCTAACTTATGAGGAGAGACTAGCTAAATTATATTTATTTACATTAGAAAAGAGGCGTCTAAGAGGGGATATTATAACTACAGTATATACAAATATATTCAGGGACAATACAAGGAGCTTTCAAAAGAACTATTCATCCCACGGGCAGTACAAAGGACTCGGGCCATCCCTTAAGGTTGGAGGAAAGGAAATTTCACCAGCAACAAAGGAACGGGTTCTATACAGTAAGGGCAGTTAAAATGTGGAATTCATTACCCATGGAGACTGTGATGGCAGATACAATAGATTTGTTAAAAAAAAAGGTTGGACATCTTTTTAGATGGGAAAGGTATACAGGGATATACCAAATAAGTATACATGGGAAGGATGTTGATCCAGGGATTAATCCGATTGACAATTCTTGGAGTCAGGAAGGAATTAATTTTACACATGGTGCTCTATATCAGAGATTATGTTTATTTCAATCTACTGATTAAGTCAGTTCACAATCTTATATGGTTAAATAGCACACCCTTCAGGTCTGAGGCAGATTATATAGCAACTGCCACCATTTTTCTATACAGTGCTCTATTTAATCTATCACCTACTGCAGTTAGCAACAGGTTTTAGAAGTGCAGCACACTTTATTATAACTACACTGTGCAATCTCAGCTAGAGCTAGAGGTCTTAACAATATGACCTAGAGCTATAGCTGTTGTGTATCCTTGGGGCAGTAATTTACACTGTTCATTTAACCCTAAGGCAACATAGGTGCATTATCTTATCAAGATTTAAATGACACTCTATTGCTAACTACAGGCTGTGCAATCAACCCACCATTAGCTGTGTCATTTCAATACTATTGCACCAAAGCACTACAACTGTATAATTGGCATTCCATATAAGAATAGTATTTATAATCCCTCAATCTAGCTTTCCCCCCAGGCTTCCCTAATTAAGATGGCTGGGGGATAGTGTACTCAAGCAACACTTCAATAACGACTACCTACCTGGGGACTATCATATCCCTTAGGTAATTAAGCGTAGTGATACAGAGTTGAATCCTATTTTAATCCCCATTGTTTTACTATGTTTCTAATAAAGTTTAGTTTTAAATTTACACCATCATCTCAACACTATGAGTGCTGTACTGGGGTTCTTTCCTCTATTGTTTACCTTATCTATTTCTTATATTGCCCCATCAGCACCTACACTCATCATTATTTATTCACTATTGCAAGCAGTAGCGGGGGTTTCTCTATAGTTTATAAACTATGTACTGCTGCGGCAGACTTTATTCTAACAAATCACCGGTTTTTACCTGGCTTGTTCCTGGAATGCGACGCTGTTCACCCGGAGCATGCCGTGTTCCTTTTGCGTTCCCAGCCACGGGTCATGCCTGGCTGACGCGCGGTTGATGTGTTAATTGATAATGGTTCAGGATTTAATAGGCTGCAATGCATCGCGTGTCCGCCAGATGGCATAAATTCATGAATTGTAATGCAGTATATATATATATATATATATATATATATATATATATACATATATATATATACTGTATAACAACAACCCCTATAACCCCTAACATACTGTATACATACAGTACTGTATATGCACATCAATGATACTACAGTATAGGCCGGCGGGGGCGAGATGTGTTTGCAGCAGAGAGAGATCCGCTGCTCTCTCTGCGCATACATCGGCACATTAAAAATGATTTAAAATAATTTTTTATTCATAGTGTAGATGAGCAGGGCGTCTCCGGAGCTGAACCGCATTGGTTTCAAGTCAGGGGACCCCCTGCTTCCCGAGATACAGGCCCCTTTATGGGGTGCCGGTATCCCTCTGCATTTAAAGGTCCCGATCACGTGACCGCGGAATGTAAACAAAGCAGAGGGATACCGGCACCCCATAAAGGGGCCTGTATCTCGGGAAGCAGGGGGTCCACGGACCTAAAACCAAAGCGGTTCCGCTCCGGAGACCCCCTGCACATCTACAGTATGAATAAAACACCCATATCAATAAACACTCGTTCCTTACCTTTGCGGCTATGTGCTATGGTAACGAAGCAGCATGAATGTATTGTTAATAATATTGTACAGTGAGCAGCCACAAACCAAAGCTCAAGGGACCCTTGAGGGTGGTGTGAGGGTGAGGGTGGTTAGGCCTCACGGGGTGGGCCATTGGCAGTGAGGCGCTGCATTATATTGTATGGACATCGGGATCCCCCTCCCCACATTTACATAAACTGCACTCACAGGAACACAGGCAGGGAGATTTAACAGACACCTTAGGGGGAGGGGGCCTTACACAGATTACAGTCAAGGCAGGGAAGTTTAACAGACACATTAGGGGGAGGGGGCCTTACACAGATTACAGTCAAGGCAGGGAGGTTTAACAGACACATTAAAAATATGTATTTAATGTATTTATTGTTTATGTATTTTAAATACACAGGGGGTGTACTGTATGTTGTTTATTGCAATGTTTATTGGGGGCAAATGTCCCCAATAAACATGCTATTCTGCCTTAACCCTTCATTGCCTTAGCGGCTATCAGCTATGGTAATGAAGCAGCATTTCTGTATTTTAATAATATTGTGCAGGAGCAGGGGGTCCCTTGAGCTTTGATTTGCGGCTATCAGCTATGGTAATGAAGCAGCATTTCTGTATTTTAATAATATTGTGCAGGAGCAGGGGGTCCCTTGAGCTTTGATTTGTGGCTCAGGGAACACCCTGCTCACTGTACAGTATTATTAAAAATACATTCATGCCTATAGTATCATTGATGTGCATATACAGTAAGTGTATTATGTTAGGGGTTACAGGGGTTGTTGTTATATATATATATATATATATATATATATATATATATATATATATATATATATATATATATATATATTATATATATATAATTATATTTATTTATATTCATGTATTTATTTAGATTTATTTATTTATTGTGGGGCTGCTGTGTGCGAATTTTTTTATTGTGAGTAGCGGGGGTTGGTGAAGGGGGTATTAGCCCCAATGGTGGTTGTTTAGGGCTTGGGGGGGGGGGGGTTAGCGGGAGGGGTTAACCCCTTCATGACCGTAGCGGTATTAACTGCTACTGTCGTGAAGGGGTTAAGTGCACCCGCAACCCCCCCGCAAGTCCTAAACTCACACCAAGGGCCAAATACCCCCTTCACCCACCCCCGCTACCAACAATAAAGTGGGCACGGTGGGTTAACCCCTTCATTGCCTTAGCGGCTATCAGCTATGGTAATGAAGCAGCATTTCTGTATTTTAATAATATTGTGCAGGAGCAGGGGGTCCCTTGAGCTTTGATTTGTGGCTCAGGGAACCCCCTGCTCACTGTACAATATTATTAAAAATACATTCATGCTGCTTCGTTACCATAGCACATAACCGCAAAGATAAGGAACGAGTGTTTATTGATATGGGTGTTTTATTCATACTGTAGATATGCAGAGGGTCTCCGGAGCGGAACCGCTTTGGTTTTAGGTCCGGGGACCCCCTGCTTCCCGAGATACAGGCCCCTTTATGGGGTGCCGGTATCCCTCTGCTTTGTTTACATTCCGCGGTCACGTGATCGGGACCCTTAAATGCAGAGGGATACCGGCACCCAATAAAGGGGCCTGTATCTCGGGAAGCAGGGGGTCCCCGGACCTGAAACCAATGCGGTTCAGCTCCGGAGACCCCCTGCACATCTACACTATGAATAAAAATGTATTTTAAACAATGTGCCGATGTTTGCGCAGAGAGAGCAGCGGATCTCTCTCTGCTGCAAACACATCTCGCCAGGGGACGGCTTCAAAGACAACAGCTCGCAAACGCCCCCATGAGTTTTTACACGGCATTGCAGTATTGCAGACAGCGGGAATAAAATGCTTAAATCACAGCCGCGAAAATAACGCAATACACTCCGGGCGAAAACGATACAAAACCGCACATAACCGGGATAATCTGAAAGTCGCGGAGCTAGCCGAGTTAGAATAACGTTGGTCGCCACTGTAACACGTCTTCAACATAAAGTAACAACCCTTCTCCTCTCTCTGACCTATCATTCCTAGAAATGGAGTATCCCTGAATGGCTATCATTGCATTAAGGGTTTTAGGAGGTAGTAATGTTTAGGTAAGAATGACGGCTTTAGGCTTATGCAAAAGGCCCAATGTTCTTAGTTCATCTAGTTTGGAAAGCAGGCTATTGACATTCATATGGGCGACAGTTAGCCCTTTTTGGAATTTGAAAGGGGTAAGGGAGAGTTGAAATGGGAGGGCCTGGGTTGAGTTCAATATCCCCTACTAAAGAAATTAACAGTTTACAAATCTGAGTACTTGTTTGCAGGCTGTAAGGTTGTGATGTTTGCCATTAGAATGCAAACCTAACCTTGGATTACCAGATATTTCCCTTTCTGACTCTTACAAGTGTGTCTCCCAATTGGGCGTCTATTTACCCAGTAGCAGTGAAGTAAAAGATCTGGACAAGGGGGTGTTATTGATATATATTTTTTTCATTGCTACCTGGCTATAAAGGATTTAACTTTAGAAAGGATAGAGAGCCTGTTGTTAAACATTATGGGATTGAGGGTAAGCCTTTAGGGAGGAGTTTTAGCAACTTGTTAAAGGCTTTTTACTTTTTGGAGAGTGCAATATAAAAAATGTTCAGCATTATTTAAATATTTGGACACCATTTGTAGGTCATTTGGGGGTTTGGTTAGGCTTTGTTACGATGCTGCACTTTGTTTAGGTTTGATTTTACTTAAGAAGCCTTTTGCTTTTCACATGCTATTGAAACATTTTCAAAGGGCTGGGCAGTCATTTAATTTAAAGAAAAAGGTGACAATGGCAAGAATGGCAGGTTCTTTTTCTGAGCATCCTTCATCTATTTATGGATTTCACCCTTGGGAGTAGTACCGAAAAAGGATCCTGGGGCTCTTAGACTCATTCACCATCTATCATTTCCTCTGGCTGAGTCTGTAAATGATGATATTTGTCCTGTTTTATGCACAAGAAAGTATGCTTCTTTTGATGCTGCCATAGGTATCAAAGTGTAGGAAAAATTATTTATTAGCTAAAGTTAATATATAGTTAGCATTTAGATTACTTCCAGTTGATCCTAGTATTTTTCTATTTGTTGGGTTCTAGTTTTGATTGTTGTTGTTGTTTTGAAGCATTTAGTTGTTTTCTAGATAGTTTAAAAACTAATAGCCTAGAAATCTAAGTCTGTTAATATAATTCTCTATTTAGATTTAAAAATATATATTTTTAGGAGTAGATTGTTTGCAACATTTAGATGATATCGTTATTTTAGAAAGAAAAAAAAAGTGTTCCTCTGGCAGAAAAGATTAAAGGTTCTGTTACATGCTTAAAATGCCAAGATATAAAAATTGATAGCACAGAGAGGAAGGACTGCGGAGCACTGCCAGTATGCAGCACGGCATGAAAGCAATGATCAAGAGGAGAACCCCATAAAAAATCTATTGAATCACATGACCACGAGAGGTAAAAAAAAAATGCCCCAACGCGTTTCCCACACCCATCGCTTTATCAAGATGCTTTTGATACTCACTACAGCGGATTCTACACACCAAAGGACCTCCAGACAGACTACAAGGATGGCTAATGTTGACACTTGAATATATGTGAATTACCCCCTGTGAAACCACTTTTAACTATGTGTTATACTTCTTAATCATTATTATATGGGAGATGTTTATTTTGCCATTTTTTTCATTTGTGGTGATCTTTTTTAGACACCATGAAGCACTATTCATCCCATAATACATTTACTCTATGTGCACAACTTATCTTTATGAAAGGAGGCTCTGGACTTTATCCATTCATACATTTGACATAGAGCTTTCTGTTGTGTCTGAGCACCGGATCCCTTTGGACATTGTTCTTGCTATAAAAATTGATCAAGGGAAGTTTTTTTTAAGCTTCCTTTAGATCAGCGATTCCCAACAAGGGGGTCAGTAACTCCTATAGGTTTAGAAGGGATTCACCCCAAAAAAATGTAATGGCAGAACCCTAGCAAGGATAGTGGGTTTCGGAGTCTGTGTTGGACTGCAGACTTAGTAAGCCCCCAAAATGTAACTTAACGTAGTTGGAATAGTTGCCAATTACAACAGGAGCTTCCAACATCGCTCCCTACAATGCTTTGCATCCACAGCAGCAAGGCATTGTGGGAAGTGAGTTCGGAAGGTCCAACAGTAATTAACAGCTACACCACCCCAGTTTGGGACCTTATTAAGCATGTGCTCCCCCACGAGCTCAGGGTACTATACTGCTTGGGATTGGTCAAATAGTTGATAGCAATAGTCTGATGATTAGGCAATAAGATATATTAGAGGTTTGTGGCGGAGCAAATACTTTCCAGCAAAGGGTGCGCAATGTAGAACAGGTTGGGAACCACTGCTTTAGATAAATTGTATGACTTTAGAGTTATATTACTACAGTTTTTGAATTTACAAAAAAGTTCCGCTTAAGCAATTACAGATCGTTTTAAGGCATAAAAATTTAGCATCTAAAGAAATGCCTCTTAGTTTTCTTCAGGAAGTTGTCCGTCTACCGCTACTGTGGATTTGAGAAGCATGAATCATTAAACTAGATATATTAAGAATTTAAAAGTGAATATTAAAGTATGGCTAAAATGTTTAGTGGACTACAAAGGACAGTCTTTATGGTAGTCTGATCTTGTGCTACTTAAAGCTATTTATTGATGCTGGAAGACGTGTAGGTTGTGGTGCTTGTCTGTAGGGAAAGTGGTACGGAGCAGTGGCCAAATGAGTGGAAACAGTCAATTATTTCTAAAAAAAAAAAAAATCTTGTATTTTTAGAATAGTTTCCTATAGAAGTGTTTATGAAATTGTGGGGTCAAGAGTTTGCTAATAAACCAATTGTTTTTAGGACAGACAACATGGAAGTTGTTTTAACGTAAAAAATTTTTAACATCAAGTGTTCGCTCATTTGAAATATTATTTTGTGAAATAGCCTAACATGTACTTTAAAGCAAAGCATGTGTCTTGGGTTAAAATGTTAATGCTGATGGTGGATCTTGTTTAAATTGAGGCAACTTGCACATGCATAGGATGCCCCTGGCACCTTGTAAAGGAGGCGTTTTTAATCTTGTGAGAAAATCTACATCTTATTCGACTTTGCATTCATGTGCAAGAGCTTTGAGAGAGTGATATTTCTGGGAAGCTACATTTTGGTTGCATTTTGTCAGAACATAATCGGCTAGCTGCAGTTGTAGCACTTTTAATGTACAAATAAAATAATTGTTAGCTAAGGTATTTTTAAGCTGTATCTGCATTCTTGTTTGGCATCAAGGGTTGCGAGGGTGTTACAATAATTAGTTCAGTAATTAAAAGGATTATTTTATGCTGGAAAACGTCCATTCCAGTTCAGAATTTTAGGAGGTCTGATTCAGACCTGAATTACTTAATGCTGTGATTGCAAAAGTCCCCGGATATTAAGGGAACAATAATTCAGGGTATCGATCATTAGAAGCATAAATTAAAAAAATGAAAATTGAAGTTCCTCAAATTATTTACTTAAATGAATGTAATTTGGTCGGACTAGTCCCTTGTTTAATTTGGAATAAAGTTAGGAATCCACACTCAATTGAGAAATAAAGGAATAAATTTAACAAAATGATGCTTGACTTTGTTACAGTGTGGGGGTGTGGTCATTAGGAGGATTTGGAAGGTAAAGGTTAATTCCAGTGTGATAGTGTCCATCTTTCACACAGCTTTCATTGGATATGACATTTATAATATTGGTTTACTAAATAGATTACTTAGAAAATAATAATTAAATCGGGGGAAGTGTAGGCAAATTTTAATTAATGATCATCAGTGACTAACAAACAAAAAAAACTTAAAATATACGTCCACTATTCCTACAAACACATATCCTGCATTATTCACCACACCCAAATTGCATTTTCTGAACATCTTTAACCAATAGTTGTGTACAGTATATAGAAACAATTGTAGAGACATTTGCAGCAAGTCTGCATTAATAAGGAAATATGTATTTATTTCCTGGTTTGTGTTTACATAAGCAATGAAAGGAAAGTCCAATTTTTATTGCTGTACATGCATTTTAAACGTGTCGCATACATTTCTAAAACTATGCTTCAAATATTATATTTAATGACAAAGACTTCAGCTGTCTTCCATTTTGTAACTTTTACTGTACATACACCCATATTATATATATTATCTCTCTGTCCATGAAATGTCTATATAACCTCTGTTCATTTAATGTAACCATGTATTGTCATCATAAATCTGTGCCCAGGACTTGCTTGAAAACGAGAGGTAACTCTCAATGTACTATTTCCTAAACATTTTATAAATAATTAAAAATCAGCCAGATTATTCACTGTTTAAGCAGTGTTGTTTTAATGTTTCCATTAAGCTTTCTAAACAAGAACAACATTCTGAAATAGCATTTATTGCAAAAACAATTGCACTCATATTCATTATTCGAAATATGAACTTTAAAAAAAATTACCTTGTCAACCAATGTCCAACATCTGGTCGATGGATCCACTGAACTCCCGTCTGATTTAGAGAACGAAGCCATCGACAACATAAGAGAATAGCCCAGGGACTTGATAATGCAATCCATTTTGTATAATCACTAATTAAACTAGCTATAAGTGGTAACTTTTCCAGCTTTAATTCTTTTTTCTGCAGATCATAAATACAATTCAGGTAGATTGCTTCATCCTTGTGATCACCTTCATGTATTAAAGAGCCAATTTGATCACCTTTTTTCACAAGAAAGTATTTTCTACACATTTCTTGGCACAGTGCTAAACATAGTGTATTGATAAGGAAATACCAGGTCTGGTGTTCCTCTTCAATGAAGCTACTGGCTCCCATGCTTAAAACATGACCAACAGTTCCTATTAACAGAAGTAGGTCTAATTCAGACCTGTATTTGCTAGAATCTTGTCTCTGAAAGCAAAAATGTAAATGTTAAAACAGTAATTATTATTAATTTTTTGGCATATTCAATATATTTAACTAAAGTAAAATGAAGGTCTTAAACATAATGTTGATTGTTTCACGTTTTTTTTAAACAAAAAATCATTAAATATGATTAGTTAACAGAAGTGTACATGAATAGGCATAATCACTATACAACAATCTTTAATACAACATTTAATTTTTAAACTGACTTTCCCGATAAAGCTAAATATTTTGAACTGTATCTTAAATGTAGGTGATATCTCAAGAGAAGAGAACATATTGTGTTGGTTTCTTGTACTATAGTAAGTCATTTGTCAAATGTAAGGACACACTTCTAAAATTCATGACATATTTTCACCTGGATCGAAAACTGTATAGACAGAGTTGTCATAAATGGGATATTTACAGGTTGGGCTAAAATTGCAAGGACCCCTGCTTTTTAACTTGTGTATTAATGACCTTGAGATTGTTCTCTATACCAAAGTCTCCATCTTTGCTGATGATACTAAATTGTGTAAGGTACTAAATTGTGCAGGATGGCATCAGAGCCGCATGTAATTTTTCTCCAGAAGTACTTGGATACTGGAAACATGGGCAGGTAAATGGCAGATGAGGTTTAATACAGATAAATGTAAGGTTATGAATTTGGGATGCAAGAATAAAAAGGCGACTTACAAATTAAATGGGGATAAATTGGGGGAATCCTTGATGGAGAAGGATTTAGGAGTGCTTGTAGACTGCAGGCTTAGGAATAGTGCCCAAAGTCATGCAGTAGCTGCAAAGGCAAACAAGATCTTATCTTGCATTAAATTGGCAATGGATGGAAGGGAAGCAAACATAATTATACGCCCCTTTACAAAGCATTAGTAAGACCACACCTTGAATATGGAGTACAATTTTGGGCACCAATCCTAAGAAAAGACATGACCAGGGAGGTTCAGGCGTTTCCCCTCTCCCCCCGCCTTGTACCCACATGCAACGTATAAATAAAGACAGGAAACGGGAGCTGGAGGTAAAATGGCTGCGGCTATTTATTTATACAGAAAACCTAATGGGGTAAATGCACTCCCTGCCAGAGTGTGCTCCTTTGTCAGGAGGGGGAGGGGACGGTCAACCGGCCCTCGAACCGCTGACCTCGTGTCCCCTACGCGAGCGGGCTCTCGAGGTCATGGATAACTGACCTTGCCCACTCGTACTCCCCCCGGGCTCAAACGGCCCAGCTCCCAATCTGGCAAGAACAAGCACCTACCCCCAAGAGCCGCCGCGACAAAGGCAAAACTGGACAATGACCCCTCCTGCTCGGAACCTCGTCCTTTCACTCAGCACGTTATCAGCTGTTCGTGCTGTAACGGAACAAAGAACCATTAACACGGCATACAATGCATATGTCCACATTCCTGGGAATACCCTGCCCTGCTCAACCTTCTGCTGCCGTTCATTACATGATTGCAATCACTAACTAAGGGGATGGGTGGGTGGGAAATCATCTGGCGGGCAGCAAAAGAGGATGTGCTGCCCGCCAGCCTGGCCTTAAGTAGGCCTTCCGTGAACTCCTCCCCTGTGCTGGGGAGGGAGGTGTGGGGGCGGGCCAGCGAGGGGAAGGCCGGACCCCCCCCGGTCATGAAGCCCCCCCGCCTATGGCTAGGGGGTGCCGCTTGACCAGGGAGGTTCTAGGCGGTTCCCCTCTCCCCCCGCCTTGTACCCACATGCAACGTACAAATAAAGACAGGAAACTGGAGCTGGAGGTAAAATGGCCACGGCTATTTATTTATACAGAAAACCTAATGGGGTAAATGCACTCCCTGCCAGAGTGTGCTCCTTTGTCAGGAGGGGGAGGGGACGGTCAGCCGGCCCTCGAACCGCTGACCTCATGTCCCCTAAGCGAGCGGGCTCTCGAGGTCATGGATAACTGACCTTGCCCACTCGTACTCCCCCCGGGCTCAAACGGCCCAGCTCCCAGTCTGGCAAGAACAACACCTACCCCCCAAGAGCCGCCACCGACGGGCCTATTTAACCCCCCTTAAACTAGGCCCGTACCGCCAACCCTCCAGACCTTCTCGAAGCCCTCCCGGAAACTCAAATAAGTCTATCCCGCCTGACATGCCTAGCAGCGGGACCGATGCTCCTCTACCGGTCCAGCCTGCCCTCTCCATTCCTGGGGCTGCCAATCGCGCCTGGAGCAGTAGTTACTCAACTTGCCATGCTTTTTAAAGATGCCCTGAGAATCGCTTTTTTCGCTGCACTATCCCTCAGCCGGTCCCGGACCTACCCACCTCCGGAGCCGCAGGCCGCCTTTGCCCAGCGCTATCTGGGATTTCGCCTTTTTTACTGCTGCAGGCTTCTTACCTGCCCTCAGCGACCCCATGGGAATAGACCCTGGCAGTGGACTGGGCCACGCCTCCTCCCTTGCTCGCTCTGTGTCGCACACTGCAAGCCTTGACGCCTTGCCCTATCTCCTCGATGCCGCCCTAAACGTGACTCCTTACCATTACCCGATACGCCATATGCCGTACCTTCCACGGCGTGTCCCCATCAACCGCCCGCCGGGGCTGTTCCACCATCTGTGCAGTGCGTGATGCTGCCGGGTGGGTCCGCTATCGTGCCCCTGACCCCGGCCGTGGCTGAAGAATTGAAAGACACCGGGGTCCGGCTGATGGCTGTTGGTACTGGAGTGGGATTCGCGGTGCCAGTGACATCCGGCCGTGGCCATTGTGGCTTCCCGTGAGGAAGAGACCTGGGCCGCGACTTGGTTCGCCCTTCACCCGATGCCGGCTCCACGTAGTCGAACCATGCTGGGTTCTCTGCTCTCCGAAACACATTGGCACCAACAGCGGTTGCGGTTGGCCGTCTTGGTCTCCTTGGCCCTGCCGGCGAAATCCTGACAGTGACACCGCCCGCGTCAGCAACGGGCGGCCATGTGGCGTACCGTGACGCCCTGTTCTGCGTCACGGTGGCTGGAAGTCGCCGCCCCTCCTTGGCGGGCCGACCTGCGCGCCGATCCGCCGTGTCCTGCGTCCCAGCGGTCGAAGTCCTCCCCACCACCGCTGAGGCCCGACCTGGCCGCTGTGACGCCCTGCCTCGCGGTACCGTGACCGAGGGCTGCCGTCCTGCGTGCGGTTGCTGAACTTCGCCTGCCGCCTTGCACTGCAGCACCCTCCGCGCTCCTTTCCTGTGGAGCGCGGCCTCTCTGCCTGCCGCCTGTCTAGCGCACAATGCTGCCTGGGGACTGTCGCCTGACGCGTTGTGCTGCAGCGCCCTCTGCTTCCCCTTCCTGCGGGGAGCAGCTATATATGCGCGCATCTACGCGCGCGCATCTACGCGCGCCCATACACTCGCACGCATCCACGTGCGCCAATACCCACGCGCGCCCATACACCTGCGTCCCAGCAGTCGAAGTCCTCCCCACCATTGCTGAGGCCCGACCTGGCTGCTGTGACGCCCTGCCTCGCGGTACTGTGACCGAGGGCTGCCGCCCTGCGTGCGGATGTTGAACTTCGCCTGCCGCCTTGCACTGCAGCACCCTCCGCACTCCCTTCCTGTGGAGCGCGGCCTCTCTGCCTGCCGCCTGTCTAGCGCACAATGCTGCCTGGGGACTGTCGCCTGACGCGTTGTGCTGCAGCGCCCTCTGCTTCCCCTTCCCGCGGGGAGCAGCCTTGGTGCCACGTGCTGGTTTCGCAGAGAACAACGCCTGCAGCCGCCGATCCAACCATGCCTCGTCATGGTTTTCCGCCTCGACTTGAAGTAGGCAGAACTGCTCTGCCATCGATGCCATGCTGCTGTGTGTGTGGGGGGGGGGGGGGGTTCTCGCTTAACTTCCGGTGCTTAGCTGGGCCCTGAGCTATTCAAGCGCTGCGTGTGCGCTTGCCAAGCTGTTCTAAGCCTATCGCCGCTACGCAGTCCCCACACAGTCACCCATATACACACGCGCGCGCCTCTGCGTGTGCCCATATACACACGCGCGCCCTGGGTGTGCCCATATACATACGCGCGTGCCCGTATGCACCCGCGCGCCCTGCGTGTGCCCGTATACACACGCGTGCATTTCCGTGTGCCCATATACACACGCGCGCATTTCCGTGTGCCCATATACACACGCGCGCATTTCCGTGTGCCCATATACACGAGCGCATTTCCGTGAGCCCATATACACATGCGCCCCTATACCCACGCGCGTCTCCGTGTGCCCCTGCACGCGCACGCATCTGTGCGCGCCCATACACTCGCACGCATCCACGTGCGCCAATACCCACGTGCCTCCACGTGCGCCCATACACACGCGCCTTTACGTGCGCCAATACCCACTCGCGCATCCACGTGCGCCCATACACCCGCGCGCATCCACGTGCACCCATCCGCACCCGCACCCCTTCCACATGAATTAATTTGGGAATTCAGATAAAAGTAACCAAGCATAAATGCTAAACATTGTGATTCCCATTAACAAGTATTTATCCTCTAATAATTACTACAGTATATTTATATAGTTTATAATGGCACTAGATAAAGAGCTCTATTGACATCTATGTGTGCCCATACACACGCGTGCATCCACGTGTGCCCATACACCCACGCGCATCCACGTGTGCCCATTTTTTATAGCTTATAGTATACATGCCTACATACACATACGTATGCACCGATTTACATGCACCCATGTACACATATATACGTACCCTTATACACATATAAATATACCTGCACACACATACCTGCACATAATCGTCCTGAGCGCATCAGCGTGTGTCCCCGCGCCGAAACTTTAACTGCGGGGGCAGACCGTGAAGCGCCAACCTTGGCCGCCCACCCCTTCGCGCTTACCCCGGCCTAGGGCCGCAACCACTAAGAGCGGCTGCACTAGCCTATACATGCGTATATCTCCACCTACGTATACATGCATACCCATATACACATGTACATACACACCCACATACCTGCACATAACACCCATAAATACCTATACGTACATCCACATATATACCCACGCACATATACATATACATATATATATATATATATATACATATATATATATATATATATATATATATATATATATATATATATATATACCCATACCACACACATATATACATATATACCCATACCACACACATATACCCATACCACGTTATTTATTTATTATAGATTTATCCCGGCCGGCCCCCTCCTCACACATACATTTTAACGACCCCACAGGTGTGGGGGGGGGGGCCGCGGGAGCAGCCGCATCTCCAGCCGCATGGCTGACCGGTCCACCACAAACCCCCCTGCCCCGAGACCACTAAACGAAAAAAGGGGGGGGGAGGGGTAGGAGGGGCCTCTGCCCGCGCTACACTCTCCATCGGGAGACGGAAGGCCCGCACCACGTGGGACTTCGCCCCAGCCCCCGAACGGGCCGCGAGCAGCCGCCCGCATGGGATACACGCGGCGAATTTCCACGCGGGCCGCATGCCTCGGCCGAACCCCCCTCTCCCCGCAACCCTCTGCCCCTCCCCGTCGGGGTGCCCCTACCCTTGGCAGCCGCCGCGGGGCTATGCAGATGGAGGAGGCACCCGCCCGCACAACGCTGCGGGAGCAGGTAGCCCCCCCCCCGAGGAGAAGAAGCGGGGGAAAAACCCGTCAGGCCCCTTCTGCCCGCCAGACCCCCTCTGTCCACCGAGACCACCCCTCCCCGCCTGCAGCCGCCGCGGCACAGGCTTAAGTCCGACCCCCCCAGCTCCATGCTGCGCGCCGCAGATGGAGGATGGGGACGGGCCGCTACACTACGGGGTCCCTCTCCTCCCTGCATCCCGCCTCCCCCCTCACCGCCGATTCAAAAATTGCGGCTATACAGGAGGGGGGAGTGCCCAGGATTGACCCCCCTTTCGGGGCCTTACCATAGTTTAACCTGCAAGGAGGAGAGGGATGTCCGAATCGTCTGGCGGGCAGCAAAAGAGGATGTGCTGCCCGCCAGCCTGGCCTTAAGTAGGCCTTCCGTGAACTCCTCCCCTGTGCTGGGGAGGGAGGTGCAGGGGCGGGCCAGCGAGGGGAAGGCCGGACCCCCCCGGTCATGAAGCCCCCCCGCCTATGGCTAGGGGGTGCCGCTTTATGGAACTAGAGAGAGTGCAGAAAAGAGACACCAAATCAACAAAGGGGATGGACAATCTAACTTATGAGGAGAGGCTAGCTAAATTAGATTTATTTACATTAGAAAAGAGGTATATAAGAGGGGATATGATAACTATATACAAATATATTCGGGGACAATACAAGGAGCTTTCAAAAGAACTATTCATCCCACGGGCAGTACTAAGGATTCGGGCCATCCCTTAAGGTTGGAGGAAAGGAGATTTCACCAGCAACAAAGGAAAGGGCTCTTTACAGTAAGGGCAGTTAAAATGTGGAATTCATTACCCATGGAGACTGTAATGGCAGATACAATAGATTTGTTAAAAAAAAAAAAAGTTGGGCATCTTTTTAGAAAGGAAAGGTATACAAGGATATACCAAATAAGTATACATGGGAAGGATGTTGATCCAGGGTTTAATCCGATTGCCAATTCTTGGAGTCAGGAAGGAATTTATTTTTCCCCTTATGAGATATTATTGGATGATATGACACTGGGGTTTTTTGTTTACCTTCCGCTGGATCAATAAGTAAGTATAGATATAGGAAAAAGTATCTGTTGTCTAAATTTAATTCTAAAACAAAAGTTACAAATTATATTAGATAGACAATCTATCTTTGCAGGTTGTAATTCTTCTGGATATGGCCAACTGTACCGTAAAGTAGCAAACCTTTTGAAGTAAAAGTATAGTATACAAATCAATATCTACTGTATTTAAAATAGTCACGTTTGTCCAATAAAAAGTTATCAATAAATTGATTAGAGCCACATATTTTCCCGGAACCAATGTTACTTGTACAGCTACGCAACATGTTCTTCTAGAGATATTGAATGCAGTTTTTCTTACAAACATTTTATTTTCTTCCTGGTTCCATAAGGCAGCACAATCCTTTGGGTCTTATCTTTGCCCTTTGCGAGTAGGACAGAATATATATATATATTTTTAATTTTAGAGGAGTTGCAGCAAAGAGAACGAACCATGCACATGTGTATTTGCATGTCACCACCCTGTATCTTTCTCTGCAGTTTAACCACTGTATGATATGAAAATGGGGTAAATTGAGCAGGTTTTGTGGACCTATAAAACATACAGAAATAAATAATTTAGTCCTATAGTTAATACTTTTTACAATTTTTTAACATGTTGCTGCATAAGTCTCTTCCATTGGTTGTTAGATTTATTTGACATGAAAAAATATACAACCACCTTTTTTATATGCACCAGTCTGTTACAAAATGTGAAACCATCTGCAGTATCATTGTCATTTTTCAGTTAAAGAAAAACATAATTCTGTTAAATATTCATTTGACTTGAAAAAGCTATTAATGAAAGAATCAACATCAGTCTCACTCACCTTGTTGGGAGATCCAGCTTTTGCCAACATTTTTCCCAGGGTAGATAAAATAATGCAGAAAAGTGCAGAAATAATAATCATCATCCCTATTGCCATTAACCATGATATGCTACAGAAAAAGCATACATTTTCAGCTGATGTGCACACAATTACATGAATTGTTGAGAGCATTAGACATATCATGTAAAACAACAGGGAAAACAGTGGAGAAGATAATGGAACTTCAAATTCCGCTCGGCTGCACAAAGCATTTGGAACACTAAGAAGAAGCAGGAAGAAAATCTGGAAAAAGAAAAGGAAAACTGATCAGTTTAAAAAGCACAGTGCAGCTTTCTCTCTATAGTAACTATATCAACATGCTTGTAAGTATATACAAATAAATGATTCTGTATTTATGGACGTGTGTGTGTGTATATATATATGTATATGTGTGTGTATGTATAATATATATATATATATATGTATATATATGTATATATATATATATATATATATATATATATATATATATATTGCTTGACCTGAAGAAGAGAGGAGAACTCTCGAAAGCTTGTCCTATGATATAAATTGTTAGTCCAATAAAAAAGGTATCGTGTAATACTGAAGAACTCTGTCATTCTGCACTATCGCAACTGGACTAACACAGCTACCTTCTGCTTTATATATATATATATATATATACACATCATTAAATATATATAGATACGGTTTAAGTTATGTCATTTCCCAGAATCCCTTGGTGCAGTGGAAGCACTGTATGCTGGGGATAATGGTGAAAGGCAGGGTTGCAGACCTTTAAAACCAGAGACAGAACATGAAACACAGACAGAGCTCAGTGCACATCCAGTGAAACTTACACGGTACAGTGCCTAAATATATATGTATAGATATCTATTAAATAAAATGGTCTTTTAGTTTAACATTTTGGCCAAAGTGTTGTAAGCCCTTGAGCCACTACACGGCAGACCACATCTCAAGGGTACCTAACACTAATATAAATTCTTAATAACCTGTGCATTACCAGGAAGAATGATTTAAAATAAATCTGTCAAAATTAGTTGCATAGTTCTAAGTCTGATTGAAGCTCTTATTAACCTGTACATTACCAGGAAAAGCACTCTGTATTAGATTTGTCACAATCAAACTGCAAGCAAGCAAGTTCCCCTGAGAGTGGGAGATGCAATGGAGTGAGCTTTTAACCATTTAAATGTGGGGGGGGGTGAGCTTCAATTAGGTAGGAGGAGCCACCCTCCAATCAGCTAAGACCAGCTGAACAAGAAGGGTTGCAGACATGCCTAAGACATGTGAATGTGCTCACAAGTGATCTTTTTATTTATATATATATATACACACACACACACACACACACACACACACACACACACACACACACACACACACACACTACAAGTGTGAGTTTTATCCCTATATTAGCTGATATACCCGGCGTTGCCCGGGATGTAATGTTCTCGCTCCCCCTTTTCTCTCCGCTCCCTTACACTCTCTCCCCCACCTCTTCACAACTCTGCCCGCCCGTTCAGAGCTGCGCTCCACCCCCCCAGTTCACATCTCCGATTTCCCCCCCCTTCAACACTTCATTCCCCCCCCCCCCGTGCTGAGCTGACTGAGGGGGGAAGTGTGTGTGTATGTCAGTCAGTCAATGTGTGTCAGTCAGTCAGTATGTATGTATGTATGAATGTGTGGGCTTGCCCCCCCCTCTCCCCTGAGTACCTCCCCCACCTGCGGACTGGCGGTGGCACGCTAGTGTCGGTGGCGGGTGGGGAGGTGAAGCACTGCCGACATAGGGTGGGGGGTGGCGGTGCAGAGGCGGCTGTCGGTGGTGGTGTAGTTTCCCCCCACCCGCGCAGAGCTGTGTCGGCGGTGGGTGGGGAGGTGAGGCTCTGCGGACAGAGGGTGGGGTGTGGTGGTGCAGAGGCAGCTGTCGGCAGCGGTGGTTTGCCCCAAAGCGGAGCTTTGAGGCGCTGCCGGCAGGGGGTGGGGGGTGGTGGCTGTGGTGTGTGTGTGGCGGCGGGTGTGAGGTGCGTGCGGCCTGGTGAGGGTGGTGTGAACGGAGGAGGCTGCTCACGGTGTGTGGTGACGGTCAGAGGCGCATGCGGTGTGAGGAGGCTGTGAGGGTGCATGTGTCTGTCCTCCCTGCCTGGCTCCTCCCTGCCTGGCCCTCAGGCCAATGAGCTGTGGCCATCCGCCGGCCAATCACAGGGGGCACAAATACACACACAAACATTATTTCAGTCTTATAAATATAGATGTATAGGATTTTTTTTTTAAATAAACGGTATTATGCTACAGCAGCGGCAGCTCTTATTCGAGCAAAAGCCGCTGGCTGTATGCGGCTGGGAAGCGGGTAGCCGCGGCGCGTGGCGGCGCACTGTGACGTCACAGTCACACGCGCGCCCGGCTTCCCCGTCTTCCCCGGCTTCCGCAGGCTTCCCCGACACCCCTGGAGATGAAATTAAGGTAAGCGGGGGTGCGGGAAAGCAGAGGGGCATGACAGAAGCCGGGTTCGGGGTCCAGAAGGGGGGGTAATTGCGCGCGATGTGGAGGGGGGGTGCGTGGGGGAAACGCGGCGGCGCGCGTTTTTTACTGGCGGCAGCTGGGGTAGATCCCGGCATGCCGCCGGCATTTAGTGCAATAAAGTATGTCGCTACTGTATGTATATTTTTCACCTTTGTTTCACCCCATGAGACCTCCCTGTGATGGAGATATAATATCTACATCGAAAGCAGCCCAATATCCTGGATTTGCTGAACTAGATAAAGATACAGTATACCCAAGATTCATGATATCTGGTTACAGCGAAGCCCAAGCACTGTTCCTGGTCCATAAATTTGGATAAAGGCTTCAAAATCTTCATCAAAGTGTAAGTAAGGCAGAGGCCTGCATGGGACGTAGCCCACATAAGGGCTGTTGTGCCTGCGAGCAAGCTCTCTCCCCCCCCCCCCCCCCCCACCACGAGGGTTGAAGGATTCGCGCGCACCAAGGAGGGTAGGGGGGGTACACGAGCGGGCTATTAAAACCCTGCTCATTGATTTTGTTTTCTCTCTCCCTGCAGGTTCCTGTGATTCCCCGATCCAGATATGTGATTCCCCGATCCAGATATGTGATCCCCAGCAGCATTATGTAGCAGCCCAGAAGAACCGAGCCTCCTGCATCGGACCGCCGGACCTCCCGCCTGGCAGCACCACGGAAGTAGTGGCCGGAGCAGCAGCCCTCTAACAGCCGCAGGCAGAGAGAAGCAGCCCGGCAGGCTAGCTCCGCCTCCCAGCCTCGGTATGGTGCCTGCACTCTGCAGCCGGCTTCTCTGGCTGTGCAGAGCAGGGATGTGCAGGCTGCTCTCCCCCCCCTCATAAGCAGAACGGATCCCCCTCCCCCTGTTGCCCTTGTCCCCTCTCCCCCTGCTGCCCTGAACCCCCCTCCCCCTGCTGCCTACACTATCCCCTCTCCCCCTGCTGCCTACACCATCCCCTCTCCTGCTGACCAGACCCACCTCTATGGCTGGACTGAGCCTCCCCGCACTGTCTACCATCCCACCCACTGCCGCAGGGGAGTTAACCCCCTCCCCCCCACACCCGGCCGCCGCGTTTCCCCTGCCCTAAGCCCCGGCGCCTTATGATCCCCGCGCGACTTACCCCCACGCAGCTTACGCCCACACACATATGCCATACGCCCACGTGTCTTCCCAACCCCCCCATACGCACCTGCACCTTACATGCACTACCACCCTGTGCACTACACGCCTGCTCCCTATGTGCCATACGCACCTGCACCCCAAGCACTCATCCCTGCGCCATACACGCTGCTGCCTCACACACCGGCTCCTGCACCTTGGGCATCAACGCTCCACACACAAGCCCCTGCGCCATACGCACCTGCTCATCACGCACCCGCCCCTGCGCCTTAGGCACCCGTGCCAGCCTGGGATCCATCAATGGCAGCCCCACTGTTGCTGGATACGTTGTGGCCCAAGTCACCACCATTGTCCCGGGCGGCCCCCTGGCGGATGCACCGATACCAAGGGTGCTGGGAAGCGTCGCCGATCCGGGGAGCAGCAGCAAGAGCTGGGCGGCGACCATAAGATCCAGGAGCGATCACACAGGTGTCCAAGCCACAGGATCAGGTGGGCATGATAATGCTGTGTTGGTAAATGATGTGGACGATGTTGATGTTAGTGATGTGGGGTTGGTTAGGGCAGGGTCAGACAGCGACAATAGTGAGAGCGCTAGGGCAAGCACTGATTCAGACGCAAGCAGCGGCACAGACAGCGACCAGACCCCAGCGGTAAAGCGCATAAGGAAGCAGGTAGAAGAATTGAGCAAGGCTGCAAAGCGGAGCAGGACAGATAAGGCAAAACGCAAAGCGCGCAAAGATAAGGGGGCGGTTTTCACCCACAGAGGGGAGGATTCATTTGCGGTCGAGACTAGCCCAGGAGAACCCAGAGAGATATAGGTAAAAGGAAGTATGTGGATATGTTTAAGCTGTCTGTAATGGGGCGAGCAGAGAGGGAGCGAGCGTGGGAGGTGGACAAGAGAGTGCAGGTTGTGAGGAGTAATGCGAACTGGATTCTGGGTTTCACTGTGTTTAGGGACTGTTTCCTTTCAAAGCATCCAAAACAATTGCATAATGTTATGAAATACCTGAATGTGATACAGACCATACATGATAAACACAGGGGGTCAGCGTGGCGAGATTATGACGAGCAGTTCAGGCAGAGGTGGCAGGGGGATACACGGTTGAGTCTGGGGAAGATGGACATGGAACTGTGTATGAACCTAGTGTGACAGGGGAAGTAAGGGGGTAACGCGCCCTTTTTCGTGGGTCCGGGCGGTCGGCTTGGGAGTGATTCAACAAGCAGGAGCAACAAAGGGGAATGTTGGGCGTTTAACGATAAACACTGCAAGCTGGGGGCGGGTTGTAAGTTTAGACATGTGTAGCCAGTGTGGGGGAAACCACCCCGACAAGAAGTGCTGCAAAGCCCTGGTCAACCGCAACGAGGGGGGAGGGAATGCCCCTAACAAAGGCCCTAACGCCGGTCAGCCTAAGCGGTTTGACCCATTGGTTAAGGAGGTACCCCGACCGGGAGAAGGCAGGGTTCCTGGAGGAGGGGTTTAGAGGCGTTTCACATACCAATGGGGTGTGGAAGGAGGGGCGGTTGCGAGCTAGGGGAGTTAGCCGAAATTTGAAACCTGCTACAAACACACAAACACATAGGTAAAGAAAAAATAGAGAGGTGATAAAATTCGGACGTATAGTGATGGTGGGCCCATTCACCCCCAACCCCCCCCCCCCCCCACCCGTCCCTATCGCTCAGTTAATTATTTCCCCACTGGGCATGGTGCCAAAAAAGGATCCGGGCAAATTCAGGCTACAACACCTGTCATGCCCAAGGGGGGGGGGGGGTCTGTAAATTATGCCCTAGACCCAGAGCTATGCTGGGTACAATACCACTCATTCGACACCGCCATAGGGATAATTAGGACATATGGGGAAGGAGCACTAATGACTAAAATTGACATAGAATCAGCTTTTCGGCTGTTACCTTTGGCCCCCGGCAGCTTCAGATTCACAAATCAAATGCTTACAAGGGTTACATTAGGTCCTGGCAGGCGAGTAATTAAAATAATCGTGCAGTTCTAACATGTTTTCTGTCTTTACAGCGGGAAAGGCAGGCGCAGTGCGGGAAGTCTGACTGATAGGTCCTTCTTTCATTTACTGAGCCCGGGAGCGGGCGGAGATCACGCTAGGTTTGCAGCTGGGAATTCCACAAGAGAGAATGAAAATACGATGGCTGGGTAAGAGTGGAATGTGCTGGAGAGATTTGGTGCCGACTACCACAAGTGCGCTGGCAGTCTATGGAAGGAAGCCCCATGTGATACTGATCCACCTGGGAGGGAAAGATATGGTGTCCACCAAGTTTTTAAACTTAATCCTTCAGATACACGCAGACTCTGCCAGATTTAAAGCCCTCTGGAGTGACACAGTCATTATTTGGTCAGAAATTATACCTCGGCGGGTATGGAGGGGTGCGCACAGTTGGGTGGGCATTGCGAAGGCAAGCCGAGAAGTTAACAGAGACATCCGTAAGTTCATCCTCTCTTGTGGGGGGCTGACTGTGAAACATGGGGAATTCGAGGTCAGGGGGCGTACTTGGCACAGGAGGGACGGGTTGCACCTAACGGACGAGGGCCTTGATATTTTTATTAATAACATGCTCAGGCATTTGAAAGTGATCAGCAGTCAATGTTTAGGGTCACAGCTTTGGGTGTGGGGTGAGTTCCCAGTAAGTGGCTTTATTGGTTCCTCAGGGTGGCGGAACTGTCAGGCCAGTCATCGTAGGGACACCGTGAATTCCCGAAATGGGGCTCCATCCAATGCGGATTGGCCGCCAGGTAACGGTCCCCCTGAAAAGATTGTGCGAGCTGGAGGTCCCGACGCAGGCGGTCAGGTGCTGTACCTCTGGCACCAATCTCAGGCAGCTGGGCTCTTTCCTATGCGGCTAGGCCCAAGCGTCTCTGATAAGGGGGACCTAGGGTGAGCTGACGATGGGGCCATGGAGAGTGTCTCTCGCAGCAGACAGTGTCTCTCCTGGTAGACGGTAGATTAGGGCTGGTGGAGGAGGGCTCTGTTACGATTGTGCATGCCACAAACCAGGACCGGACCGCGGGGCTGAGGTGGGGTTATATAATCACCGACCTTAGTCCGCGCAGACTGATCCGGAGTGCGCAGTTCATAGTCGTACATAACAGGGTCAGGAATGTAGAAGGCGGCATCGTCGTTATTCAAGCAGGAGTTCGGCAACAGGTAGTCAGAAGTTCCCTGCTTCAGCTTAGGAGCGTGAGCGGCCTCTGCGCGAGGAGCGGGCTCGACTGATGACGCCGGTCTCAGCAGGGAGAGACAGCAGGCTGGCCAAAGTACACCGCGGGGCAGCGTTGGGGAAAGCCAACGCTTCAGCACAGAAGTCCAAAGCAGGCCTCTGCGTGGAGAATAGCAGCAGACCTCAGGAAATGAAAGGTAACCTCTGCTAGGGGAGAATGCAGCAGGTACCAGTGCTGGCTAAACAACGCCTCAGCACAGGAGTCAGGATAAGGCCTCTGCGTGGAGAGTAGCAGCAGACCTCAGGATACTCAGGGAAGACAGGCCTCTGCATGAAGATTAGCAGCAGGCCTCAGGGTACTCAGGTCTCTGCATGGAAAGTAGCAGCAGGCCTCAGGAACTACTAACGAGAGTAGAGAGGTTAGTACACAAGGAGACAAGCCAGGCGGCTTGTGGCAGAGACAGTAACGTCCAGAGAAGGATTATGCTCGGCAGAGAGAGATTGTGGGGAATGCAGTACTTAAAGGCCAACGGGCCAATCCCAGGAGGAGGGTGTGAGGGCACTGCTCCAATGACTGTGTACAAGGCTAGGTTGCAGCGATGGCCCGCACAGCTGCTGTTGATTGCAAAGAGGGAATTTAGTGAGAATAACAGCACCCTGCAAGGCTACGAAACAAGCCAGGAGTGGATTCCTCACAGGCTCCCCCCGCCGGAAGATACCGAGAATAGGGATGACAAAGGACTAAGATTATGACTGACAGTTATTTTCAGGTATTGTTAAAACAATAAAGCTGTGACCAATTTTTATTTCCACAAAACTGTGTCGTCTCAGTTTCTTAGGTGTGGTGTAAGTAAACCACGCGGTAGGTAGGCACACTAAGCCTTTAAGTGCATTACCAAGCACCCACCATATTCTTTACACAGACATACCTCTCTATGTTGGTTTCTCACACCCCCCTTTTTTCTTTTGCGCTAGGTCATTCCACTGTATATCTAAATCGAAACGGCTAATTAGGTATAACGTACTAGTTAAACCAGGGGTGGGAGAGAAAAATCATATAGAATTTGTGATATAAATATGTAGAAAAATTAGGTTACCATTAAAGATTACACATATAATACCTTTGAATCCCACTAAAAATAAAAGTGTAGGTATTGGCTTAAAGCAAGCTGGGGGCCGTTGAAGTGATGCCGTAATTAAAAAATATGATAATGGTACAACATATAGCATATTACAATGCAAAACAAATTACATTTTATTTTTAATCTTCACATGTAATCTATTTATGTATTTTTTAGATAATGGGATTTCTGAAATCCTAATAATGGTTGTAGTCTTTTTAAGAATATAATTTAGGGTCAGAGTAGTTCTATTTCATCATATATCCAAGTGTTTGATTAACTATTATGTAAGTTGTTATGCATTGTAATATGCTATGTGTACCATTATCATATTTTAAAATTAAGTATGCAATGTTATTAATCCTCTAATAGAGCCACTTAACTATTTATCTCTCCTTTGGGCCAGCTAAAATACTATATAGCCTGGTGCACATAGATGATTCATCTGTAAAATCAGGCAGCCTAATGGCATATGTACTACCACACGCCTGCATTGGGAATATATCTTTCACATTGTTTATTCCCTATATATCCTTATATATTCCATACTTGCAATGCATATTTCGTTTCTCAGGATTGTTTACTTTTTAGCAGAGATGTCACTGATAGGATGAGAAGAGGAATGTGTAGATGAATAGGAGGATCTCCCTCTAGTCATGTGCAGTTAACATGACAGCAGAATAGCTATTTAAAGTGGCGCATTGGGTGCACTGCAGAGAAGCAAGTTAGTGTGAGCAAAGGACATGGCTGTGATATCAGCACGGAGCCAACTCCCAGGACAGGAAGGATGTATATATACATCTCTGCTAAAAAGTAAACAATTCTGACAAACGAAATATGCATTGCAAGTATGGAATATAAGGATATACAGGCATACCCCGTTTTACATACACCCACTTTACGTACACTCGCAAGTACGTACATTTATTTTTAGTTACACCATACCCCTGTGTACACTGGCGACACACTTTATTCGAGCTCGGCTAGTCCCACGAATTCGGATATACCCGGGTGTATTGAGGTTTGTGACTGTTTTCTGCCCGAGTGCATTGAGTTATTTTCCGGCAGGGATTGAAGCATTTTATTCCCGCTGGCTGCAATACTGCACAGTACATATATATATACTGCATTACAATTCATGAATTTATGCCATCTGGTAGACACGCGAAGCATTGCAGCCTATTAAATCCTAATCATTATCATTTAACAGATCAGCCGCCCATCAGCCAGGCATGAACCCAGGCTGGGAAGGCAAATGCAACGGG